>NC_090650.1:242181298-242494025 GCF_040937935.1 Hyperolius riggenbachi
TCTGTTGAAAATTGCTCCCACAACTGTTCCTCCCATAATTGTTCCTCTTCACGCTCCTCCACAGCTTGATCCACCACTCTACACAAGGCACGCTCCAGGAAGTAAGCATACGGGATCAAGTCGCTGATGGTGCCTTCACTGCGACTCACCAGGTTGGTCACCTCCTCAAACGGTCGCATGAGCCTGCATGCATTTCGCATAAGTGTCCAGTTGTTGGGCCAGAACATCCCCATCTCCCCAGATTGTGTCCTTTCAATGTAATTGTACAGGTACTGGGTGACGACTTTCTCCTGTTCTAGCAAGCGAGAGAATATGACTAGGGTCGAATTCCAGCGAGTCATGCTATCACATATCAAGCGTCTCACTGGCAAGTTGTTTCTCCGCTGAATGTCCACAAAGCATGCCATGGCCATGTAAGACCGCCTGAAATGCCCACACAACTTCCTGGCCTGCTTCAGGACGTCCTGTAAGCCTGGGTACTTTGACACAAATCTTTGAATGACTAGATTCAGCACATGTGCCATGCAGGGTACATGTGATAGCATTCCCAAATTCAAAGCTGAAAGGAGATTGCTGCCGTTGTCACACACCACGTTGCCGATCTCCAGCTGGTGCGGGGTGAGCCACTGATCCACCTGTTTGTTAAGAGCAGCCAAAAATGCTGGTCCAGTGTGACTCTCCGCTTTGAGGCAAGACATGTCTAAGATGGCGTGACACCATCATACCCGGCATGCAGCATAGACCCTGGGGAGATGGGGCTGTGTAGCTGGAGAGGAGATCGCAGCACCAGTAGAGTTGAACTGCCATTCAGCCAAGGAGAAGGAGGAGGACAATAGCGAAGAGGATGTAGCAGGAGGAGAAGGAGAGGAGATGGCAGGAGGCCTGCCTGCAAGCCGTGGAGGTGTCACAAGTTGGTCCTCTGCACAGCCATGTACTCCCTGCCTGCCATCGGTCACCAGGTTGACCCAATGGGCTGTGTAAGTAATGTAGCGGCCCTGACTGTGCTTGGCAGACCAGGCATCCGTGGTCAGGTGGACCCTTGACCCAACGCTGTGTGCCAGAGATAACACCACTTGCCTCTCCACTTCATGGTACAGTTTGGGTATCGCCTTTTTAGAGAAATAATTGCAGCCTGGTATCTACCACTGCGATGTCCCAATGGCCACACATTTACGGAAGGCCTCAGAGTCCACCAGCTGGTGTGGTAACAGCTGTTGAGCTAACAGTTCCGCCAAGCCAGCTGTCAGACGCCGGGCAAGGGGGTGACTGGCAGAAATTGGCTTCTTCCGCTCAAAGATTTCCTTCATGGACACCTGGCTTCTGTGGGCAGAGGAGCAGGAACCGCTCAATGTGAGAGGCGGAGTGGAGGAGGATGGCTGGGAGAAAGCGGCTGAAGATGCTGCACCTGAAGAAGGAAGAGGAGAAGGGGGTGGCTTTTTTTTGTGTGCTGCTTTTGCTCAGGTGCTCTTCCCATTGCAGTTTGTGCCTTTCCTCCATGTGCCTTCATATGGCACTTGTCCCTACGTGGGTGTTGGCCTTTCCACAGCTCAATTTTTGGAGGCAGAGAGAACAGATGGCATTGCTCCGATCTGAGGCAGACACACTAAAAAATGTCCAAACCGCTGAGCCCCCCTGGGGTGATGGCACTATGGTGGCATCAGCAGGTGACGTTGAAGGGCATGTTGGCTGGCTGTCCATAGGTGGCGATACATGCCACCGGACACTGCCACCAGCTGTTTCTGATGACAAGCTCCCCCTGCTTCTTTCAGCAACTCATCTCCTCCTACTCCTCTCTGACTCCCCCTCTGAACTGTCCCCCTGTTCATCTCCTCTATTGGGAACATATGTGGGATCCGTATCATCGTCATCATCATAATCATCCTGCTCAGCTTCGTTTGTGTCAGACACCTCCAAATTCTGCACCAACAGCAGGTACTTCATCACCTCCGTCCGCACACGCTACGTCCATAGTGTCGCCTAACTCAGACATATGAGGTGGTGTAACTTGCTTAGCGCCTTCATCTGGTTGTAACAATAATGGCTGTGCATCAGTGATTTCCCCACCAAATAACTCCCGTAAACTGTCAATTGTAGTGGAAGTGGTACTTGGGGTAGTGCTGGTGGCTGCGGAAGATGAGGTGTTCTGTGTTAAGTAGTCAACCACGTCCTGACAATCTTGGGAGTTGATGGGACGTACCTTCTTCTGAGCACTGTACTTTGGTCCAGGGCCGCACAAAATCACATCACCACGACCTCGCACAGACCTGCCGTGTGGCCTTCCTCTGCTTCTACCTCTGACTCTACCTGTTTTGTCTGTTTTGTCCATATCGGAGGGGATGAAGTGAAAGGTATGCACTGACTTGACTAATACAATGTGCAGTCACACAGGTGCAGTTAACAGGTATGCATGGAGTGGTATATCACACTGCGTGCACTCACGTAGGTATGTGGGTGCACTGAACACAACAGGTAGGTATGTGCAGTGATGAGGTGGGTGCACTGAACACAACAGGTAGGTATATGCAGTGATGGGTATTACAATGTGCACCGGTCACACACAGACGGGTAGCAGACAGGCACAGTGACACTGCTGCGCTCAACTTACGTAGGTAGGTGGGTGCACTGTGAACAACAGGTAGGTATATGCAGTAATGGGTATTACAATGTGCACCTGTCACACACAGGCAGGCAGCGGACAGGCACAGTGACACTGCTGCGTTCAACTTACGTAGGTAGGTGGGTGCACTCTGAACAACAGGTAGGTAGGTATATGCAGTAATGGGTATTTCAATGTGCACCTGTCACACACAGACAGGTAGTGGACAGGCACAGTGACACTGCGTGCACTCAACTTACATAGGTAGGTGGGTGCACTGTGAACAACAGGTAGGTAGATATATGCAGTAATGGGTATTACAATGGGCACCTGTCACACACAGACAGGTAGCGGACAGGCACAGTGACGCTGCATGCGCTCAACTCATGTATGTAGGTAGGTGGGTGCACTGTGAACAACAGGTAGGTAGGTATATGCAGTGATGGGTATTACAACGTGCACCTGTCACACACAGACAGGTAGCGGACAGGCACAATGAAACTGCGTGCGCTCAACTCACGTAGGTAGGTGGGTGCACTGTGAACAACAGGTAGGCAAGTATATGCAGTAATGAGTATTCCAATGTGCACCTGTCACACACACATGTAGTCACTGAATGTGCTGGACCTGGCAGTGGCACACACAGTATGAATTATCAAGGCTGTCTATGCAACACAAGTGTCAGTGGGACACACGGAAAAAAAATAGATCACAAGAACAACAAAAGCTCTCAAAAGAGCAGTTGTGGGGTACTATTTTAGCAATAAGAATCAGCAAGGAGCAAGCTAAGAAGCCTAAAAAAACCTAACTAATATTTCCCTATGAGAGTCTGCAGCAGCTGTCCCTTCTCTATTTACTGCAGGCACACGAGTGAGTAAAATGGCCGGCGACTGCCTGCCTTTTATAAGGGGGGAGTGGCTCCAGGAGGGAGTGTAGCCTGATTGGCTACAACGTGTCTGCTGACTGTGATGTAGAGGATCAAATTGTAGTGGAAGTGGTACTTGGGGTAGTCAATTGTAGTGGAAGTGGTACTTGGGGTAGTGCTGGTGGCTGCGGAAGATGAGGTGTTCTGTGTTAAGTAGTCAACCACGTCCTGACAATCTTGGGAGTTGATGGGACGTACCTTCTTCTGAGCACTGTACTTTGGTCCAGGGCCGCACAAAATCACATCACCACGACCTCGCACAGACCTGCCGTGTGGCCTTCCTCTGCTTCTACCTCTGACTCTACCTGTTTTGTCTGTTTTGTCCATATCGGAGGGGATGAAGTGAAAGGTATGCACTGACTTGACTAATACAATGTGCAGTCACACAGGTGCAGTTAACAGGTATGCATGGAGTGGTATATCACACTGCGTGCACTCACGTAGGTATGTGGGTGCACTGAACACAACAGGTAGGTATGTGCAGTGATGAGGTGGGTGCACTGAACACAACAGGTAGGTATATGCAGTGATGGGTATTACAATGTGCACCGGTCACACACAGACGGGTAGCAGACAGGCACAGTGACACTGCTGCGCTCAACTTACGTAGGTAGGTGGGTGCACTGTGAACAACAGGTAGGTATATGCAGTAATGGGTATTACAATGTGCACCTGTCACACACAGGCAGGCAGCGGACAGGCACAGTGACACTGCTGCGTTCAACTTACGTAGGTAGGTGGGTGCACTCTGAACAACAGGTAGGTAGGTATATGCAGTAATGGGTATTTCAATGTGCACCTGTCACACACAGACAGGTAGTGGACAGGCACAGTGACACTGCGTGCACTCAACTTACATAGGTAGGTGGGTGCACTGTGAACAACAGGTAGGTAGATATATGCAGTAATGGGTATTACAATGGGCACCTGTCACACACAGACAGGTAGCGGACAGGCACAGTGACGCTGCACGTGCTCAACTCATGTATGTAGGTAGGTGGGTGCACTGTGAACAACAGGTAGGTAGGTATATGCAGTGATGGGTATTACAACGTGCACCTGTCACACACAGACAGGTAGCGGACAGGCACAATGAAACTGCGTGCGCTCAACTCACGTAGGTAGGTGGGTGCACTGTGAACAACAGGTAGGCAAGTATATGCAGTAATGAGTATTCCAATGTGCACCTGTCACACACACATGTAGTCACTGAATGTGCTGGACCTGGCAGTGGCACACACAGTATGAATTATCAAGGCTGTCTATGCAACACAAGTGTCAGTGGGACACACGGAAAAAAAATAGATCACAAGAACAACAAAAGCTCTCAAAAGAGCAGTTGTGGGGTACTATTTTAGCAATAAGAATCAGCAAGGAGCAAGCTAAGAAGCCTAAAAAAACCTAACTAATATTTCCCTATGAGAGTCTGCAGCAGCTGTCCCTTCTCTATTTACTGCAGGCACACGAGTGAGTAAAATGGCCGGCGACTGCCTGCCTTTTATAAGGGGGGAGTGGCTCCAGGAGGGAATGTAGCCTGATTGGCTACAACGTGTCTGCTGACTGTGATGTAGAGGATCAAAATTGACCCTAATGGTGCACTATGGGGGCGAATCGAACTTCCAGTAAAGTTCGCAGTTTTACGCGATCGCGAATCCCCGGAAGTTCACCTGAAGCCGTTCGCCGGCTAACCGTTCGGGCCATCTCTAGTAAGAGCCTAATTCAGTAAGTACAGAATTTCTGGCAGTGACAGGCAGTGACAGTGTGCTGATGTGCCTTTTGAAGGTTTTGGTTAGGGTGAGCCGGGAACTTAAGTTTTTATAGGAGTTGTTATAGGAGTTTGTGTGACTGTAACTATTTTAACTGTACACTTCAAGGAAATAGAGTACAAAAAAAGGGTCTTAGTAAATTGGGTGGAAGGTGGCCTATGTTCGAAGAAGACAACTGACATAGTAGTATTAACCCACTACTTTAGGTCAATATACAAAGTTGCTCATGGTGCAATCTGCTGGCCAACAGGCACTCTATACTGGCCAAAAGTCACTGACCTGAAGAAGTTAATTAATACTCACAAAATGTATTATTGTTATTTACGTGCTGAATAAATGGTTATCCTTTGGTGGATGCCAGTTGTCCTTTTGGTAGATGCACCAACACTTTCGTCCAGTTGTACATTTTTTTTTAAATAATTTCACATTATAAATGGCAATTTGTCCTACTTCTAATGCAATACTTTCAGGAAGTGGTTGTTCATCTGCCACTTAATCTAGCCCATCCGTTGCGAGGTGCCAGGCCCGGATTTACCTCACAGGAGCCTATAGGCACAGATGTCCTGGCACCTTAGATTTTGCCCTCCATGAACATACAAATCGTCACCAAACTGCACCGCAAGTGTGATGGCTGGCTCAGCTGTCACTTCTCCCTTAATTCCCTTGCTAGGGATGGTCGTAGTCAGCCAACTTCACTACGCTAAAACTATGCGTAGTTTTACGCAATTACGCTTCGCCAAACTATGGCTTCGAAATCAAATATTCGCTTTGTATGCATTTCGTAGACTACGCGTTAAAATACGCAGTTACGCATAGTGCGAAGCATAGTGTATGCTGATGCTTATGCCCGTATGCAGAAAATTTTACGCATTAATTCCTCTGTAAATGCTTATACCGGGAACGCTTCTATGCGTACCCTCCCCTTTCCAATGTGTACATTTGTAAGCATACAATCGCACATGGAAAATTAATCACACGCGGAATGAGTAACGCATTCGTAGTTCACTACGCAATACACATGTTAACTACACATAGTGGGCGTAAGCTACGCGTAGCGCTACTTCGCTACGCGTCAATTCGTAAGCATAGTTTTGAAACTTCACCTATGAACTACAATGCGTAGATGCGAACTACGATGCGTTAATTCCCACTGGCGTAGTTTCTGCTCATCCCTGTAGGTACCTACAAGTGCCCTTTAGTATTAAAAAGCCAGAAGTATTCTCAATATTAAGTAGCTAGAGGTGCCCCTGACTAAAGGAAGATCTCATCAGTGGACTTCCCATTTACTCTCTCATCAGGAATCTGCATAGAGAAGGAGGCAGCGAGGCACTTGGGGAGGGGAGTGAGCCATCTTTCCAGCATCAGGCACCTGTAGGTACATGCCTACTGTGCTTTATGGTAAATTCAGCCCTGACAGGTGCCATTTAATTTGTAGTTAAATGGTATTTTTTAAGATAGAACTGTAAAATAGACGGTTAGCAAAACAAGAGTCAAGTGTTTGCAGCTATTATGCACTGAGATGACATTTTGATAAAAGTCTGTGTTCTCGAATGCATCTTGCAAACAAATAGTATTCATTGCAGACAATGTTCATAAGAATCTAGGTCAGGTTTGCTGAATCATGAAAAACCTCCACTGCTTTTAAGTTTTGAAAAGGCTTAGTAAATCAAGGCTTTTGTCTTCACAGAAGATTTTATGAATACTTTGCATTCTCACTTGCTTTAAGGACTTGTGATGAGCAGAAATAACGCCCATGCGTAATTACGCATCATAATACGCAATTACACATCATAATCATAATGAGTAATTTCATGGGAACAGTGTAAGCAATGTCGTAGTTAATTGTTCCCATTCATAATTACGCATGAATTTACGCGTAATTTAACCGTAATTGTTTGCTGATTTTGACGGTGAATAGCAAAGCTCCCATACACCCCATTGCTATTAAAATTACTACATATGTTAAGAAGAATAGTGGGTACAAGTTACAAAAAAAAATTGTTCAAAAAGACTAGATTGTAGTTTTTGAGAAAAAATAATGGCTTTTTTTCTAGTTTTAAAAACATCTTTCTTTGCATTTTTAAAATCCATTTTCTCAAAACTACAAGGTCTTTTTGAAAAATTATTTTTTTGACTTGTGCCCAATATTCTCTGTAACATATGTAGCAATTTCGGTAGCAATAGCATGCATGGGGGCATTGCTATTCACCACCAAAGTCAGCACAAAATTACGCATACATTCATGCGTAATTACGAATGATTACACAAAGTCAACTGAATTACGAATTTGTAATTTTGCGCATGCGTAATTGCGAAAATGTGCACATAATTTTGAGCAATTGTAGTTAGCAGATTACGATCATCATTATTAAGGACAACTATCCAAGTAATCACCCATTCTTAAACCTTAGAAATGATTAATCTACAAATTGTAATAATAGACAGAAGTCATAACAGGATTTTTTCTTTATTTTTTTCTAATATACCTCAAAGACAGCATCCCATAAAGACACTGATGGTAATGGACTGTGGAATAATATATCTGCACTGGTAACAATGTTCTGGGAAGCAGAGAGGTGAATAGTGTATTGACAGCAACCCCCACCTCATAGAGTGTTCCTAGTCATGCAAATGTTGCTATAAGTTATTATTATTATTATTATTATTATTATTATTATTATTATTATTATTATTATTATTATTATTTAGTCTTTATATAAGTTACCGTACATATATATAAGTTACAAGACAACCACTCTCGCTCCTAGTCTGGACAGCAAATAGTCTGTTATGGCATTCTCACTCCTGATGTGCATTTTATGTTTTTTGCATGGAGATTGGGGAACACTGTTGCTGCATGTTTATTTTGCATACAGTTTGGTTTGTGCTGCTCACCCCCTTGCATTATTTATTACATTCCCCTGTGAGCAATGAGCATGCATAACCATTACCTCTAGCACAGTCATAGGCATAGCAGCATATACTTAAGCAAAGTCTGATAGTGGGCATTGGACGGTAAAAAGCACAAATTCGTCCCTGGTGACCTGATGATATTTTCTTAGAGGCCTGGTCATAGGTAGCAGATCTTGTCTGCATTGCAAAGTGCTTTGTAAGAGCTCTGCAAAGAGATAAACATGTTTGTAGTGGTCTGGCAAGGGGTTAGATTGTTGAACTGCTGTCATGAGACCTCCTTTCACATCAAAATAACACATCCTATTACTTCCATATGGACTAAGTGAGAGGAAAAGGATGGTGTGGGGAGCCTATGAGCTCTATCTATTGTCATTTCAATGTCCTACAAGTTGGGAAGTACTGTTATGGTCAGTGTCATAAGGTTGTGGTTTTTTGTTGTTGTTTTTTTGTTTTTGTTTTTAATATAACACAGGCTGATGTGTTAAAAAGTGATCATCTGATTGTAAGTTAGCCATATCTATCACCTTGTGTTCTCTAGTCAGTATGGCTAGTTCCCTCTGTTGAATCAACTATCTTTCCCAAACCAGCAAAAGCTTGCTGCAGCTGATGAGTCATGTTGGCAATATCAATGAGCAAGGAGCCTTTAAATGATAATATCCCATATTTTAGTAGCTAAGTATTAATATATATGTTATGTATAATTGTGATGCTGCCTGCTCTTCAGTAAGGAAGGCTGCAATGGAGACTGGGCTCACAGTCAGTGGTGACCAAGGATTTTAGCCTACCCCCTCTTTGCTAATCTCTGGGCTTGTTTTCCTTGGCCGGGGTTTAACTGGGTTTCTAGATGCTGAGGAAACCTTCAAAGATGATGGGGAATCTGAAGAGCCACGGGTACTGATTGGATCTGTAGCCAGAGACAAGCTGGCAGTAGTCTGGGATACCTGTGCTATTCCAGGCCGGTGCTGTTTTTTAGTATAAGAATGAACATTCATTAAACACACTAACCCTCCCAGTGTCCCTGTTTGTGTAATCAGACAGCTATGCTCCTTTTGCTGGGACCTTCACATGGAAAGAGCAGGAACAAAGTTCACTCTTTGTTGCTTTGTCCTGAATGACTGATGTTTGGGTTGCATTTCTAGATGACCCAAACTTCCACTAAACCCAGTCCTACATCCGCTGCCAAAACCTTGGCACATAGATCCCATGCGTAAGCATCTTCTATTTATTATTATTATTATATTTTTTTTTTTTAAAGCTAAGACCTAGATGGGGATCCTTGACTCTCATTCTGGAGTAAGGGTTTCCTTATTTAACTTAAAGGGGTTCTGTGGACTGCTAAAATAAACAAAAAACACCACTTACCTGTGGCTTCTATCAACCCCCTGCAGCTGTAATGTCCCGCCATCCTCCTCCGATGCTCCGTTCCTTGCTGCTGGTCCCAGTCTAATGACGCAACCAATTAAACTGCAGCTGCGCGCCCGTGGCTACACGCGTGCTTGCTCCCGCTTGCGTCATCGAGAGCTTACTGCGCAGGCTCAGCACAAGAAAACTTTGTACTGCGACTGCGCAGTAAGCTCCCGATGATACATGCGGGAGCGAGCATTATTCGTCTTGTTAGACAAATACTAGATCGGGACTGGCAGCGGGGAAGGGAGCATTGGAGGAGGATGGCACGGGACATTACAGCTGCAGGGGGCCGTTAGAAGCCCCAGGTAAGTGGCATTTTTGTTTATTTTAGCAGTCCGCAGAATCCCTTTAACACCCTTCAATTGCATACATTTTTAAAAAATCCAAGATGTGGTTGTGGACAAATGAGGGAGTTGCCGTTTCCAGGGGAACAACAAAGTGCACATTTGTTAAGCCATCCATCATGACGGATCACTAACCAACATCATGGAACAGCTGTTTAGAAGCTAAATTTTCAAACAAGACAATTACAGATGATCATGATGCTTTAAAAATAATTTCAAAATATCCAAAATCTGTATGTAGCTTCAGTCAGGTACTTAAATTTATTGCAAATAATGTACATTGTATCATGATTTATTAAACAAGGTACTGCTAATAATTGTGATTTTGTATTCTTCTTCCATTTAAATCTATAGGAAGTGACACAAAAAGAAAAAAAGTAGATCCGCTTATTGCAAAGATTCAAGACATCATTGTACAGTACAAGAATGTGGTTTTAGACTCTTGCCTCCTCTATGCATTTTATTCCTTGTCACTGAAGAAATGTGAACGTATAAACCAATACAGTGAGATGGGAAGAGGAGTACTTGGATTCATAAGTTGAATGAAAAAAAAATAAAGTATACAGTACTATGCTTCTTTGTGAAAAGCTTAGTAAACCAAATAAAAACAGTTATATTAAGTCAGCAAAACAGGTATTGCTTACCGTAACAATGCTGTAAAAATAGATCCCTGTTGTCTTTTAAAATGATTTTATGTAGATGCAAATGTACTTTTGTGTCTATATTTAAAACAGAACAGTGATTTTCAGTGCATAAGACACATAATATCCTGAGGTGTTAGAGGATAATATATATATATATATATATATATATATATATATATATATATATATATATATACACATATTTAAAGTTTTGCGACTATTTTTTCTAGTGTATTCTTAAAATTCAAGCAGTACAAGTCAAATGCATACCTTGAAATTATAAAAAGTAAGTGGTGAACTGCCATAGGTTAAAAAGAAAGTAAGGTTACTCAAAACTGAAAAATAATGTACATTTTAAAGTTATAAAAAATAACCTGGGGGGCCCAACGCTTGTGCATGGTGGACATCTGCTGGACAGAGTTCCAATCGCTCGTGGAGCACACTGAAACCCTAATTGATGACCAAGACTAGAAAACAAGTCCCAGAGGTGGATGTAGACCTCATTGAGGTGGATGCCTCTGAAAAAAATAAAAAAATGGAGGCACAAAAAATCCAAAAGCTGCCTAAGCTTTTTGTGGGCATTGTCGGCCTGGGCCAACAACAGCTCCAACAAAAATGACACCGGCTCCACCTCTGCCACTGCAGACACCACATGGACATCAGCAAGACAGCTCTCTCTTCTCTCTGGTGAATCATTGCGGAAGGCCATCTCCCAAACCTTGCATCTCCCAAGCCTTGCAAGGCCAAATACTCTCACAGGCAGATAAAATAGGGGAAGCCTCCCAAATCAAGTACCCATCTTTACGGGCTACTTTAGGATTTGAACACTGACTCAGAACAGAATATCTCCTAAGCATACATTAAGGACCTGCTTTCCACATTTAAAGTCTCCCTCACAGCAGAGTTTTCAGCAATTACAAGCAGCCTACAACAATCCATCAGCACCTTGGAGGAGAGAATAGCTTCTAATGAGACACAGATAGCATCTCTCATCTCTGAGCACAACAAGGCTGTAGAAATTATTGATCACCAGCAATCTGAAATGTATTGGCTTGGAACCAAAACAGCAGATTTTGAGGATCGCAATAGATGCACTAACCTAAAATTCAGAGGCAGGGGCGTTTCTAGGGTCCTTGGAGATTGGGGGCACCTGTGGGCACTAGGTGGGGAGGTACATGCAAAAAATGGGCGTGGCCATGTGGTGAGTGGGCGTGGCCATGGGTGGAGCCAATCGTACATGTACTTAGCAGCGGTGTAAGCTACAGATAACGGGCCTGCCCATCGAAATATTGGATGGAGCCCCGTCCTTTATTTAATTTACAATCAGTATAGGCATAGATCAAAGATGTATACGCACATACAATTTTGAGTGGTCAATCACTGACCAATTTTACCACCCCCGTGCAGTAAGTGGGCCAACAGACAATTAATTTGATGAACAGAGCTAAAATTGGCTAATCAAAATTGTATGTGTGTACCAGGCTTTACAGCTAATACTGTACATACTGAAAGTAGCAGGGATCAGCATACAATACAGCTGGTTTACAATCAGTAAAGGCACAGAGTAACACCTTACACTGTACACACTGGAGGTAGATCAGCACACAATGCAGGCACTAGAGAACAGCGTATGCTGTGCATACTGTAGGTAGCAAAATTCAGCACACTGCAGCTAGCGTGCCGAAAAATATGAGGATCACGTTGTGCAGCTTATCCCTGCCGCCCGAAAAATGGGTGGGCCATGGACCAGAATGTAGGTGTGTTAACGTGTGTAGACAAATGTACATGAACCTAGCAATGGTGGGACATTAGATTAGGACAGTGGTGGCGAACCTTTTGGAGGCCGAGTGCCCAAACTGCAACCCAAAAGTCACTTATCTATTGCAAAGTGGCAACAGCAATTTAAACTAAATACTGTACAAACGTTTTAACTCATACGTGAACATTATGGAAACTCCAAGTTGAAAATAAACTGTGAAGATAAACAATTTCATCCACCCTACTCCTGAAAAATGTATTCAATTTTTTAGAACCTCTGTTTTATTTTCTGTTTTAAAAAGCTAAAAAAGTAGGTTTAATGCTATTGTCTCATATGATAAGGATTCAGCTTTTCCCATAGTCTCGCAGTTAGCAATCATGTGACCCCCAACAAGACAAATTCAGCAATCATGAGGCCCCCAACAAGACAAATTCAGCAATCATGGGGCCCCCAACAAATCATGAGGCCCCCAACAAGACAAATTCAGCAATCTTGAGGCCCCCAACAAATCATAAGGCTTCCAACAAGACAAATTCAGCAATCTTGAAGCCCCCAACAAATCATAAGGCTTCCAACAAGACACATTCAGCAGTCATGAGGCACATAAATAGACAGCATTTTACATAAATAGGCAGAATGCCCCCTTAATATGGTAGCACCCCAGGTTAGGTAGTGAGTGACAGGGACCCCAGATAGTGAGTGAGTGACAGGGACCCCAGATAGTGAGTGAGTGAGTGAGTGAGTGAGTGAGTGAGTGAGTGAGTGAGTGAGTGAGTGACAGGGACCCCAGATAGTGAGTGAGTGAGTGAGTGAGTGACAGTGACCCCAGATTGTGAGTGAGTGAGTGAGTGAGTGACAGGGACCCCAGATAGTGAGTGAGTGAGTGAGTGACAGGGACCCCAGATAGTGAGTGAGTGAGTGAGTGAGTGAGTGAGTGAGTGACAGGGACCCCAGATAGTGAGTGAGTGAGTGAGTGAGTGAGTGAGTGAGTGAAAGGGACCCCAGATAGTGAGTGAATGACAGGGACCCCAGATAGTGAGTGAGTGACAGGGACCCCAGATAGTGAGTGAGTGACAGGCCTGTGGTGGAGGCGTGTGGCAGAGGCACTGCGGGGGGCACCGGCTGGTGGGACACTGAGGCGGCGAGGCCTGCGGTGTGGTCTGTGGTGGAGGCGTGTGGCAGAGGCACTTACTTACTGTGGGGGGCACCGAGCGCGCAGTGGTGGCCGGTGGGGCACTGAGGTGGTGAGGCCTGGCTGCGGCGAGGCATGAGGCGTGCTCTGTGGTGGAGGCGTGGGGGCAGTCGGATGGTCTAGCGGCGCCGCGGGCCGGGTCGGATCGTGCTTTGGCGGGTGAGGAGGAAGCCGGCGCCGCCATGATGCCATTGCCTTGCCTGGGTCAGCCGCCGTCCGCCGTGGCCATGCAGGGGGCGGAGCTGGTCACGCTCCACACAGCTCCAGCCCCCTGCCTTTCAATAGAACTCCACGCCCCCTGCCAGGTGCTCCTCTGCTTCTGATTGGAGCAGGGGGCGGATCAAGCTTGTCACTTTGATGTCGGGACTCGGGAGCAGCCGGAACTAGAAGCGGCCGCCGTATTGTGCGAAGAGCGGCCGCGTGTTAACTTATAACTTAATTTGCGCCCAATACATTCGGGGCACCTGTGTTGGGCACCCCACAGGTACAGATTAGGGGCACTCTAGGCCAGGTTCGTGGCACGTGCCATGATTGAATAGCGCTAGGAACGCCCCTGTTCAGAGGTATTCCAGAGTTTGTAATGCAACCCCAGATTAAAGATTATTTGCTCCAGCTTGTGAAATCCACTCTATCACAGCTCTCTGATACTGAGCTGTCAATCAAGAGGGTGCATAGATTTCCTAAGCCTTCACATGTCCAAGATTCGATTCCCCATGATGTAATTGAATGTTTTCAATTCTACTACACAAAAGTAGCCTTAATCTCTTATATCAGGCAAGATGGAGTCATACCAGAACATTCACTTACTTTCTGATCTTTCCCAAGCCACAACTGCAAAAAGCTTACTTTTTTTTTTTTAGCCTTATTACCGCTAACTAATTTTCTGAGGAAGCAACAACTACAATATCGCTGGGGTGTCCCCACAAAATGATTACTGACCTAAGCGGGAAAAACCTTCGGAACTTCTTCCTTGAAGAAAGGTGTTAAACTGCTATACTCATGTGGAGTCCAACTTCCACCACTCTCTCACCAAAACAGGGTAAAAGCTAATGTCTCCAGAATTAACTAAGCAACTCAGCAACCTGATTTATGAGCTAATCTTTCTAGTGCACCTCATCTCTCTTTGACGGTATGACCTGGATCAGTTTATCCAGTCCTATCCCCCCCCCCCCCCAGGTCACACTCATTTATCAAATAGATTAAAATTGTAGTTGATTATGTTGCACTTTTCTTTTTGTTTTGGCGGGATAGGATTAAAAAAAAAAAAAAACATAAATAGTTACCTTAGGGACTCAGCTTTTTACTAAGTAAGTCATGAGGGTATATTACTGTTATTTTTGCAAATATGGGCTTGTAATTATTGATAGTGTACAAAAAACACAAAACAAAACATGCACCATTATTTACAAATAATACATTGTTGATATACAGTACATTGTACTAGGGATTTAATTTAAACATTTTAATAACCAGGACAAATGGGCAAATAAAATCTGTGGGTTTTATTTACAGCAGTATTGTTTTTTTTTTTAATATTATAGGGGATTTAATTGGAGAAATAGTGTATTTTTTTTCATGTATTCCCTTGTTTTTCCCTTCAAAATGCATAGAAAATAAAGTAGCAAGAATCATCCCCAAAAAGCCAAATTTTTGGCAAAAAAAAACAGAGATATAGACCATTTAAGTGTGATAACAAGCAGTGATACATTTATGAAGTTATGGCCAAATGAATGAGAGGACTGGGGAAAATTGCTTCCATCCTTGAGTGAACCTAAGCTGACAAAAAAAGTGTTTAACTTACCTGGGTCCTCTACTAGCCCCCTGCAGCCACCCTGTGCCTGCGCTGTCACTAAGTGTTCCTCCATTCTGCCGCAGCAACCCTCTTCTGGTCGACTGACTGGTGAGCGCAGCTGTAGCCACTTACATCGTCCTTGATCACACTCCCGTCGGCAAAAGCATTCTGCGCAGTAGAGTTTTTTTTGCACTGCACATGTGCAAAGCACTCCCGTGCACAGGAGCGGGATTGGATCAAAACAACATTTATTTATTTTTGTCAGTTAAGGTTCTCTTTAAAGTTAAAACTACCCACAAGCTGAAGTGGTTAAAATACCTGTGGGGAAAGGAAGACAGAATTTCATATCCCACTCTTACTTTACCTGTAAACAAAGGGGGCTTTGGAAATGTCTAAGCAATGGTGATTGCCAATAAACCCAAAGCCATGCTTCACAATGGAATCTAAATTAGCCTCTTCTTCTACTCTTAAGGATCTTATTGCACTGTGCATCATAAAATTACATATATTTTGTTTAGCTTGTCAATAAGTCCTGGTGAATTGGAAATCAGAGACTATTCCCTCTCTCACCAACCTAATCAAAATGGTGGATCACCACTTAGAAATGGAAAACTGCATGGTCAGGAGACATCCCTCACCATAAGCTGCCATAATTAAATTAATTAATTGGTCTCCTGTGAGACTGGTTGTGGAAAGGCGAGCCAGCCCATACAACTTCTCCTTTATATGGAAGCCAGTACTGTAGAACAGACTACTTACCTTCCACTTTACAAACCATGCTAAGACATTCAGATGACTTTCTCACCCCACCTTAGTCCTGGTTATCTGGCACGCCCCCTCTCCACCCCTTCCCTTGCTCATCTCCCACTGCCAAGGTGTACCTGCTTACTTTAGTGGACCTCTGTCAAAGCCAATATAGTGGACAAACATAAATTAGATGTTGTATTTTATATGTTTGTTCTTTGTTAATTTGACAATTGATTTGAGTTTATGGAACCTTCAGAAGCTTCACACTAGGCGCTATCTGTGTAGGTGCATACTCAAATGTGTTCCTTTACTTATTTATATATATTTTTTGCCTACTAGCACTATCTGCACTATATACATTCGTGATTAAACTTGTTTGTCAGTCGATCATATAAATGATATATCTGTATGCACTTATTGTACCTATACCTATATAAGTTATCTTATTTCCTGAGAGATTGCTGACAGTGGCATTTACAATGTATGTTTTGAATTATGACTGACCTTGTAATCTTATTCCTTTATATTGAATAATGGTGTTCATATGTATTTTCTTGTGACACCTTGCATTCCACCGTGCTGGTGGTTTTAATTGTTTTTATATTTTTTGCATGATTTTTGTCTCAATACAATTTATAATTTATACTGGATTACAATTCTATGGTCAGCGTGGTGCACTTTGAGCAGGGTGTTTTCTTCTGTTTTTGCTATGGTCTCTTTTCCAGCTCTGCCCCCATTCTCACACCTTGTTCCAAGGTCCAGCGTATGACCAGTATTCTAGGTTTAGGTTAAGGAGTATCTGTATTGTAAATATCTGTTCAGGTCTACTCTGACTCATCAACATAGTTCCTCTCTTCAGCATTGGTATAGTAGGATAAGTATTCTTGATAAGTTAGAATCAGAGAGGCAGAGTATGGGGGAGTATAGAATAGAGAAGGCTGTCTACATAGCTATTTTGGTATACTATGCTGGTGGCTATTACAATTGTATCGTTATAGTTTTTATGTATAAGGATTCCCATATGATGCAAAACATAAACAGGCTCCTGACATAAAGCCACAATCAATTGCTAACATGCAATTTCAGCAGTAAAGTGGAGTAGTGGCTGAGGGGAAAAAGTGTTGGCAAATGTCAGAATGTACCGTATTTTTTGGAATATAAGACGCACTTTTTCGTCCCCAAAACTGGGGGTAAAAAGTGGGTGCGTCTTATATTCCAAAGGTACGGTATTTTTGCCCCATAACATACTTACCGGATCCTGCCGCCGCGATCCTCGCCTCCTTCGTCTGTCCGCCGTCATCCAATGTCGCAGCAGCAGTCATCAGAGGGTCCAGCAATCCCATCCAGTATCCCCGCTCTTTAAGTGTCCAAGTCGCCGGCTCCTGTTCACTGCAGCCATGCTTGTATGCAGGCTCGCGGTGATCACCCGGTGATTACGCGATGCTGGGGCCGCCTTCCTCCATAGTTACGGCGTCCTCTTCTTAGATACAGTGACCCCTTCTGTGTGACGAGCGGCGCATGTGCGCCGGGGTCACGCATGACGTCAGGCGCACGTGCGCCGCTCGTCACGCAGAAGGGGGCACTGTAACTGAGAAGAGGACGCCGTAACTATGGAGGAAGGCGGCCCCAGCAGCGCGTAATCACCGCGTGATCACCGCGAGCCTGCATACAAGCATGGCTGCAGTGAAGAGAAGCCGGCGACTTGGACACTTAAAGAGCGGGGATACTGGATGGGATTGCTGGACCCGCTGATGAAACCTAATGGGACCCTCAGATGACGGCTGCTGCGACTCTCGGGTGATGACAGGCAGATGGAGGAGGGGAGGATCGCGGCGACAGGATCAGGTGAGATGCAGCAGGGGTGTAGTGTAGTGTAGTTTGGGTTGGCTGGAGGGGTTACTTAGTGAAGTGTAGTGTAGTTTGGGTTGGCTGGAGGGGTTACTTAGTGAAGTGTAGTGTAGTTTAATTTGGCTGCAGGTGTTAGTGAGGGAAGTGTAGTATACTGTAGTGTAGTGTAGTTGTTGTAGTAGGGGTTAGTGAAGTAATGTGTAGTTGATGGGGGCAGCAGGGGTAAGCGAAGTGTAGTGTAGCAGGTGTTAGTATAGATGGGCAGTGTAGCTTAGATAAAGACAGTTTTTGGGGAGTTAGAGGTCCATAAGAAGCCCCTGCACCATAGACGCACCTAGGTTTAGTTTATTTTTTTTTCCTGATTTTTGCCCTCTAAATCTAGGTGCGTCTTATATGCCGGAGCGTCTTATATTCCGAAAAATACGGTAACTCATTATGTAAAGGCTCTGAACTCCCCTAAAAAGTGTTAGCTGGCAATGAACGCATATAGAGATCTACATGCAGATATGTTCATTATGCAAGAGATGGCACCACTAGAAAAAGTGACAAAGAAAGTGACAAAGTTACCTGATATCTGCCTAGGTGCCTGATATCTTATTTGGGCAAACCTTAAAGGGATACTGTAGGGGAGTCAGGGGAAAATGAGTTGAAGTTACCTGGGGCTTCTAATGGTCCCCCGCAGACATCCTGTGCCTGCGCAGCCACTCACCGATGCTCCGGCCCCGCCTCTGGTTCACTTCTGGAATTTCAGACTTTAAAGTCTGAAAACCACTGCGCCTGTGTTGCCGTGTCCTCGCTTCCCCTGATGTCACCAGGAGTGCACGGCACAGGCACTGACCATACTGGGCCTGTGCAGCACGCTCCTGGTGCCATCAGTGGGAGCGAGGACACGGCAACGCAGGCGCAGTGGTTTTCAGGCTTTAAAGTCTGAAATTCCAAACGTGAACCAGAGGCAGGGCCAGAGCATCGGGGATTGGCTGCGTGGGCACAGGATGCGTGTGAGGGACCATTAGAAGCCCCGGGTAACTTCAACTCATTTTCCCCTGACCCCCCTACAGTGTCCCTTTAAGTCTTTAGGATTGCTTAGGGAAGGCCTCATGGAATGCTCTTATATCTGCCGAGGAAGTTGCAAAATCAATAAAGAGCCAGGATAGGTATACCACATTGTGCTATAAAATATGTGCTGGGATACTGGTGTATACAGTTTTCACTCTGACTGACTCCCACACCTCTCTCCCCAACCTCTTTAGTCTTTTTTGATTATTTTTTCACCATTTCGGGTTTTAAAATAAACACAATCTAAGACTATGGCCACACCTTTGGCTTTAACTTTTGCCCTGCTAGATTGAGATATCTGGGCATTTGCTTAACACCTAAATATGAGTATATAAAAATAGGGGCTGTCTCCCTAAACAAAAAAAACACAGAGAAAAAGGGAGCCCAAATGGTGCAATATGTCACACTCAATGGGGCAAATAACCACTGCAGGCAGGTGGAGATCATTAAACCTGACTCCACTCATGGGTCAGCTGGAAATGGTTGCACCTTTCAAGGAAAAATAGTTCCTAGGGACCGGTAGACGGGGTCCAAGGGTATCCCCTACCCTGAGTCAGGGAAGGGGGGGGGGGGTATTAAATGCACAAACAGGATAAAAAGGTGCCCAAAGGATAATAAAATGAATTAAAATCTATAAAATAAATAAGGTTTTAGGTGGCTTACCTCAATTATTATTATTTAGTATTTATATAGTGCCAACATTTTCCACAGCGCTGTACAAAGTGTATCATCTTGTCACTAGCTGCCCCTTTAGAGGAGCTCACAATCTAATTTCCTACCATAGTCCTATGTCTATGTGTGTAGTGTATGTGTTGCAGTCTAGGACACATTTAGGGGGGAGCCAATTAACCTATTCATATGTTTTTGTGGGAGGCAACCAGAGTGCCTGGAGGAAACCCACACAGACACAGGGAGAACATACAAACTCCGTGCAGATGTTGACCTGGTTGGGATTTGAACCAGGGACCCAGCGCTGCAAAGCGAGAGTGCTAACCGCTACACCACCATGCTGCCCAATGAAGACAAATTCAAATATAAATCTTTAATAGCACTGGCAATGCGTTTCATGGGTCTCCACCCACCCCAGGCCTAAATCAAGTTACACACTATGCTCAGAGCTAGGAATAGAGGCGCTCTCATACTAAAACTTAATCTCTTTGCTATGCTGTATGGACCAAGTCTTCCTTATCATATCTTACTGTCAAACCAGACCACAGGACAAGAGATGCCCTATATAGGGTAAAATCTTATTTCTTAAAATCTAAAAGAGCTACTCTTACTCTTCTGAGGGTTTCAACATGTGCAGTGGATATAGGCAGCCACCTCCCAGCTATGGTGCTCCATACCTTCTTTCTCTGCCCAACTTTATGCTCCTATACAGCCATGCTGTGCTAGCTCTGATGTACCAATCACATGGTATCTGACATCATAAATCACATGTCACTCACATCTTCTTCTTAGCGCAGCCCAGGTGTGTGCAAACTTTCAGCAGTTTGTTGCAGAGTGCAAAGAGAACACCCTTGTAAGTTTACCAGCACTGGTTTTGCGCACAATAAATCCTTCTGTTTATAACTGACCACAGAGTACAGAGATAGCTTATGGTGACCCAAATCCACTAGGAAAATATAAGGGGCAAGTTAAGCAACATAACAACATTTGGAACATTATGTCTCTTTTACTACATACAATCAATTATCTAGTTAGTCCAATTTCCCCTTTTTTTTTATAAATTACCAATAATTTTCTAATTGCAATTAAACTATCGATAGCCAATGACAGTCACTTAAGTGTGTATGTGTACTCTTGAATGTTTACTTTTTGCAGACCTAACACTAAAAGTAACTTAACAAGTTCTTAACAGCTTATACCAAAGCAAAGAAAGTAGTTGATAAATGTTTATGCACATGATATATTGTATACATTAATTAGAATTTATCTTCATGAAAATATTTATATAATTAACTCACTACATTCATTTCTTTTTTTCATATAATTATTTATGGAAAAGTAAGAAAAATAGAAGCAACTATAATTTATATTTTACTTTGCAAATAACAGATGAATCGATCCACTAATGTTTTGTATAAGCAATTATTACTCAATTGAAAACTACCAAATATATCTAGACTTCATGGTTTTAACCTTTTGCCCTCTCCTAGTACATCTTGAAGCAATATAATTACATGCTTAAAATTACTTTGCTGCAGGTTTAATTATACAGAGACATAAATAAATTTTCTTTTATTACAAATATCTCAAATTATTTCCTCACAATATGTCTAACATATAATCAAATATGGAGTTGCATAAATTATATTTAGAGCTTTAGAAAAGGCAACAGAATGTTGTTGATTTTCTATGTAAAGGGGCTTTTTTTCATTTATTGTTAGTGTTATTTTTTTTTATCTTTTGAAGAAATGGCTTTGTGACAACTGCAACAACTTACTACTTGTTAAATCAATGAGGGATGTATGTGTGTTTTAAAAGTATTTCTCAATTAAAAATATTGCTTAAGGCTGCTTCCACACAGGGAATGTTACAGGCGCACGTTAGTGCAACCAGTAACGCTCCCCAACTCACAGCAATACAAAGTCAATGGGGCTGTTCACACTGGCCACGTTGCGTTACATGTAACGATGCACGTTCTTCAGGGCGTGCAGCATACTATAGCGTTCCAGCGGCTTAAGCCGCGTTAGACTGTTTGCACATGCTCAGTGTTGGGGCGGAGAGGAGGCGGGGTGAGGCCGCTAAGTAGCCGCGCACATGGCTACTCAATATGCACTGCACTGGTGGCCGCTGATTGGCTGGCGGTACCACGTGATGCGGATTGTTTCACTCCGCATCACGTGGTCCCGCCGGCCAATCAGCGCCACTCTCACTGCCCTAATGCGGAAAGAGCCGCTTAACGCAGCTCACTTAACGTCCTCTACCAACACCGGCAGGCGTTGCGTTAGGGGACGTTATGCGACCATAACGTCCACTATAACGCAACGTCCCGGTGTGTAACTAGCCTAAGTGAATGACATTTTTATCTTTGTTTACAATCCCTAATGATAATTCAAAGGCTTTGGGTTTAATGCAATATAAAGTGTAAAAAATATAAATGTACTGTGCCTTGCATTAAAATTAATGTGGGGCTCAATAATGTATATGCACAAACAATTGTTTTTGCACGTGCAAAATATTTCAGCACCTGCATAAACATAAGCTTTCTAGGTTTATTATTAGATTTTTCCTAGGTTTAAGCAGTCTTTTCTACAAGAGGGATCCCTAGTCACTAACAGGTTGGTTAACTTATTTGACCAGTATTCTTGTTCTTTTTAAATGGTTATGAAGAAACCCTTCCAGCTGTTTTACTATATACATAATTAATTAGATATTTAGGTAGAGACGAGCAGCAATGCCAGGAGGAAGTTTAATTGCTTTATTATAGAATTTCCTGTAAAATTACCTATGCCATGGAACCTTAAACCTTGCCTCCAGTTCATAACTGCAGCTTTAATTTAAATGAAAATCAATCTTAACTGCAGCTTACTAGAGGAGTCCAAAAATCCATTAGTGTTGTATTTTTTAATTTTTTTTTAACTACTTGCCGACAATTGGCATGAGCAGTGCGGCAGCCTCATGACCACTCCACGCTGATTGGCGTGAACGGGCGTCTATGGGGCTAGCAGGAGATTTTGCGCAGGCTGCGCGAGCATCTACTGCTTCAGTCTCCCCGCAGGGATCGCTGCTCGGGAGACTGTTAGACGGTGAAACCGCCGTCTAATTACTTTTTACAGCACTGCGATCTGCAGCAGCTCTGTACTGGGAACAGCCGTGTGACGCAGCTGTCCCCTCTGTCAGTGCGGAAGTGATCCGCTGTCATAGGCTAAAGCCTATGACAGCCGATCACGCTGATTGGCTGGTTAGGGGGAGGGAGGGAGCAGGGAAAAAATAAATAAATAAATAAATAAACGGTAAAAATAATCAAATAAATATTTATTAAAAAAAACAAACAAAGATGGGGGCGATCAGACCCCACCAACAGAGAGCTCTGTTGGTGGGGAGAAAAGGAGGGGGGGGGAATCACTTGTGAGCTAAGTTGTACGGCCCTGCAGCTCAGCCTTAAAGCTGCAGTGGCCAATATTATGAAAAAGGGCCTGGTCTTTAGGGGAGGGGGGTTAACACTGCGGTCCTTAAGTGGTTAATATGGACTATAAGATTGGAATGAACATTTTTGTTTCCTTCCACTGACCTTGTTTAAGACATTCAGGCCTTTCCAACAACTGCATCCCTAGCAAAAGGCCTTCAGAAGTAAACAAAGTCTCTGACTACTCAGTAAGCCATAACCATTATAAGTTTTGCAAGTAGGCTAAGACATAAAATTAAGCTAAAGCATGATATTTTAATAACAAATAATGCTAAATTTTAGGTAAAGGACTTTTTGCCATAAAGCAAAATGCCAGTGGTCAGCCTATTGGTGTTTTTGACCAAATATACAGTTGAAAAGCCTTTTTTTATGTTGATTTACTTATTGGTGAGGGGAAGAACAATGTTAGATGTGGGACTTGTCTATGAAGATTATTCAGAGAAACCACAGAAATAGAGCACACTCTGAGAACCAGTGGTAAAAAAGGCAGGGATTCCTGGAGTAATCTTATCTTAGAAAGTTGCTGGCAAGCCTGTACAGGTTTGTCCGGCAGCTGTGCATGTGTCCCTCTGGCCGGGGACCAGGCCTGGCAGCGTCCAGATTCTCCTCCGTAGGAAGGCAGGGCTGGAATCTGTGGTTGTATTTTTACAGGTCTCTGCTTGGACTGTGTGCATGTTCCGCACTATGCGGCCGCACCACAGGCTATGGCAGGTTGCACTAGTGCAACGTGTTATGCAGTAATGAGGATGTCCAAAACTCCCTGTTGCTCTGTGTGATTGTATAAACAGCTCGCAGGCAAATGGGAGTAGTGATTAACACTTATCAATGTAGTAGTGCATGTAAGAAAGGCTATGGCGGCTGTCGTGTGGTACAACAAGGTTTATTTGCTACGCACAGGCAGGCAAGTCCTCCTTTCATCAGGCAAAAGGTTTAACAGATTGTCAATTGATCAATTAAATAAGTGGACAATAGAAACAATTAAGGTACATTTTACAAATGGAACAATCAGTAAGATGTTTATATAAGGGGGAGGTGGTATGCTTGGCTGTGTCATCAGTATGCAAATCCATTAGCTCCCACAAGGCACAGCGGTCACCTTGGGACAATGTTAGAGCTATGTTAATGGATGAGTTAATGTAAAATACACATGCAGGAATAACTAAAAGGCACAATTCCTTATAATGAGTTATTTTGTTTTAAGATGAATTAGATTTTTTGGAGGGGAGTCGCCCTAATGGGAATCCACATTTGTGGAAGATGGGAATATAGCGGTAAAAGTGAGTAAAAGGAATGGCAGATGGTGAACTCCCCCACTGAGGGTGGTAAGGAGTCACCAGTGCCACAAAAATACCAAACTCAGTGTCAAAAAGACAGTGGAAGGGAGATGGTCTGGATGATCATCTCTTCCACGTGAAAATCTGGCAGCTCCCAGGGTTCTCAGTGTTGCCCTGGAATGATGTTGGGGCTGCATTATTGGGTATAATTAATTCCGTAGATGTTATTAAACCACTGTTGGTTCTGGGAGACAATCTATAGTAGTTATTATTATTTTTAGAAATTATCACCAGAATACAGTTTGTAACAATCGTTGGAGAGGCAGCTGCGGTGAACAGCGCTACCACCGCAGCTGCCTCCAGCTCCCTGCCTAGCAATCTATCCATGCCTCGGGCGTCTAGCACGCCGAGGATGGGTCTGTCATCCGCACATAGGGTCGCATTGTCGCGTGCGCGCGCACACAGACAGGACCTTTATGTGGGGAGGAGGCGCGTCAGCTGACCGGCCGGTTGGCTGACGTCAGAGGAGACGCTCGCCTCTCCTCATTGGCTGATAGGAGGGGGCGTGCCGGAGGGGTCTCCTCTGCTTCATAAGCCTAGCTGAATCAATCGCAACTTGTCTGCTGTTGCGAATACTTCGTGTTAGCTCTCAGACCTTAGATAGTTCCGGTGTGCTTTGATCTGGGAGGAAACCAGGGATTTCACACAAGATAGGAATTGTTTGCGAGGGATTTGCGTCATGACGTAGGCACGCCCGCGGCTTGTGCGCCCGGCTGCTGAGACTACTCCCTAGCATGGAGCCGGTGTCTCGGCGTCTCCGCAAATGAGAAGGGGATGACCGGAGTGGCCAGAAATAAAGGTGGAACGGCGGGCGGCGGCCCCCGCCCCGCCCCTGTCTTGAAGACTCCACAGCGTTCAGCAGTGGAATTCTTTACTCCGCCGGGACCAGGTGTCTCAGCGGAGAAGACGACCGAGAGGTTCAGTAGACAGGAGAACATGGCCTCACCGCAGCTTAAAAAGCCGACAACGATGGCAGAGGTGTGGAAGCACCTTAGAAACTTGCCCACGAAGCAGGATCTGTGTGAGCAAACAGACAAAATCCTGGAGGCTACCAGAGCGGAAGTGACGGCTGTAAAGGAGGAGGTGTCGGAACTTAAGAGTCGAGTGACGGGGGGCGTGGCTAGCGGAGCGCGCGGATGGTAGCCTAATCCCTCTGCTCCGTCATTCAGCGGCATCAAAACGGCCCAAAAAAGCCTTCAAATGGCAGCACCAGCCTCCACACTGAACGTGGAAGAGCCCATGGATGCAGAGATGTCCAGAAAACGGAAGAAGGCAAGCGGGCGCCCTCAGAAGCTCACGGATTTCTTCACAGAGCGCAGACCGCGCTCTGCAGGGCAGCAGCAAGATGGCGCTGACACGGACTCCGTACAGCCAGCGTATGAAGAAGGCGCTCAGGAACGAGACCAAGCCAACAGCCACACGGAGAATAATGCCACCACAACCCCGTCAGCATCAGACGAGGCCTCATCTTCCCCCTCAGTAAGAAGCCCGGCCAAATCCAAGCAGCGGCTCACAGGCACAGCTACGAGTAACCCACAGGTAGGCCAGAGCTCACCCTCAGCTTACCATGAGGCAGTCCCCTGCCCACTTGCAGACTACCCCATATCAGACCAGCCTGTCACACAAGCATTTATTAAAACCATGATGCTAACACTGCATCAATCCCTGGCCACAGATTTCCTCTCACTTTCCAGATCAGTCCGCATAGCCATCTCTGACATGGAAGATAGAATTGCTGCCACTGAGGATAGAGTGAACGTCCTCACGCTTGAACACAATAAGGTGGTAGACACTGTTGATTCTAACACAGATGATATCACAATGAAGAAGCTTAAGCTCACTGACATGGAGGACAGAAACAGACGCCAAAACCTGAAAATAAGAGGCATTCCAGAGACTGTGACAGGAGAAGAGCTAAAGCCTTTCCTAACCAAACTGTTCAAAACCCTCACACCGCATATGCCTGACAGGGATCTCCTAATGGACAGAGCACACAGAGTCCCCAAACCCAAACAACTCCCCAACAGCACACCTCGAGATGTTGTACTTAAGCTAACTTTCTTCCATGCTAAAGAGGCAATACTGCAAGCAATGCGAAGACCTAGAAATATATAAAAACATTTTGATCTTCCCTGACATATCGCAAGCCACCTTACAATTCAGGAGAAACTTGAAAACAATAACTGCCACGCTATCTAACCACCAGATCAAGTATAAATGGGGATTTCCCCTCAAGCTGATTATACTTAAAGCAGGTACCACACATATCATCACCTCGGTGGAAGAAGGGCTCCGTCTCTTTAAAAGCTGGAGGATCTCGGCTGACAAACCTCCCTTCCCAGACAAAAGGGCTCCCAACAACACCCAAACCCCATTTGATTGGCACGCAAAGGTGAAAGGCTAGCCGCCTGGATGATCCCTTCACATCTGATTGGAACTCTCATCTCTCACCACCCCAGAGACTCCATCCTGCCCGTAATGGGCGATTCTGACATGGAGGAACCTACCTCTATGCTTTTCCCCCTGATAACAGTCGCCCCTTTCATCTTAGGCGACACTAATGATTTAAGCCTGGTTTACTGTTTGTTCTACTTATGTTATACTGCTAATCTGCTTAGAATGGTTAGCAGAACTAGTTTAAATGTTTTAGTCCTCAGGTCCTGCGTGTTTAACAAGAAGTCAGTCTTTAAAGTGACACAAGCTGGTAAACGAGTACAGTATGCATTTGGTCACATGTATGCAACACACACGCTATCCCGCTGGTTCCCATCATGACCCTCAAATTCACATCCCTGAACCTTAACGGTATTAACTCTCCGCAGAAACGACATGCCTTAAGTAAAGAACTGATCCATTTAAAAACGGACATACTTCTAGCACAAGAAACACACTTACTGAATTCCACCCAACATTACTGTACAATCAAATATTTCCCAAATATTACCTTTGCCAACTTTCATAAAAAAAGAGGTCTACTGATAGCCTTCCACCACAAATTAGATATAGACATCAAGGAGACCATCAGAGATCCCTTTGGCAGATATTTGATAATCATATGTGAGATCAACAACTGTCTACACACAATTGTTAATGCCTATGCCCCGAATTCTGGTCAATTAAAGTTTGCGAAATCATTGATACGAAAGGTCAAACGTCATATGAAAGGTACTCTTGTAATGGCAGGGGACTTCAATATGTGCATAGATCCCAAACTAGACTCCAGTCACTCTCACAGAACCAAAATGCCTTCCCTACAAAAAACATTACACCTAGAATGCTTATATGACCCCTGGAGAGTAACGCATGCCAACGAAAGGGACTACACACACCACTCCACAGTTCATAAATCGTGGTCACGCATTGACTTCTTCCTAGTTGACAGTACATCCCTACAATTAGTGAAAGACTCCACCATACACCAGATTACAATATCAGACCACGCTCCCACCTCAGTGGTGCTGCAGATCAAGAACCATAATCCCGAATACAGAGCGTGGAAAATGAACAACTCCCTATTCTCCTCTCTGACCGACCAACAAAAACTAAAAGAAGAATTGAGGGAATTTTTTCAAATAAATGACAATGGACTAGTAAGTCCGCATACCTTATGGGCGGCCCACAAAGCATACATAAGGGGAACTCTAATCAGACAGGGCTCAATTAAAAAAAGAAATACAAACAAGAAACTCCAAGATCTACTAGATGAAATCAAATACTGTGAGGCTATTTCCAAATCCTCCCCCAGCACGGCCCAAGACAAAAAAATATTTAATCTTAGACAAGAACTGAGGCTCTTAATGCAGGAAAGCTACCAGTACATGCTTTCCAAAGCCAAACTTAACACATACTCCCAAAGCAACAAGGCAGGAAAAAAACTAGCCAACATTATTAAAGCACGCCAAGCAAAGACCAGAATAAAATACCTTATCCACCCTCTCACTAAAGAGAAACTTCAGAATCCCAAACACATTATAGACGCATTTAGTGACTACTACAGCTCATTGTACAATCTGCGAACTGACCCGGACACCCCACAGCCCACCCCCCATATCATTAACAATTTTCTCTCAACTATAAAATTGCCCAAAATAAATACAGACCAACTTAAACTACTTAACTCACAAATCACAATAGACGAAATACATTCGGCAATTAAAAGCCTTAAAACTAACAAAGCCCCAGGCCCAGATGGCTTCAGCAATTATTATTACAAAACTTTCACTACCCTGCTAGCGCCCCATATGCGTTCAGTGTTCAATGAAATCCTATTGAAAGGCTCCCCCCCCGAAGGAATTTCTGGAAGCACGGATTTCGTTAATACCAAAACAAGGCAAAGACGAGAGCAACCCAGCAAACTATAGACCAATCTCACTCCTTAATGGGGACACCAAATTATATGCAAAAGTCGTTGCTTCCAGACTCCTTCCAATCCTCCCCACAGTAATAGGACTAGATCAAGTGGGTTTTACCAAAGGCAGACAAGCTAGCGACGGAACCAGAAGGTTCATCAACATCATGAAGTACACCGAGCTCCACAAAGTGCCTTCTCTGTTTCTTTCACTAGATGCAGAGAAGGCATTTGACAGGGTTCATTGGGAATTTCTTTCTGCTACTCTCGAGAGGTTTGGGTTTGAGGGGCTGATACACAAGGGGATCATGGCCTTATATACAGTCCCCACAGCAAAAGTGGTCTCCTCAGGTTTCACATCCAAGGAATTCTCAATCACAAACGGAACACGCCAAGGGTGCCCTTTGTCCCCTCTAATCTTCACACTACTAATGGAAACATTAGCAGTAGCCATCCGCTCTAACCCCGAGGTCAAAGGTATCCAAATAAAAGATTACTCGCACAAAATAGGGCTTTTTGCAGATGACACAATCCTGGCAGTCACTGACCCTCTCAACTCCTTCCCACCACTTATCACTATCATAAACAACTTCTCAAAAGCCTCTTACTATAAAATCAATCAATCCAAATCATACATCCTTGGCACCAATATTCCCCATAGTACCTCTCAATACATCCAAAATCACTACCCATTCCCATGGGCCTCAAAGTCAATTTCATACTTAGGGATCCAATTAACCATAAAAACCTCTGACTTATATAAAGCGAACTTCCTAACCCTTCTACAAAAAATCAAAAACGAATTAAAAGACCTATCCTCTTACCAACTCTCCTGGGCGGGAAGAATAGCGGCTCTGAAAATGCAAACTCTACCCAAAATCACCTACTACCTCAGAACAATCAATATCCCCATCAGGAAAAACTTCTTCACAGAAATTAATAAACTAATAACAGAATTTATTTGGCAAGGCAAGAGACATAGAACAGCCCACAAGACCCTTACAATTGCTAAAAAACTAGGTGGCGTAGGTGTTCCTTGCATAATAGCATTATACCACGCATGCAACCTAGATATCTCTAAATTCTGGTGGCACAAGTCCTCTGAAACACCACTATGGGCAGTAATAGAACAAAGCATAGTGAAAGGAAACCTGAGTGACTTCCTAATAGCCCAGCTAATACAAAACTCAAATGATAAACATCCTTACCCAACCATCCAATCCACTATTAACTCCTGGAAATTCCTAGCAAAACAAAAAACTACAAATGACAAACTAACCCCGGATATACCCATCACAGTAGCTCCCTTCCTTTCAGAGGCCATAAACTTGAAACATTGGTCACTCCCATCACAACTTAACTTCAAGTCCCTATTAAAAGAAGGCAAATTTAAAACCTTCCCCCAGCTACAAGAAGAGCACCAAATACCCTCAACTGAGCTCTTAACCTTCTATCAATTAAGACATACCTGGACCTCCATAAAAACATCACTCCCCACCATACCCAAATCAATCCTACACTTTGTCAAAGCTCCCATACCTCTCAGGAGGGGCATATCCCTGTGCTATATGGAACTACTCAGGCCTTCTGAACTAAATCTCACAAAACACGTGAACTATTGGTCTTATGAACTAAAAATTTCTATCTCACTGGACCAAATCCAACGGGCCTCCTCTCTTTTACTTAGATACTCCCAATGTGTAACACACTGGGAAACATTCCAAAAAATTTTGCTCCATTGGTACTACACCCCCTCCCGCCTGTCAAAATTCGACAAAAATACCTCCCACAATTGTTGGAGAAACTGTGGCTCTCTGGGTTCACTCCCACATATAATTTGGTTTTGCAAACCCATCAACATGATTTGGCTAGAAATCAGTCAACACATTGCAACTCATATCTGGAAGTCCTTCACATTAACGCCCCAACTGGCAATTCTTCACATAGGCATAGAGCATATACCGTCACCCTACCGCCTAGAAATCACACAAATCCTCTGCGCAACTCGACACCTAATTGTCTCTAATTGGAAAACCAGCAATTCTCCAACTGTTTCATCAATCCTAGCTCTGGCAAAAGGAAATATAAACATGGAGCACAAACTTAGACTTACTCAAGATAACCATCCCTAACAAAGCATTCCATCAGAATCAATTTCCTAAGTTTCTATGCTTCTTTACTTCTCTCCCCTGAACTATGCTGCCATACTGGAATACCAAACCTCAAGGGGCACCATTAAATGTCTCAGCAAAACGAACACACTTGGCTGTCCCTGAAAAACAGCGCTTGCTTTATTGCTGTTACCTACCTGCAGGACCTGTTCACTTGTTTATCTGTTTACTTGTTTATCTGTTTATCTGAATACTTGTTTATATGTATATCCGCGGCCAATCTGCGGTTTATTTCTCGTTTATGTAAAAGCCAATGGAAATGTCTATTCTCATTAACTGTACAGCTTTCAAAATATTGGCAATAAAAAAATTAATCTCTAAAAAAAAAAAAGAGTCGAGTGACAAAGCTGGAGGAGGAACTCGGGGCCATAAAGGAAAGTCTGAAGGATGTAAGGATGATGGGGGAAAAGCAAAAACAAATGAACATTGCACTGTGCACTCAGCTGGAAGACCAGCAAAACCGTTCCCGCAGGAATAATATCAGAGTGCGGGGACTGCCAGAGGTGATTGGCCCGGAAAGACTGCAGGGGGCCTTGAGAACTATCTTCAACTCAGTCCTGGGGTGGCAGGGTGAGCAGGCCATCCTAATAGATAGAGCACACAGAGCCCTGAAGCTACCTCTGCGGGGTGGGGAAACCCCAAGAGATGTGATATGCTGTCTACACTATCATGCCAAAAAGGAAGCAATCATGGGAGCTACCTGGAAACAGGAACGTATCATGTTTGATGGAAGACAGATACTGCTTTTTCAAGACCTGGCCCCAGGGATGTTGCGGTGGGTGGGCCTGGTGGGGGGGGGGGCGTGGGGCCCTATGGGGTCGCCTGTCACCCGCGCCCCCCCGCCTCCCTCCCTTCGCCCCTAGCTGCCACCGCCGTTGGGGGATAGTTTAGAGGGAGGAAACCAGGAGTGAGATGAGCAATGAGACAGACTGTGATGTTAAATTTATAGGTAAAACTCTGATAGATGAAGAAAAGAGCACTTAAAGTAGAGGGGATAGAGGGGATAGGGTGGTAAGTGGATTGAGGAAAGCATTTAATTTACTTGCTGTTATGTAAATATGAAGACATATTGCACAGAGGGAGCGGGGTGGGGTGGGATAGGTGTAAAAGCACTGATGGATTGAGTATTCATAGATATATAATGGAGTGAATTGCACTATGAGATTGGTGGGCGATTGGGGGGAGAGGGAGGCTCCTGTTGCAGCTCTAAATATGGCAAAACTGGTGGCAGGTGGCATCTTGGCAGCTGCACGTTTGACTTTTCTCGGTTCATGGGCAGTTGGGGCGGGATTGTGGGTTTGGGGGGCGGGGGGGGGGGGGGCGCGGCCGACGGGGGGCCATGTGGGGCCCACTGTCGGCCGCTGGCGCCCCCCACCTCCCTCTCCCCGCCGTAAGGTGGGAGATGGAAGTTAAGTGAGAGATGGGCACGGGATTAGAGGGTGTTGTTAAATGCACTGACGTTGTTTCTCTCAGGGGACGCTAGAGATGCATGGTTACATCTTGGGTGGTGTGGGCTGGGGGGGTGGGGGATGATGGGGGGGGGAGGGGAACGGGATGGAGGGTTTGGGAGTGCGGGCGAGCAGTAATGGGAATTTTTAGATTTTGTCACGGTGAAATTCATGGGATATGATGAGCCAGCTGCGATGGGGCGACGGGGGGGGGGGGGGGGGGGTATTGCTGTCGTAGGGGAGGGGGAGGGTCTTAAATGCCAGGCAGCCGAGGGAGGGCCTATTTGTGGTGTAGTTTTCATTCCTTAAAGACCCGAAGGATCGTGTACGATAGGGGGAGAGATAATGACCCCTGGGGACCCAGAAAAAAGAGGGGTATTTAGGAAGAAATGCCCACTAAGGACACCAGGAGAGGTCCCCAAAGGGCTCAATGAGCCCTGCAAGAGGTGGTGGTGGAATGAAAAGAGGATGATTGAGGGTTTGTTTGCTATTTTTCCTGTGGTCTTGTTGTTTTTTCTTTCTTTTTTCTTGTTGGTGAGTTCTTGGTTTTTATTTTTGTATGGGATATGTGAAGGAGGTTCAGGGGTGGGGTTGTGGCTCCTTGTCTCTCCTCTCCCCCAGCCGCCCGGGGAGATAACCTATCAGAGAAAGATGAGAGAGGATAGGAAAGAAGAAGATGGGAAGGGAAATGGAGGAACAAATTAAATTTCTATCATTGAATGTCTGTGGGCTAAACATCCCAGAGAAGAGATCCTCGCTCCTACAGCTCCTACATACAGAACATACACAGATAGCTTTGATACAGGAGTCACACTTTAAGGGATCTTTCCACACCAAAGTTTTTAATAATAAATACCCTATAGCTTATTATAGCAATTCCCCAGACTCCAAGACAAAAGGAGTGCTAATATTAATCTCTAGACAAATTAAAGTGCAAGATATTGAGGTCCACAGAGATGGGAATGGTAGATATCTGTTTTTAAAAGGGATATTTAATTCACAGAAATTAACGATAGGTAATATCTATGCAACTAATACAGGTCAACTCTCTTTCCTGAAAAATGTACTGAGGGTTCTGGAAACATTTGCAGAAGGCTCGGTGGTCCTGGCGGGGGATTATAACCTAGCGTTAGACCCTTTGATGGATACCTCCTCAGGGAGATCTACTCTCCCTCATGGAACATTACGTGAAATTAAGCAGCATCTGAATAAGCATCAGCTCATGGATGTCTGGCGCCTCCAGCACCCTAGGGATAAAGAGTACACATTTTACTCATCTCCTCATGGAACATACTCTAGGTTGGACTTTTTCATGGTCTCTCATAACCTGCTATCTCACCCGGGACAACAACAATCTCTGACCACCCTTCAGTGGCACTATGGTTAGGTAAGTATGCGCCGAGGGAGAGAGTATTTACATGGAGAATGAATAGCTCACTGCTAAAGAGGGAAGAGATAGCGCAGAGAATTAGCAAAGAAATTAGAGACTACTTTGAGGTGAACAATAATACAGTACCCTCGCCGGTATTGATATGGGAGGCACACAAGTGTGTGATTAGAGGAATATTAATACAAGAGGGAAGCAGAATTAAGAAAGAGAAAGAAAAAGAAATACAAGAAAGCTTAAAAAGGATAGAGAGACTGGAAGGGGAACATAAGAGGGGATTGGCAAGAGAGACACTAGAGGAACTAACAGTTGAGAGAGAAAAACTAAAAACAATTTTATTCCGGAGGGCCAGGTATGCAGCACAGAGGTGTAATAGATTATATTATGAACATGGGAATAAGACGGGGCAGCTGCTGGCGCGTGCCTTAAAAAAATAACAAACAGCTAATTTTATACCATATATATGTGACAGTAAATCCGAAAAGCATCATAGGAGTGAATCCCAGGCGAGGGTTTTTCGTGCATTCTATGAGAATCATTATAACCTGAAGCTGCGAGACCAAGAAGCAGAGAGGAAGATAAGATGGGAAGCTGTGTGGGAATATGTTGAAAGTGCAGGAAGAAATAGAAAGGAAGAAATAGAAAAAATGGAGGCCCCTATTACACCTCAAGAGAAGTGGTGAAGAGTATGCCTGGGGGGAAAGCCCCAGGCCCAGATGGATTTGGGTCAGAATATTTTAAGCAATACTTTCAAGACCTAGAAGCCCCTTGGGTATTGGCTATGAACGCATTAATCGGGGAAGGAGAGAGAGAGAGGAGGGATTCAGTAGAGAATCTTTGGAATCTCACATAGCCGTAATACATAAGTCAGGCAAAGACCCGTCGGTATGTTCTAGCTACAGACCGATATCGTTATTGAATACGGACCTGAAAGTTTATGCAAAGATTTTAACTAGAAGAATGTCCCCATGGCTTCACAGAATTGTACAGACGGATCAGGTAGGGTTTGTCCCTAAGAGGGAAGCCCGGGACAACACGCTGAGGACACTCGGTGTGTTGCAATGGGTGAGCTCCTCGACCGACCCTGTCGTGCTGCTCTCTACTGATGCGGAGAAAGCATTTGACAGGGTCGGTTGGGATATTATTAGGGCGGTGCTGCAGTCTATAGGAGTAGGGGGTAAGATGTCTAAATGGATAGGATCATTATATAAGAATTCGACAGCAAGGGTGAAGGTCAATGGGGTCCTATCAGATCCATTCGTGATTTCGAATGGCACACATCAGGGGTGCCCAATGTCCCCTTTGATCTTTGCACTGGTCTTGGAACCTTTTTTAAACCATATAAGAAAGAATCCAGATATTAAGGGAATAAAGATAGGACAGAAGGAACATCGAGTGGCTGCATATGCGGATGACTTATTGTTCTATCTCAGAGCCCCGAGGATTTCAATACCTCTCTTGATGGCAGAATTTAAAAAATTTAGGAAAATGTCCAACTTTAAAATCAACTGGGATAAATGTGAAGCCGTGGGGATAAACATAAATGAATCTGAAAAGGGAAATTTAAAGGCAAATTTCCCATTTAAATGGGCTAAGGAAGCACTTACATATTTAGGCACCAACATTACGGTAAGTTTAAGGGAAATTTACACATGAAACTACAGGACACTCCTTGAGACTGTGAAAAAAGATCTTCTGAAGTGGAGGAAGCTAAAACTCTCCATGCTAAGAAGAATTAACATATTAAAAATGAATGTACTCCCAAGATTGCTCTACATATTTCAGACACTGCCAGTCCCGGTTCCGGAGTCCTTCTTTAGGACTTTAAAAAGAGAATTCACCAGGTTTGTATGGAAAGACAAGCCCCCTAGAGTAAAATACTTATTAATGACCCAGACAAAGGCCCAAGGAGGACTTGCTTTGCCAGATCCCAAAATGTATTATACGGCAGCGATAGTGGCTAGGATTGTAGACTGGCATAAAAATAGCCAACATAAACTCTGGGTGGAGATGGATCAGAACTTGGCTGAGATCCCCTTACAGGGGACACCATGGACCACACATACCTTTAGGACCGCACACCCGGCAGGAGTATATGTAAATCACACATTAAAATTTTTCAATAGATTAAGGGAAAGATATGAATTGTCCTCTCTGCCATCTCCGTTGATGCCGGATAATGATAAATTGATAGTGGATAATGATAAATTTATGCAGGGCTCAGGTGGAGGGCAATATGCAAGATGAAGAGAGTCAGGGGGGTCAGAGCTGGGGACTTGTTGGTAGGTGGGGACTGGAGATGCCTGGAGGAGTTAAAAGAACAGAGGGAGAGGGAAGACCTAGATTGGTGGAGCCTTATGCAATTTAGGCATTTTTTACTGTCACAAGGACGAAAACAAGAATTTACTAGAGAATTGACACAATTTGAAAAATTTTGCAACATGGAAGGGGATGGCAGAAGGTCCCTAGCTAAGATTTATGGAATGTTAAATAATAAGAAGGAAGCCAGTGAACCATACAGAAAGAAATGGCAAGATGAATTAAATCAACAATTTACAGATGCCCAATGGGACAAAATTATAACCTTTTCTCATAAAACTTCAATATCAACTAGGATGCAAGAAACAGGTTTTAAATTATTAGTGAGATGGCATCTCACCCCGGATAGATTGAGAAGTATGTATCCAGATGCTGACCCCAAGTGCTGGAGGTGCCGGACTGAAAGGGGCACTTATCTCCATATATTTTGGAGTTGTGATAGGCTGCGAGGATTCTGGGAAGGGGTGAGACAACTAGGGGGGGAAATACTGGGGAGTGATCTCCCTATGGACCCAGCCTTCTTTCTCCTGCATCATAATGAATGGGGTATTAAGAAATATAGACAATCCTTATGCAGTTACTTGATTAACGCGACGCGAATTCTGATTGGAAGACACTGGAAAACACAACAACCCCCTACGTTAACAGAGTGGATAGGAGAAATAAAAAAAACACAAAGGCTAGAGGAATTAACAAAATACATCATGGGAAGAGAAGAACAACATAGGTTAACATGGGAAAAGTGGGAGCTGTTTAAAGATAGTGATAACTATAGGAAGTTGATATGTGGTTGAGGATTTTCTCGTGGGGAGGATGGAGCACAGACATGAATAATATTTGTATAGTATGGAGGATCCCCGTAGTGAGGGGATAAAATTGGAGTGGGCCGATCACTGGGGGGGGGAGGGGGAGACGGGGAGCAGAGATTGGACTGGGGGGTTTCTGGTGTCACTGTTGGGCTTCCTTTCTTGGGGTTTGTTTTTTTTTTGTTTTTTTGTTTTTTTCTGGTTTTCCTGGTTCTCTTTTTTTTTTTTTTTTAATTATTTCTTATCATTGGTTGAATGAAGGGCTCCCTGACTCATAATAGAGATATGAGGGAGCTGGGATGGAAGGGAGAGGAGTGGAGAGACTGTGGAGGAATAGATTGAGTGAATGCAGTGGAGAGGATGGGAAAAGAGGGGAATTATAGAGGGAAGAGAGTGTAATTTATTAAGCAAAGATGATAACATGTATAAGGGTAATAGGAGATAGCGGACTGGTAATACTTTTTCCCATGTACACTAAGGATTTGATGTTAAACATGTGTTGAGAAATACCCATTCTTTCCTCTGGGTTATGATTGTTTAATATTTTTGTACTAAATGTTGATAAATAAAGAATCTTAAAGGAAAAAAAAAGAAAGAAAGGAATTGTTTACTAGCTTAATTATCTACTTGATAGACTGTATATTATCTGTGTATGACTCTGTCTCGTTCTGACTACTCTTCCGCTCAGTGATTCTGTACTTCTGCCCATCTGATCTTGCTGCCGACTCTGCCTGTTAAACCTTCTTGTCTTTGCTTCTGATTTTGTACTGTATCTGTCTGTCTGTTGCCAACCCGATTAGTTTGACCACTCTACTCTCACAAGAGGGCCCTGACTCTGGTGAGGGGCTCTGTTCTGTTAGGACCCACCAGCTCCTCTGGTGAGGTATTGCTAAACCTATCAGTACTAGAGTTGGGCCGAACGGTTCGCCTGCGAACGGTTCCATGCGAACTTCCGTGGTTCGCGTTCGCGTCCCGCAGGCGAACCTTTGCGGAAGTTCGGTTTGCCCCATAATGCACATGGAGGGTCAACTTTGATCCTCTACATCACAGTCAGCAGGCCCAGTGTAGCCAATTAGGCTACACTAGCCCCTGGAGCCCCACCCCCCTTATATAAGGCAGGCAGCGGCGGCCATTACGGTCACTCGTGTGCCTGCATTAGTGAGAGTAGGGCGAGCTGCTGCAGACTGTCTCTCATAGGGAAAGATTAGTTAGGCTTAGCTTGTTCCTGGCTGCATACCTGTTCTGTGAACCCAACACTGCATACCTGTTCTGTGAACCCAACACTGCATACCTGTTCTGTGAACCCACCACTGCATACCTGTACTGTGAACCCACCACTGCATACCTGTACTGTGAACCCACCACTGCATACCTGTTCTGTGAACCCACCACTGCATACCTGTTGTGTTCAGTGAACCTGCCACTGCATACCTGTTCTATTCAGTGGACCCGCCACTGTATACCTGTTCAGTGAACCCGCCACTGCATACCTGTGGTGTTCAGTGAACCTGCCACTGCATACCTGTTCTGTGAACCCGCCACTGCATACCTGTTCTGTTCAGTGGACCCGCCACTGTATACCTGTTCTGTTCAGTGAACACGCCACTGTATACCTGTTCAGTGAACCCGCCACTGCATACCTGTTCTGTTCAGTGAACCTGCCACTGCATACCTGTTCTGTGAACTCGCCACTGTATACCTGTACTGTTCAGTGAACCCGCCACTGCATACCTGTTCTGTTCAGTGGACCCGCTACTGTATACCTGTTCTGTTCAGTGAACCCGCCACTGTATACCTGTACTGTTCAGTGAACCCGCCACTGCACACCTGTTCTGTTCAGTGGAGCCGCTACTGTATACCGGTTCTGTTCAGTGAACCCGCCACTGCATACCTGTTGTGTTCAGTGAACCCGCCACTGTATACCTGTACTGTTCAGTGAACCCGCCACTGCATACCTGTACTGTTCAGTGAACCCGCCACTGCATACCTGTTTTGTTCAGTGAACCCGCCACTGCATACTTGTTCTGTTCAGTGAACCTGCCACTGCATACCTGTTCTGTGAACCCGCCACTGTATACCTGTACTGTTCAGTGAACCCGCCACTGCATACCTGTTCTGTTCAGTGAACCTGCCACTGCATACCTGTTCTGTGAACCTGCCACTGTATACCTGTACTGTTCAGTGAACCCGCCACTGCATACCTGTTGCATTCAGTGAACCTGCCACTGCATACCTGTTCTGTGAACCCGCCACTGTATACCTGTACTGTTCAGTGAACCCGCCACTGCATACCTGTTCTGTTCAGTGGACCCGCTACTGTATACCGGTTCTGTTCAGTGAACCTGCCACTGCATACCTGTTGTGTTCAGTGAACCCGCCACTGCATACCTGTTCTGTTCAGTGAACCTGCCACTGCATACCTGTTCTGTGAACCCGCCACTGTATACCTGACCTGTTCTGTGAACCCGCCACTGCATACCTGTTCTGTTCAGTGAACCTGCCACTGCATACCTGTTCTGTGAACCCACCACTGTATACCTGTTCTATTCAGTGAACCCACCACATCAGTGCGCATACCTGTGCAGTTAAGTGAACCCACCTACCTACCTGAGTGCACGCAGTGTGATATACCACTCCGTGCATACCCGATATGGACAAAACAGGTAGAGGAAGAGGTAGTGCCAGAGCCAGAGGAAGGCCACCCAGCAGGTCTGCGCGAGGTCGTGTAAATGTAATTTCGTGTTGACCTGGCCCACAGTACAGTGCTCGGAAGAAGGCACGTCCCATCACCTCCCAAGATTGTCAGGACGTGGTTGAGTATTTAGCGACACAGAACACCTCATCTTGCTCAGCCACCAGCGCTACTACTAGCACCACTTCCGCTGCATTTGACACTTCGCAAGAATTATTTAGTGTTGAAATCACCGATGCACAGCCATTGTTGTTACAGCCAGATGAATTTTCACCAGCTCATATGTCTGAGTTACGCGGCAACACTATGGATGTAACGTGTAAGGAGGATGAAGGACCTACTGATGGTGCATGTTTGGATTTGTCTGAGGCAAGCGAAGCTGGGCAGGATGATTACGATGATGACGATGATAGGGATCCTCTGTATGTTCCCAATAGAGGAGATGAAGAGGGGGACAGTTCAGAGGGGGAGTCAGAGAGTAGTAGGAGGAGAGAAGTTGCTGAAAGAAGCTGGGGCAGCTCTTCGTCAGAAACAGCTGGTGGCAGTGTCCGGCACCATGTATCGCCACCTATGTACAGCCAGCCAACTTGCCCTTCAGCATCAGCTGCTGAGGTCCCCATAGTGCCCACATCCCAGGGTGGCTCAGCGGTGTGGAAATTTTTTAATGTGTGTGCCTCAGATCGGAGCAAAGCCATCTGTTCGCTCTGCCAACAAAGATTGAGCCGTGGAAAGGCCAACACTCACGTAGGGACAAGTGCCTTACGAAGGCACCTGGAGAAAAGGCACAAACAGCAATGGGATGGCCACCTGAGCAAAAGCAGCAGCAGCACACAAAAGAAAAGTCACCCTCCTTCTCCTCTTCCTCCTTCAGGTGCATCATCTGCTTCTGCCGCTTTCTCCCTTCCACCTTCACAGGCACCCTCCTCCACTCCGCCTCTGCCCTTGAGCGGTTCCTGCTCCTCTGCCCACAGCAGCAGTCAGGTGTCCGTGAAGGAAATGTTTGAGCGGAAGAAGCCAATTTCGGCCAGTCACCCCCTTGCCCGGCGTCTGACAGCTGGCGTGGCGGAACTGTTAGCTCGCCAGCTGTTACCATACCGGCTGGTGGACTCTGAGGCCTTCCGTAAATTTGTGGCCATCGGAACACCGCAGTGGAAGATGCCAGGCCGCACTTATTTTTGAGAAAGGCCATACCCCAACTGCACCGTGAAGTTGAGAGGCAAGTGGTGTCATCTCTTGCGAAGAGCGTTGGGTCAAGGGTACACCTGACCACGGATGCCTGGTCTGCCAAGCACGGGCAGGGCCGCTACATTACGTACACAGCCCATTGGGTCAACCTGGTGGTGAACGATGGCAAGCAGGGCGCAGCGGACCAAATTGTGACACCTCCACGGCTTGCAGGCAGGCCTCCTGCCACCTCCTCTCCTCCTGCTACATGCTCTTCGCTGTCCTCCTCCTCCTTGGCTGAGTGGCAGTTCTCCTCTCCAGCTACACAGCCCCAGCTCCGCAGGGCCTATGCTGCATGCCAGGTACGACGCTGTCACGCCATCTTAGACATGTCTTGTCTCAAAGCGGAGAGTCACACTGGAGCAGCTCTCCTGGCTGCTCTTAAGAAACAGGTGGATGAGTGGCTGACCCCGCACCACCTGGAGATAGGCAACGTGGTGTGCGACAACGGCAGCAATCTGCTTGCCGCTTTGCATATGGGGAAGCTGACACACATACCCTGCATGGCACATGTCATGAATCTAGTTGTTCAAAGATTTGTGGCAAAGTACCCTGGCTTAGCGGATGTCCTGAAGCAGGGCAGGAAGGTCTGTGGGCATTTGAGGCGGTCTTACACAGCCATGGCACGCTTTGCGGAAATTCAGCGGAAAAACAACATGCCGGTGAGACGCCTCATTTGCAATACCCCGACTCGCTGGAATTCGACCCTGCTCACATGTTCCCTGTGCTGCCCAGCTGTTTCCTCAACACCTGCGGCAGCACAGAGGGGGGAGGAGGAGGAAGAAGAGAAGTCGTGTGCAGAAGATGAGTCAGACTCAGAGGATGATGAGCAAGGTGTTTCTTTGGGGGAGGAGGAGGAGGAGGGGACGGCGGCAGGAGAACACCCGCAGCAGGCGTCGCCGGGGGCTTGTGCTGCTCAACCTTCCCGTGGTATTGTTCGCGGCTGGGGGAGGAGGTTGACTTACGTGACGTCACTGAGGAAGAGCAAGAGGAGATGGAGGGTACTGGATCCGACTTTGTGCAGATGTCGTCTTTTATGCTGTCCTGCCTGTTGAGGGACCCCTGTATAAAAAACCTCAAGGGGAATGAGCTGTACTGGGTGGCCACACTACTATACCCTCGGTACAGGCACAAAGTGGCGGACCTGTTACCAACTCACCTGAAGGTGGAAAGGATGCAGCACATGCAGAACCAGCTGTCAACTATGCTTTACAATGCCTTTAAGGGTGATGTGACAGCCCAACGCCAGCAAGGTACCACTGCCACTAATCCTCCTCCCGTGTCCACGCAGTCAAAGACAGGACGCTCCAGCGATCTCATGGTGATGTCGGACATGCGGACGTTCTTTAGTCCAACGTCTCGCCGTAGCCCTTCCGGATCCACCCTCCACCAACGCCTGGAACAGCAGGTCGCCGACTACCTGGCCTTAAGTGTGGATGTAGACACTGCTGTGAACAGCGATGAGGAACCCTTGAACTACTGGGTGTGCAGGCTTGACCTGTGGCCAGAGCTGTCCCAATTTGCCATCCAACTTCTCTCCTGCCCTGCCGCAAGCGTCCTGTCAGAAAGGACCTTCAGCGCAGCTGGAGGCATTGTCACTGAGAAGAGAAGTCGCCTAAGTCACAAAAAGTGTTAAGTACCTCACCTTTATCAAAATGAATGAGGCATGGATCCCGGAGGGCTGCTGCTCGCCCCAAGACTAAGTCAGTCCCCGCACACACAGCATCTCTGCCTGCACGCCGTGTGACTGGCTGCCTGGCCTGCCCCAAGAAGACTAAGTCACTCCCAGTCCGTCCACACAGCATGTCTGCCTGCAGGCCGCTTGACTACCTTCTCCGCCACCACCAACAGGGTCCAGGACTCCAGGCGGATTGCTGAATTTTTTAGGCCGCTGCTAGCAGCGGCCGCTGTAATAATTTTTCTGGTGCGCGTACATGACTGCCTAATTTTTCTGGCTGCACTGTGGGCAGCTGCAACAACAAAAGAAAAGGCATGTACATGCGCCCATTCCCCTTCGTGATCATTACCTTGCCGTGGTGAAGGGGCTTGCGTATCACAATGAAGCAATGACCGGCGCCTAGATGAGTGTCTCGGGGGGCACACAAAAGATAATAAGGTCGTTGCTTCATTGTGGTCAGACCAAATTTGATCAGCTGGACAGTCACTGTTCTGTCATTCAGCTACATCAGCCAGGCGACCATATGGGCTGTAAAGTCACCAAAACCTGCACTCTCGCCATGGTGCGCACCAGTCCAGCACGGCCGTCACTACACAAATAGCTGTTTGCGGTGCGTTACACGGTGAGTTTGGTGTGTCAGTGTGAAGCAGTACCTTAATTACACTACCTGATTGATGTATACACATGCAAGATGTTTTAAAGCACTTTAGGCCTGTCATTTAGCATTCAATGTGATTTCTGCCCTTAAAACGCTGCTTTGCGTCAAATCCAGATTTTTCCCGGGGACTTTTGGCATGTATCCCACTCCGCCATGCCCCCCTCCAGGTGTTAGACCCCTTAAAACATCTTTTCCATCACTTTTGTGGCCAGCATAATTTTTTTTTTTCAAAGTTCGCATCCCCATTGGAGTCTATTGCGGTTTGCGAACTTTAACGCGAACCGAACCTTCCGCGGAAGTTCGCGAACCCGGTTCGCGAACCTAAAATCGGAGGTTCAGCCCAACTCTAATCAGTACTACTGTTGCACCAAGCACTATACCTTGCTAATAGCTATCACATGAGCTGTCTGGTATTCTTGTATTATTCGTGATTCTGCAGATTACCATATAATCAGGTATATATCTGTATTATAGGTGATACTGTAGATCACCTAATAATCAGAACTCTGTTTCTTGCTGACACAAATTGTTACACAGTTATACAAAAAGGCACACTTTGATCATAGATGGAAAGAGGAGAGTGACATTCATATTGACTTTGACTACTCCACAAGGCACTGGTAAAAACATAATAACTTTTCAAGTTGCAGGTGCTTTATTTATATGTTGCCTTTTGTGATAATGGTCAGAGATTCCTAATTTACCCTATACTCATTCCGTTGAGGTGGGGTAAGCCCCAGTTCATGTTAGCAATTATTGCTCAGGGCAGAGTTTCATATTTATCAGCTTTAATGTCCTAAATAATACCAGCCTGCATGGTTGATAAGTAGGACCACACTTTTTCCTCTGTTGTTATTCATTTATTTATTCACCGATCCTGATAACGCAGGATTCTCTGAGATTAAAAATGCTAAATACATTTTCAATGTACACTTACTTGATGACATAAAGTTAGTTGAGGAATATTCCCATAGCAACTAGTAGCATTCACATAGTTAAAGAACACTGTAATGGCAATTAGTACAAATTAGAACTATGCTAAGATTTCAATTGCGGGACATAATAATAATAATAATATTAATGATGGTTGATTAATGATTAAATTATATATATATATATATAATGATTAAATTATATATATATATATATATATATATATATCAAACTCTTTTTCTTCTCTTTGGCATGCAATGTTGGCAGGAGCTAGGGTCTGTTCTAACTGCAATGGGGCCCCGTGGTAAAAGTCGCCTGAGTAACCCCTGCCCCGGCACCAAACTGAAAAGTGCCAGGTCACTGAGAAGATGAGGCCAGCAGGGTCAAAGACACAAATGGATGGACTAATGGAGGAGTGAATCAGCTGGGGCAGGTGAGTCTCTATGCTGCCAGAAACTTAACAGGGGCCCCGGCAACCACAATTCAGGTGGAGACCTTGGGGAGGTGGTGCTCTGGATTCCAGGGGGGGATTGTCCAGTTTGTCCCTATGCGCCAGCCCTCCATACTGCTAGAATTAAAATATAACAAAATTATTTTTTTCAACTTTGAACAATCTACCAACTACTAATAGGAGTTGTATCTAAATGCTCACATGGTAAATTGCACTTCAATATGGCCAGCTTACTACTACAGAAGTCTCAGAGGAAAGGAGATGCTGTATCACTTACAGAGTGCGTGGCTGGATGCTTGTTCCCTCTGCACTCTGCAGGAATTTCATGCATGCTCCAGCCACCTCAACTCGTTTGTCTTCCTATTCTCCTAGCATGTAGAAATGGCTCGAACCTCCGATTTTAGATTCTTGAACCTCGAACGTGAACTTCTGCAAAAGTTTGTGTTCGCGCGAACTTCGCGAACCGCAATAGACTTTAATGGGCAGGCGACCTTTCAAAACTACAAACACTAATTATGGCCACAAAAGTGATGGAAAAGATGTTTTAAAGGATCTAACACCTGGAGGGGGGCATGGCGGAGTGGGATACATGCCAAAAGTCCAGGGGAAAAGTACGGATTTGACGCACAGCAGGATTTTAAGGTCAGAAATCACATTGCATTGCTAATTTGGAGGCCTAAAGTGCTTTAACCACCCTGGCGTTCTATTAAGATCGCCAGGGCGGCTGCGGGAGGGTTTTTTTTAAATTAAAAAAAAACTATTTCATGCAGCCAACTGAAAGTTGGCTGCATGAAAGCCCACTAGAGGGCGCTCCGGAGGCGTTCTTCCGATCGCCTCCGGCACCCAGAATAAACAAGGAAGGCCGCAATGAGCGGCCTTCCTTGTTTTGTTTAGATCGTCGCCATAGCGACGAGCGGAGTGACGTCATGGACGTCAGCCGACGTCCTGACGTCAGCCGCCTCCGATCCAGCCCTTAGCGCTGGCCGGAACTTTTTGTTCCGGCTACGCTGGGCTCAGGCGGCTGGGGGGACCCTCTTTCGCCGCTGCTCGCGGCGAATCGCCGCAGAGCGGCGGCGATCGGGCAGCACACGCGACTGGCAAAGTGCCGGCTGCGTGTGCTGCTCTTTATTTGAACAAAATCGGCCCAGCAGGGCCTGAGCGGCAGCCATCGGCGGTGATGGACGAGCTGAGCTCGTCCATACCGCTAAGATGGTTAAAACATCTTGCGTGTGTATACATCAATCAGGTAGTGTAATTAGTGTGCTGCTTCATACTGACAGACCAAACACCCTGTGTAACACACCACAAACAGCTGTTTGTGTAGTGATGGCTGTGCTGGACTGGTGCGCACCATTGCAAGAGTGAAGGCAATGGCGGTTTTCAAGCCCATATGGTCGGGCTGAGGTAGCTCTATGACAGAACAACAGTGACTGAGTGTCCAGCTGATCAAATTTGGTCTGTCCACAGTGAAGCAACAACCTTTTTATCTTGGGTCAGGTGTGCCCCCCAACGCACTCATATAGGTCATTGCTTCATTGTGATACGCAAGCTCTTCACCGCGGCAAGGTAACGATCACAAAGGGGAACTGACACATGTACATGCCTTCTGTTTTGCAGCCGCAGTGCAGCCAGAAAAACTAAGCAGGCATGTACACGCACCAGAAAAAAATTATTATTGTTTTAGTTAACGGCCGCTGCTAGCAGAATCCACCAGGAATTCTGGACCCTGTTGGTGGTGGCGGAGAAGGCAGTCAAGTGGCCTGCAGGAAGAGATGCTGTGTGGGGGGACCATGGCTGGCCTTTGACCTGAGCGACTGGAGAGGTCACTCAGGGCATTGGCTTCCAAGGGGTGCACGTGATGTGCATTAAACTGGCCCTGGCCGCATTTCTACCTGCTGGCTGTGGGCATCAGGTCCGTCTGTGGCTGCTGCAAGCACTAGCTCCGCTACCTGGTGCCACGGGGGGTAATGGGGACAAAGACTCGAGGAACCTGCCACCAGGGATGCTCATCCAGATTCCGGATATCCGGGTAACCCGGATATCTGACCATGTTTATGCTATCCAGATCAGATTCCGGATCCCGGATAGCTATTGCTATCTTCGGATAGTTTGACGCATGACCCGGATATCCGCAGATATCCGGGATATCCAGATCCGAAATACTGCAACTAAGGTGATGACGACCTGGAGCCAATCAGAGGGCTCCCAGCAGAAGCCCTAGCAACCAATCACAGAGGGGAACCCTGGCCAGCCCCACCTGACCTCATTGAGCCAATCAGAGGTCTTCCAGCCTAAGCCCTGGCACCCAATCACAGAAAGGAACACTGGTCAGCCCCCCAGTATAATAAGAGGCTGGCATGATGAGACCGATCATTCTGGCTTGCTGAATGCTTCCTGAGAGACGTGCTCCAGTGCTGGTGGCCTAGCAAGGGCTGCCTGTACACAGTTATAAACCTAAAGCTGTTCATTGATTAACCACTTCACTACTCTATAGTAATCGTTAATTAGCTTTATATTGATGTCTCATAGTGTAACAGTTAGAGTGTGTGCTGCACAGCTGCAGTGCTGCTGGGCCTAGGGCTTTACACAGTGATAAGCTCAGTGATTAACCCCTTCACTATCACTACACTATAGTTAAATCATTCATTAGCTTGATTGATGTCTCATAGTGTGACAGTTAGAGTGTGTGCTGCACAGCTGCAGGGCTGTTCCTGGGCCAAGGGCTTTACACAGTGATACGCTCAGTGAATAACTCCTTTACTATCACAACACTATTGTTAATTCATTAATGTGTTAGTGTGCACTAGTGTCTTCTCCTCTGCTGTCTGACTGTCACTCGGCACTTGCCAAGTGTCATGTGGCACTTGCCACGTGGCACGTGTCACTAGGCACTTGTCACGTGGCGCTTGGCACTTGGCACTTGGCAAGTGCCATGTGACACGTGCCAAGTGCCACGTGCCACGTGAAACGTGCCAAGTGCCACATGACACTTGGTAAGTGCCACCTGACACATGCCAAGTTCCATGTGACACTTGGCAAGTGCCACGTGACAAGTGGCAAGTGCCTCGTGACACATGCTAAGTGCCACATGACACTTGGCAAGTGCCACGTGACACCTGGCAAGTGCGACGTGCCATGTCCGACATGCTCCTGGCACAAGTTACACCTGCTGCTGCTGCATTGCCCTGCTCCTGCTGCCTGTGCAGCTCCCACTGCCAGGCCAGGGTGCCACAGGCCACTGATACCACCTATATTTAACCCAAAACACAATTGCTGCATAATTTTTTGGAGGTGTCTTGGCTGAAAAACTGTCATGTCCTAGTTGTGTGGTTGGACTTTGGACACAATGTGGGCTGCACGACCGCTGTCTGGAACCTAGGCCTAATGTTAATTAACAGCCATTTTTTTTGGGGGGGGGGGGGGGGAATTTTAAGTCCCCACATCATCAATTAGTGTTCCTCTTTGCAGAATAATGATGCATGATACATGCCTCATTTACCCTAAAAACACCTTTTAAAGCTATATAAAGGGCACTTACGGGTTTTCTATCCAGATATCCGAATGGCCTGGATATCCGCGGATAATGCGACCGGATATCCGCGTTAACACGGATATCTAAAAGGCCGGATTCGGATATCCGAACCGGATCTGGATATCTAGGTATCCAGATCCGGATCAATTCGGATTTCAAAAAGCACTATCCGAGAACCCCTGCCTGCCACTGCCTCTTGCTGAGTCTGTGTGAGTCGTGCATGCCAGTAGCACCTCCCCTCGCTCACAGCAATGTCTGCCCTATCACTAATCAGAGAGAGACCTGCTTGTCACTTCTGACTCCTGGCCATCTTCTGTCCCCAGCTACAAGCAGAAAAGTAAGGTTCCCCAACTGCCTCCCGCTTGGGGAAGTGTGGGTGGGGGGTACCTATTAACGCTAAAGGGGGATCTGCTTGTATGCTATACACTATTTATCTGTCTAGCTAAATACACTAAAAGGGGATCTGTTTATATATACTAAAAGGGGGGGGGGGGGATCTGCCTATATACACGAAAGGGGGGGATCTGCCTATATACACTAAAGGGGGGGATCTGCCTATATACACCAAATGGGGGGTATCTGCCTACATACACTAAAGGGGATCTTGCACATGGGTGTGTTTGCACGTGCATGTGTGTGCGTGCGTGTGTGAGAAGAGGATGAATGGGGGGGGGGGGGGTACCAAAATCTGGTTATGCTCAGGGCGCTGTAAAACCTAAGGCCGGCCCTGGGAGAGACTGACTTAGTCTTGGGGAAGGCAGCAGCAGCCGGCAAGCAGGCAGGCAGAGATGCTGTGTGGGGACTGAGTCTTTGGGCAGGCAGTAACCCTCCGGGATCCATGCCTCATGGCGCCGTGAGAGGCAGCCACGGACACATCGGCTGCCTCTCACCGCATCTTGCATGGATCCCGGAGGCAGTGGCCCTCCGGGATCCATGCAAGATGGCGCCGTGAGAGGCAGCCACGGACACATTGGCTCCCAGCAAATTCCCAGTTTTTTGGTTTTAGCTTAGTTTTTCTTTGTTTTAGCTTAGTTTTTTTAGTTTTTTAGCTTAGGTCTTAGTCTAGTTTAGTTTAAATTTAGTTGAGTCTTGTCTTAGCCACCTAGGTTTTTTGCAGTACTGCAACACCTAAGTCTCAGCAGCTCCCAGCTCTCCCGAAGGGACGCACAATCTCCTGCAGCCACCGAGAGCCAGGGCCCGGGCACTCACCCCAGCCGATATCCCGCCACCGCTGCCCTATCGGATCCAAGCATCCAGCCAGAAGAAGCAAGGAGAGAACGGCTGACAACCCCTGCCTGGGTAACACCAGCTGGCGCTGCCAGTCCCCCGGCTTCGGAAACCCGTGGCCCCCGCGCTGAAGACCCGCTGCCCTCTGACCTTCCCCAGCTACAGGAACCCACCGTCTCTGCACAGCGGAGGAGGAGATCCAGCTGCCGATACCGGGATCCTGCCGCCCGGAGATCAACCACCGACTGTCCGTGGTCCCGCCGACACCGGAGACCAGGAGTCCCTGCAGCCTGCTGCTGACTCCGGAACAGAGTACCGCAGATGCCAGGGGACCACCCACCAACTTTCCCCAGCCCTTCACCAACACGGGCTGACACTGCGGAGACCGAACATAGGTCCTGGCTTTCTCTTCTCTGGCGCCTGGCGGTCTGCAGCCCAGCATTACACCCTGCCCCCCCTGGAAACTGAAACACTGAGCTATCCACCCACGTGGCTTGCACGTGGCTCAGCTGCGGCCTGGCGGTCTGCAGCCCAGCGTTGCACCCTGCCCCCCTGGAAACTGAAACATTGAGCTATCCACCCACGTGGCTTGCACGTGGCTCAGCTGCGACCTACCCTCTACATGGGTGCAATCAACACCAAGGGCAGCGTGTGTATGGACCCCCACTGCTACCCTCGATCCTGCTCTTCCCATGAGCAAGGCTGTTGCTACTTTGAACTACTTCACTAACTCGTGAGTAAGGCTGTTGCTACTTTGTACTTTGAACTATATCAGCACTGCTGATGCTGCTGTATATGCTGAATGCTCCCCACCCTAAACTGCATGCCATAAACTGTCTGCTCCTGCTTTCCTAAATGGACTGTTTTCACACAACTGCCAGCTGATGCTGGTTGCATATGCTGAATATCCCCGACCCTAAACTGCATGCCATAAACTGTCTGCTCCTGCTTTCCCTAAAGGACTGTTTTTCACTCCAACTGCTTGCTGAGGCTGTTTGTATATGCTGAATGCTCCCCACCCTAAACTGCATGCCATAAACTGTTTTGCTCCTGCCTTCCTTAAAAGGACTGTTTCACACCAATGCTAGCCTGCAGTGCGGACTGCAGGATGCAGCAAGGGGCCAAAATACCTGATGGCCAGTCCCACTCCCCCTACCATCTCCTACACTAGAGCAGAGCTCTTGAAATGGGAGACACAGGCCCAGGTACTGCCATTCTGGGACACAGTTTGGTCCCAGATTGACCAATGGTACAGCACTAGCAGATTTCGGCCTAGGGGCAGGAGGGCTGGCGCCCAGGTTAGACTTAAGAGGAAGGGCCTGCGGTCTCCCATCCCAGCCATTCTACTAGCAAATGTCCGCTCCCTGCCAAACAAGCTAGACGAGTTGCTCCTACTACTTGGGAGCAAACCCTCGATCGGAGGCAACTCCCCGGTTCTCTGCTTCACTGAGACCTGGCTAAATGACAACATCCCGGACAACTCCCTCAACCTACCGGGCTTCAATCTTTTCCGAGCAGACCGCGACCCCTCTCTCACAGGGAAAAGTAAGGGCGGCGGTATCTGCTTTTACGTCAACGGTGCTTGGTGCCCAAACACAACCATCTTGCACAAAAGTTGTTCTCCAGATGCTGAGCTTCTACTTATCAACTGCAGGCCTCAGTACTCACCAAGGGAGTTCACCTCCTATGTCCTAGCAGGTGCCTACATTCCCCCAGATGCGGACACCAAGAATGCACTGCGCACTATCAGCGACACCATAACACTGTGGGAGACCTCCCTCCCGGACTCTCTCTTCATCATATTAGGGGACTTTAATAGGGCGAACCTCCACCAGGAGCTGCCTCGATACAAGCAACACGTCACCTGCCCCACCAGGAACCTAAACACCCTAGACCATTGCTACATGGTCCTCAAAGATGCGTACAAGGCTACCCGCCGGGCAGCCCTAGGCAACTCCGACCACTGCCTAATCCACCTGATCCCAACCTACAGAAGTCTCCTTCAAACCTCAAAGCCGACGGTCAGGACGGTTAAAAAGTGGACTGAGGAGGCTAAAGGTCAACTACAAGCCTGCTTTGACAGCACTGACTGGTCGGTCCTGGAAGCTCCCTGCCTAGACGAATGGACGGAGAATGTCACCTCCTATATCCGCTTCTGTGAGGAGACATGCATCCCAACGACGTACGTCAAAGTCTTCCCAAACAATAAACCCTGGTTCAATGGCAGGTTACGCCACCTACGGAGAATCAAAGAGGAAGCACACAAATCCGGCACCCTGGAGGAGTTAAGGGAAGCCAGGAACTCCCTGAATAGAGAGCTGAAAGCAGCAAAGCGGGACTACGCAAACAAACTAAGACAGGACCTGCAGTCCAACAATACACGAGACGTCTGGAAAGGCCTTAGGGCAGCCACTAATTTCAAGCCCCCTCACCAACACACACTTCCTAGCATCGCACTAGCAGACGAGCTCAACAAATTCTATTGCAGGTTCGAGCACCAACCCACCCACTCCGGGGACCAAGTACCCCTACCCTCACCCAGGGAGCCTCCCGCCACATCTCCCCATGCTGCCACTGCCTCCCAGACACCGGTAATCGTCCGGGAGGCTGACGTACTACTGCACCTCCAGAAGCTCAACCCCAGGAAGGCTCCAGGCCCGGACGGCATATCCCCTACCTGCCTGAAAACCTGTGCAAGCCAGCTAGCCCCGATCCTCACTTCAATCTTCAGCAAATCCCTGACAGTGAGCAAAGTCCCTTCCTGCTTCAAGAAAGCTAACATCATACCGGTCCCCAAGAAGCCAGGTGTCTCAGATCTAAACAACTACAGACCGGTTGCCCTAACGCCAATCATCAAGAAAACCTTCGAAAGACTGGTTCTCTCCTATCTGAAGGGGCACACCGCTGCCAAAACAGACCCCCTACAATTCGCATACAGGGCAAACCGGTCTGTCAAGGATGCTATTAACATCAGCCTCGCTCACATCATGGAACATCTGGATAAACCCAACTCCTACGCCAGGATCCTGCTTCTGGACTTCAGCTCCGCTTTCAACACCATCTGTCCGACCATCCTATATGACGACCTGGTAAGACTCGGTGTTGACCCGAATCTGTGCACCTGGATCAAAGATTTCCTTACTAACAGGTCTCAGTTAGTCAGGATTGGCAGCTGCTATTCCAGTCCTAGAATCACCAACACCGGTGCCCGGCAAGGGTGTGTGCTGTCCCCGATTCTCTTCTCATTGTACACGAACAGCTGCACCTCATCCGCTGACTCTGTCAAGGTCATCAAGTTTGCGGATGACACCACCATACTAGGCCTCATAGGCGGAAATGGTGAGCATGAATATCGCAAGGAGATCGAGCGGATCCTCGAGTGGTGCAAGGAAAATAAACTCGTTTTAAATACGGCAAAAACTGTAGAACTAATTGTGGACTTCAGAAGAAACGCTCCGTCCCCCAGCCCTGTCTCCATTGATGGTACCGAGGTCTCCAGGGTACACAGCACTCGGTTCCTTGGTACCACCATCACGGACAACCTGAAGTGGGAAATGAACACCTCTGTAACTCAAAAGAAAGCCCAGCAGAGGCTGTTCTTTCTCAGGCAGCTGAGGAAGTTCGGAATGTCGCAGGAGCTAATGATCAGCTTCTACTCTGCCACCATTGAGTCTGTCCTTTGCTCCTCCATCATTGTCTGGTACTCCGGGGCCAACGCAAGGGACAAGCACAAACTACAGAGGGTAATCAGCGCTGCTGAGAGGATTATAGGGTCACCCCTGCCACCCCTGGACATCCTTCATTCATCTAGAATGAGGTCCAGGGCAATCAGGATCACTCAAGACCCCTCTCACCCGGGCAGTTGCTTCTTTGACCCCCTTCCATTAGGCCGCCGTTATAGGACCATTCTCACCAAAACCACCAGACATAAAAACACCTTTTACCCCCAAGCGGTTGTCCTACTTAATTCATGTACTCTCCCAACTGTCATCCCCTAATCATTCTATGTACCATATTGAAGTTGAGGTTGCTATTTCTGCACTACCGATATATGCCATCGCTCGTTTTCACGTGAAAATTTGCGTCTGCGCGCAAAAACATTATCGTTTCGCGAGAAAATTCGCGATCGCGCGCAATGCAAAAATTCACGCGAAAACGACCGTGCTAACAGTTAGCACTCTTTTGTGAATCAAGCCCAATGTCTCCAACTGCGCTGAAGGCCCTTTCCGACAGGACGCTTGAGGCAGGGCAATCCAGAAGCTGGATGGAAAATTGTGACAGCTCTGGCCACAGGTCAAGCCTGCGCACCCAGTAGTTCACCAGGGGTTCATCGCTGCTCAGAGTGTCTATATCCGCACATAAGGCCAGGTAGTCGGCTACCTGCTTGGCGTTGGTGGAGGGTGGATCCGGAAGGGCTAAGGCAAGGCGTTGGACTAAAGAATGTCCACATGTCAGACATCACCATGAGATCGCTAGAGCATCCTGCCCTTGCCTGTGTGGACATGGGAGGAGGAAGATTACTGGCAGTGGCACCTTTATTCCATTGTGCTGTGACATAACCCTTCAACGCACTGTAAAGCATAGATGCCAGCTTGTTGTGCAAGTGCTGCATCCTTTCTGCCTTCTGGAAATTTGGTAAAATCTTCGCCACTTTGGGTTTATACTGAGGGTCTAGTAGCGTTGCCACCCAGTGCAGGTCATTCCCCTTGAGTTTTTTATACGGGGTCCCTCAACAGGCTGGACAGCATGAAAGACCCCATCTGCACAAAGTTGGATGCCGACCTACTACCCATCTCCTCTTGCTTTTCCTCAGTGATGTCAGGTAAGTTCTCCTCCTCCCCCCAGCCACGAACAATACCATGGGAAAGGTGAGCAGCACAAGCACCCTGCGACACCTGCTACGTTTGTTCTTCTGCCTCCTCCTCAAAAAAAAAAAACCTTCCTTATCTGACTCCTCTTCCCCAGACAACTCTTCCTCCTCCCCCTCCTCCCCCTCCTCTGTGTTGCTGAAGGTGTTGATGACAAATCTTGCTCTAATTGTGATGGTTCCCACAACTCTTCCTCCTCTTCCTGTTCACGCTGCTCTACAGCTTGATCCATCACTCTACACACGGCACGCTCCAGGAAGAAAGCATTTGGGATCAAGTCGAAGATGGCGCCTTCACTGCAACTCACCAGGTTTGTCACCTCCTCAAACAGACGCATGAGCCTGCAGGCATTACGCATGAGTGTCCAGAACCTCAGCAAGAAAATCCCCAACTCCCCAGAGCCTGACCTTTGACCGTAGGTATACAGATAATCGTTGATGGCTTTCTCCTGTTGTAGCAGGTGGTCAAACATGAGGAGCGTTGAATTCCAGTGAGTCGGGATATCGCAAATCAAGCGCCTCACCAGCAAGTTGCTTCTCTGTTGAATATAGGCGTGTTATGGCCATGTAGGAATGCCTGAAATGCCCACACACCTTCCTGGACTGCTTCAGGACCTCCTGTAAGCCTGGGTACTTACACACAAATCTTTGGATTATTAGATTCAGCAAATGTGCCATGAAGGGTGCATGTGTCAACTTTCCCAAACTCAAAGCCGAAATAAGATTGCTGCTATTGTCACACACCACGTTGTTGATTTCCAGTTGGTGCGGGATCAGCCACTGATCCACCTGTTTGTTCAGAGCAGCCAGGAGAGCTGCTCCAGTGTGACTCTCGGCTTTGAGGCAAGACATGTCCAAGATAGCGTGACACCATCGTACCTGGCATGCAGCATAGGCTCTGGGGAGCTGGGGGTGTGTAGTTGGAGAGGAGATTGCAGCACCAGAAGAGTAGCACTGCCACTCAGCTGAGGAGGAGGAGGACCACAGTGAAGAGGATGTAGCAGGAGGAGTAGCAGCAGGCCTGCCTGCAAGCCATAGTGGTGTCACAACTAGGTCCGCTGCAAAGCCACATACTCCCTGCTTGCCAGAAGTCACTAGGTTGACCCAATGTTCTGTATAAGTAATGTACCTCCCCTGACCATGCTTTGTAGACCAGGTATTCATGGTTTTGATGAACCCTTGACCCAACGCTGTTTGCCAGAGTTGACACCACTTGCCTTTCAACATCACGATACAGTTTGGGTATCACCTTTTTTGAGAAAGAATTGCGGCCTGGTATCTTCCACTGCGGTGTCCCAATCGCCACAAATTTTCAGAAGGCCTCAGAGTCCACCAGCTGGTATGGTAACAGCTGGTGAGCTAACAGTTCCAGACGCGGGCAAGGGGGTGACTGGCAGACATTGGCTTCTTCCGCTCAAAGATTTCCTTTACGGACACATGGCTGCTGTGGGCAGAGGAGCAGGAACCGCTCAAGGTGAGAGGCGGATTGGAGGAGGGTGGCTGTGAAGGTGCAAGTGAGAAAGCGGCTAAAGATGCTGCACCTGAAGGAGGAAGAGGAGGCAGAGGGTGGCTTTGATTTTGTGTGCTACTTTTGCTCAGGTGATAATCCCATTGCCATTTGTGCTTTTTCATCATGTGCCTTCGTAAGGCAGTTGTCCCTACGCGGGTCTTGGTCTTTCCACGGCTCAATTTTGGTGGCAGAGAGTACAGATGGCATTGCTGTCATCTGAGGCAGACACAAAAAAATGTCCACACCGCTGAGCCCTGGGATGATGGCACTATGGTGGTGGTGGCGGCAGAAGCTGACCTTAAAGGGCATGTTGGCTGGCTGTCCATAGGTGGCGATACATGCCACCGGACACTGCCATGAGCTGTTTCTGACAACCAGCTCCCCCTGCTTCCTTCAGCAACTCGTCTCCTCCTACTCCTCTCTGACTCCCCTTCTGAACTATCCCCCTGTTCATCTCCTCTATTGGGAACCCACGTGGCATCCATGGCATTATCTACATAATCATCATCATAATCATCCTCCACAGCTTTGCTTGTATCAGACACCTCAAAAATTGCACCAACAGCAGGTACTTCATTATTCTCCCACCTTACATCCATAGTGACGCCTAACTCAGAAATATGAGGGGTGTAACTTGCAGCTTCGGCGGAACTAGTAGGACGGCACGGGTAGCGCTGCTGCAGCCCTTCCTGAGTCTATTTACCGATCTAATTAGGTGAGCCTTGCACCATTTCCCTCCTTACTCTGCTGCTATCATCCTCCACTCTCTCTTTACTTATCTACCTCATTGTGTGTGCTTTACGCCACCATCTTCTCCAACTTGCTGCTATCTTTTTTCACGTCCCTACCTCACTATTTTACCCTCATCTACCTCACTATTTACTCCTCATCTACCTCATTTTTACCTACTTTACTCACTTTACATTGTTATGATAAATTATTGAGCACAGTTTTATATGAGATAACTGTTTTGAGCACTAGCACTTTATTCATTAGCTACAGATTTTGGAGGTTGTTACCCTTGTATGCCTCTCCGAGAAATTATCTCTGCGACGCAGTGTCATTATATTATAACCACATTATTTACCAATTTGTGACACTGTCGTTAATATTTTGACTGCAGAGACTCCCAGGTGAGCCATTAGTCTACTCTTTATTATAACTAGCACTGGGCTCAGAGAATATACCTGTTATATTAGGGGCCTATGGCCCAGGTTCAGCTGCTTTGTTTGTAATTGTTTTTATCTTTGCAGTTGGCAATTAATAAAGATTTTTGCATTGATCTTTGTATCCTGATCCTTATATTTTTTGCTCTCTAATGGATTACATATATATATATATATATATATATACAAGGGGGATCTTAGGTTTTCTTGTTTTTGTCTTAGTATATTGCTTAGTGCCTTCATCATGTTGTAGCAATAATGGCTGTGAATCAGTTAATTCCCCACCAAATAACTCCTGCAAAGTGTCAAATGGAGCGGATGTGGTGCTAGTAGTAGCGCTGGCGGCTGCAGAAGATGAGGTGCTCTGTGTTAAATAGTCAACTACATCCTGACAATCTGGGAGTTGATGGCACATGCCTTCTGAACACTGTACTTTGGTCCAAGACCACACAAAATCACACTAGCACTACCTTGAACAGACCTGCCGGGTGGCCTGCCTCTGGCTCTGCCTCTGCATGTTGTTTTGTCCATATTGGTGGGGATGAAATGAAAGGTATGCACTGACTTGACTAATACAATGTGCAGTCACACATATGCAGTGAAAGGTATACACTGATTGCTAGTATAATACAATGTGCAGTCACACAGATGCAGTGAAAGGTACACACTGATTACTGGTATAATACAATGTGCAGTCACACAGGTGCAGTGAAAGGTATACACTGACTTCTGGTATAATACAATGTGCAGTCACAGATGCAGTGAAAGTTATGCACTGACCGGTATATAAAACAGTTTTCAGTCACACAGATGCAGTAAAAGTTATGCAGTGACTGCTGGTATAACAATGTGCATCACACAGGTGCAGTGAAAGGTATGCAGTGACTGCTGATATATAAAACAGCGTGCTGTCATACAGATGCAGTGAAAGGTATGCAGTTACTGCTGGTATAACAATGTGCAGTCACACAGGTGCAGTGAAAGATATGCAGTTACTCCTGGTAGAACAATGTGCAGTCACACAGGTGCAGTGAAAACATATGCAGTGACTGCTGGTAAAACAATGTGCAGTCACACAGGTACAGTGAAAACGTATGCAGTGATGGCTGGTATAACAATGTGCAGTCACACAGGTGCAGTGAAAATGGATGCACTGATTGCTGGTATATAAAACAGCGTGCTGTCACACAGATGCAGTTAAAGGTAGGCAGTGACTGCTGGTAGAACAATGTGCAGTCACACAGGTGCAGTGAAAGGTATGTAGTGACTGCTGGTAGAACAATGTGCAGTCACACAAGTGCAGTGAAAACGTATGCAGTGACTGCTGGTATAACAATGTGCAGTCATACAGGTGCAGTGAAAATGGATGCCTTGACTGCTGGAATATAAAACTGCGTACTGTCACACAGATGCAGTGAAAGGTATGCAGTGACTGCTGGTAGAACAATGTGCAGTCACACAGGTGCAGTGAAAACATATGCAGTGACTACTGGCATAACAATGTGCAGTCACACAGGTGCAGTGAAAATGGATGCACTGATTGCTGGTATATAAAACAGCGTGCGGTCACACAGATGCAGTGAATGGTATGCAGTGACTGGTATTATAATACAATGTGCAGCAATCACACAAATGCAGTGAAAGGCATGCAGTGACTGGTATTATAATACATTGTGCAGCAGTCACACAGGTGCAGTGAAAGGTATGCAGAGACTGGTATATAAAACAGTGTGCTGTCACACAGATGCAGTGAAAGGTATGCAGTGACTGGTATTATAATACAATGTGCAGCAGTCACACAGGTGCAGTGAAAAGGTAGGCACTAAATGTGCTGGGCCTGGAAAAGTATAGCAATTAGCAAGGGCCAGCTGTGACAGACAGGGCTGTATATGCAGTGTCAGTGGGCCACACACACAAAAAAACACATCACAAGAACATTAGCTCTCAAAAGAGATGTTTTGGGGTGCTTTTCAGCAATAAATATCAGCATGGAACAAGCTAAAAAGAGCCTAGCTAAGCTTTCCCTATCTCTGCAGCAACCTCTCTCCCTTCTCTCACTAAAACAGAAGCATACAGAGTGAGAAAATGGCCAACGCTGCTGCCTTATATAGGGGGGAGGGGACTCCAGGAGGGAGTGCAGCCGGATTGGCTGCCATGTGTCTGCTGACTGTGTTGTAGAGGGTTAAAGTTTGCTTTTCGAACCATTGGGGCCATCTCTAGTTATGACTGGGGATCCACCACTCAGGAATCCTGTACTCCAGCAGTTCATGCATCTTGGTCCTCACCTCCACAAGGGAGTATGGCAGGGGCTGGGAACATATAACATGGGCCAGCATCCTGTTCAGCTTTTGGGTGCACCTGTTGATGGGAGGCAGAACCTTCATTACAGGAAAGGTCTAACAGATTTAGAGTTGTCACTGCACAACATGGGAGGCTGTGGAGGGTGCTGAGATGGCTACTAAAGACTGGCCTCAATTTTTAAATGGAACAGTGGAGGAAACAGTGGAGGGTTGGATGTAGTTCCTGCTGGCTGCTGCTGCTGTATGTGCAGGAGGATAGGATGGATCAGCAGAAGGCGGCATGGTGGTGCTGCTGCTGCTTTGACCACCCTGCAGCTGCCTGCACCTCTCAAACTCCCTCCAGTTGATCTTAAAGAGACACTGTAACATCAAAAAGTTCCCCTGGGGGGTAATCACCTCTGGAGAGGGAAGCCTCAGGGTCCCATTGAGGCTTCCCATGCCATCCTCTGTCCTACAGGGGTCTCGCTGCAGCCCTCCGAACAGCGGCCTGACAAATCCGTCAGCTTGTTCAATATTAACCTTTCCAGGCTCCAGCGGGGGCGCTGTCCCGGCTTTCTGCTCTGAAGTAGATGGAAATACCCGATGTCAGTCGGGTCCGCTCTACTGCGCAGGCGTCGGAGACTTGTGCCTGCGCAGTAGAGCAGACCCGACGGTGATCGGGTATTTCCGCATATTTCGGAGCCAAGAACTGCCACAGCGCCTGCGCAGGATCCGGGTAGGTAAATATTGACATCGCCGCTGTTCGGAGGGCTGCAGCCAGACCCCCGAGGGATGGAGGACAGCGTGGGGAGCCTCATTGGGACCCTGAGGCTTCCCCCTCCCGAGGTGAGTACCCCCAGGGGAACTTTTTGATGTTACAGGTTTTCTTTAAAGTGAGAATGGAGGCCCCCAATTTCCAGCTTTCAAGGCACTTTCCTTCTCCTCACCTTAAAATGGCATAACTTGCATAGGGCAATGTAAAAATGGCATACTGGTCAAAATACTGCCACACGTGTCAGTAAACAGCAGCACCCAACATTTAAAGGAGCACACGTTGCTATGTAAGCAGCACGCATAACTAAGGAAGGCACAACTGCACATAGCACGCACCCCTGTATTAAATTTGCAGTGCTGTTATCTAGCTTGTGCTGCTATAGCAGCACAGCTTCATGAACAAGCCCCATAGTGACATAATACAGAAGGATCTGGATAGAATGGCTATATGGACACATAAATGGCAGATTCAATGTTGAATAATGTAATGTTATGCATTTTGGTCATACCAATGGTCTAGCACCATACAAAATAAACGGGATACAGATGGGGACATCAAACTTGGAGAAGGACTGAGGGCTGGAACCCACTAGAGCTATTTTTGGAGAGTTTAGGGAGGTTTTCAAAATGCTAGTGATTTCCCTAAATGCTCAGCTAATGTTAATGAATGGGCCAAATTCCACTGGAGCGATTGCAATTTGCAATTACCAAAATCGCAAACGCAGGACATGCAGCATTTTTAGTGCTTAGCAATTTGCGTCAGCGTTTCTGCAATGTTAAGTATATAAACGCTGGCATAATTGCTCGTCAAAACCTACACAGAGCAATTTTGCTAGCGTTTTTAAATTATTGCACACTGTAAAAAAATTAAAATTAATTGAAAGGACCAATCAGAATTAAAAAGCTAATTGCAAATCACTACACAATCGCTGGCAAAACGCTCACACTTTTTAAAATCACTACCAAAATTGCCAGTAAATGCTCATGAAATCTCTTAAAAAATGCTCATTAAAAACGCTAGCGGTTGCAATAGCGATAGTATTTTGTAGTGAGTTCCAGGCCTTAGGCGTACTTGTCGACAACAAGTTAATCATATTCAATGCCAAGCAGCTGCAGCTAAAGCAAATAACATTTAGGGATGCATTTAAAGGGGAATAAAAACTTGAGATGCCAGCATAATTCAGCAAACTCCCCAATATCCAGAAGTCTCAACTAACCATGATGCCTGTGGTAGACAACGGGGCAGTACTTGTATAATGAACAAAGTTTTTGCACAGCAGAAGCAACTTACTGACCCTCCAAGCACCGTCTTTTATACTTCGTCTGCTTGTAGCAGCTTCCATGTGTCCATGTACGGGTCCCGGCATGTCATGTGAACTGCATCATGGTCATATGACCACCACACAGAGGACACCAGAAAGCCACTGGAAGCTGCAGGAAGTGCAGAAGATGGCTCTAAGAGGATCAGTAAGTTGCTTCAGCTGCATGGGGGGGGGGGGGGGGGGTTAGTGCTATTTTCAGCTGGTTGCTCATCAGGCAATCCCTGTCTGTGTCGTATACTGAGGATCTTGTTGTATTGCCCTTTTTAACTCTCCAGCAGCACCTGGAATATGGAGTCCAGTTCTGGCCACCACATTACAGGAGGGTTGGAAGGTTTCACTTGCCAGTAAAGGTTATATAAACTAGGCTTATTTAGTCTAGAGAAAATAGGCCTTCAAGGAGATCTTTTTATCATGTATAAATTCATCAGAGGGCAATATAAAAGCTTGGCAGAAAAGCTTTTTAACCCTAAGCCAGTTACTCCAAACTCCTAGGAGTTCTGGTTCAACATGAGCTTGCTGGTTAAGGATTTAACAAAATTGGAGAGTGATAGATGTGTTTTGGAAGAGGATTCCAGAGGCTCTTGAGAAAACTTGTATACATGATAAATGCGGGAACGTGATTCTAGAGGATGCCACAAGGAGGTTGTGTGCAGTGTAGGGATTGTAGTTGGGGTGGTACATGGAAACTGGGGAAGTGATGTACAGGGGAGAGAGAGAACAAAGGATATTAAATTGAATTTTATGTTTGCGAACTTTTTGCATACTTTTGTGTCAAATTTAGTGTTTAATAGCAAAACCCCCACGCATGCTATTACCACTAAAACTGTTATGTATGATAAGAAGAATAGTGAGAACAAGACATTTTTTTTAAAAGAAAGACCTTGTCATTTACGGGAAAATCAATTTTAAAAATGCAAATCCAAAATTGATTATAAACTGTCACTTTTGTGAGTGTGTATATATATATATACACATATATATATATATATATATATATATATATATATATATATATATATATATATATATATATACATATATATACATACATACACACAGTGCTGGCCATAATTATTCATACCTCTACCAAATTTTGACTTAGCTTTAATAGCCAATAAAGGCTTTTCTATTGATTACTGAGAAGGGTATGAATAATTTTGGACTGGACACTTTTTGCTCAAATGTATATAAAAACTGAAAAATGTTTTTTTTCCACAATAATGCCTCTTGTACATCGTCGTATATATATATATATATATATATATATATATATATATATATATATATATATATATATATATATATATATATATATCCAATAAACATACTGTGTGAAATAATGGATGAGGTAGCAGATAGCAAGTGCAAAGTTAGTGCATGCTTGTGCATTATCTGCTTGGCCACCATTTTTTATGTATAATTAATAAATGTTACATTTTGAGTGATATGACTTTACAAATGTAAACCGTTATGTAAATGTGGTGTGCTAACACAATGTGCATAAATACATGTGTTACAGCATAGTAAAGTATATACTGTGTCATCATTGTCAATCAAGGTCATGGGATTTTTTTTCGAAAATATGTGCTAATTAATATTTATAATGTTCATTCACTGACTCAGATAACTAGTAATTTTTATGCATTAAATTAATCTGTAATTACTGTTAAATAAACACACGTTAATAGTAGCTTTTTATGCTGCTGTTAAACAAATATTTTAATTGATAGCCATGGCTTCTGTTTGATGGTAATAACATATGAAACAGTGTTTTAAACTACAATGCAGTTTAATGTTGTTAATGGTGTTGCTATTTCACATTTATATAAAAAATGTCATTTACGAGTGAAATTCAGAAACAAAATGAAGTAAGTGTGTTAATGATGATATTGTAATGATAAAGCAGGCTCTTACATATTTTGGTGGACTAAATCGTAAATGTCTGATTATATGCTCAGTAATAAAGCTCAATTATGCTAAAATGCCAAAAAAAACAAAACTGTTTAAAGAGGAACTTCAGCCTAAACAAACATACTGCCATTAAGTTACATTAGTTATGTTAATTAAAATAGATAGGTAATATAATCTCTTACCCACCTTGTTTTAAAAGAACAGGCAAATGTTTGATTGCATGAGGGCAGCCATCTTTTTTGGTAGAAAGGAGGTGACAGGGAGCATAAGACACAGTTCCAACTGTCCTGTGTGCTGATCACCCCTTCCAGTTGCAATGCAACATGAATAACAACATAGGAAATTCCATCATGCTTTGCACAGCATCAGGGAAAAAAGGCCCGGGCAGTTTTATTTGATGGGGTGGAGCTTAAGCTTTTGTGCAGCTAAAAATAAGGCTTATGTAAGAAAAACAAAGTTCTGATGCTGTAAAAACTGTTAAAGAAACACCAAACCTTTTCAGTGCTGTTGAGTAGATTTTTAGTCTGGAGGTTCACTTTAAATTGTTATAGCAAATAACAATAGATTTGGTTCCACTAGAATCTACAGAATTGAAATGTTATGCTAAACAAAGTAAATTATTTGAAGAAATTTAAATTTTATATGCATAATTCTTTTTTTTTTTTATATGAAATATAAAACATTTTTGCAGTATAATTACTGTAGTGACCTTCTTTCACATTGGAAAATTAATTTAACTTTCATATGTACTACCTACCATGTAGACAAGTAGTTATAGTCAATAGAAATGGGCCGAACGATTCGCCGGCGAACGGTTACAGGCGAACATCGGGTGGTTCGCCTTCGCCGGCGAAGGCGAACTTTCCCGGAAGTTCGATTCGCCCCATAATGCTCTATGAGGGTCAACTTTGACCCTTTGCATCACAGTCAGCAGGCGCATTGTAGCCAATCCGGCTATACTAAGCCCTGAAGCCCCACCCCCCTTATATAAGGCAGGCTCCGGCGGACATTAACCTCACTCGTGTGCCTGCTAGAGACACAATAGGGACAGCTGTTGCAGACTTGTTCTCCTAGGGACAGATTAGTCAGGCTCTTGCCTTCTTAGCTTGCTTAGCTGAATCTTATTGCTATAATAGCTCCCCAGAAAAGCTCTTTTCAGAGCTCATCCTGCTCGTGTGATCAAATTTTTTTTTCTGTGTTTGAAACTGACACTTGTGTTTTTTAGACAGCATTGCTAATTCATACTGTGTGTCCCACTGCCAGCAGCAGCACATTCAGTGACTACTACCTGTATGTGTGAGACACTTGTGTTGCTTAGACAGCATTGCTAATTCATAATGTGTGTGTCCCACTGCCAGCAGCCCACCAGCATTCAGCAGCACATTCAGTGACACCTGTGTGTGTGACAGGGAGCTGCACATTGTACTACCTACCCAGTACTGCATTTACCTACTACTAGTACCTGTTGTGTTTAGTTAACCCACCTCATTACTGCATACACCTACGTTTGTGTTGAGTGAACCCACCTCGCTGCACATAACTACCTTTTGTGTTGAGTGAACTTGCCTCACTGCATATAACTACCTTTTAAGTTGAGTGAACTCACCTCACTGCATATCTACCTTTTCTGTAGAGTGAACTCACCTCACTGCATATAACTACGTTTGTGTTGAGTGAACTCAGCTGACTGCATCTAACTACCTGTTGTGTTTAGTGAACTCACCTCACTGCATATATAACTACCTTTGGGTTGAGTGAACTCACCTCACTGCATATCTACCTTTTCTGTTGAGTGAACTCACCTCACTGCATATAACTACGTTTGTGTTGAGTGAACTCAGCTGACTGCATCTAACTACCTGTTGTGTTCATTGAACTCACCTCACTGCATATATAACTACCTTTGGGTTGAGTGAACTCACCTCACTGCACATAGCTACCTTTTGTGTTCAGTGAACTCACCTCACTGCATATATAACTACCTTTGGGTTGAGTGAACTCACCTCACTGCATATCTACCTTTTCTGTTGAGTGAACTCACCTCACTGCATATAACTACGTTTGTGTTGAGTGAACTCAGCTGACTGCATCTAACTACCTGTTGTGTTCATTGAACTCACCTCACTGCATATATAACTACCTTTGGGTTGAGTGAACTCACCTCACTGCACATAGCTACCTTTTGTGTTCAGTGAACTCACCTCACTGCATATATAACTACCTTTGGGTTGAGTGAACTCACCTCACTGCATATCTACCTTTTCTGTTGAGTGAACTCACCTCACTGCATATAACTACGTTTGTGTTGAGTGAACTCAGCTGACTGCATCTAACTACCTGTTGTGTTCATTGAACTCACCTCACTGCATATATAACTACCTTTGGGTTGAGTGAACTCACCTCACTGCACATAGCTACCTGTTGTGTTCAGTGAACTCACCTCACTGCATATATAGCTACCTATGGGTTGAGCGAACTCACCTCACTGCATATCTACCTTTTCTGTTCAGTGAACTCACCTCACTGCAAATACCTAGCTTCCCCCCGAGATGGACAAAATGGACAAACCAGGTAGAGGAAGAGGTAGAGGAAGACCCAGAGGAAGGCCACCTGGCACTGGCAGGTCTGTGCGAGGTGGTGTTGCTGTGATTTTGTGCGGACCTGGACCAAAGTACAGTGCTCAGAAGAAGGCACATCCCATCACTTCCCAAAATTGTGAGGACGTGCTTGAGTATTTAACACAGAAGACCTCATCTCCCGCAGCCAGTGCTACCAGCGCTAGTACAAGCACCACATCCGCTGCATTTGACACTTCGCAGGAGTTATTTGGTGGTGGTGGTGGTGAAATAACTGATTCACAGCCACTACTGAAACAACAAGAAGAAGGCGCAGGTACACCACCTCATACGTCTAAGTTAGGTGGCAATAGTATGGACGTAACGTGTGAGGAGGGGCATGATGAACCACCTGAAGTTGGTGCAGTTGTGGAGTTGTCTGAGGAAAGCGAAGCTGGGCAGGAGGATTATGATGACGATTATACGGATGCCACGTATGTTCCCAATGGAGGAGATGACCAGGGGGACAGTTCAGAGGGGGAGCCAGAGAGGAGTAGGAGGAGACGACTCCATGATAGAAGCAGAGGGAGCTCGTCCTCAGAAACAGCTGGGGGCAGTGTCCGGCGCCATGTATCGCCAGCTATGGCCAGCCAGCCAACATGCCCTTCAACGTCAGCTGCTGATGCCACCGTAGTGCCATCACCCCAGGGGGGCTCAGCGGTTTGGAAATTTTTTAACGTGTGTGTCTCAGATCGGAGCAAAAGGATCTGTTGTCTCTGCCAGCAAAAATTGAGCCGTGGAAAGGCCAACTCTCACGTAGGGACAAGTGCCTTACGAAGGCACCTGGAGAGAAGGCACAAACAGCTATGGGAAGAACACCTGAGGAAAAGCAGCACCCCTCAAAAGACAAGCCACCCTCCTTCTCCTCTTCCTCCTTCAGGTGCATTGTCTTCATCCGCTTTCTCCCTTGAACCTTCACAGCCACCCTCCTTCACACCGCCTCTGCCCTTGAGCGGTTCCTGCTCCTCTGCCAACAGCAGTAGCCAGGTGTCCGTGAAGGAAGTCTTTGAGCGGAAGAAGCCAATTTCGGCCAGTCACCCTCTTGCCCGGCGTCTGACAGCTGGTGTGGCGGAACTATTAGCTTGCCAGCTATTACCATACAAGCTGGTGGAGTCAGAGGCTTTCCGTAAATTTGTGGCCATTCGGATACCGCAGTGGAAGATACCAGGCCGCACTTATTTTTCACGAAAGGCCATACCCAAACTGTACCGTGCAGTTCAGAGGCAAGTGGTGTCATATATTGCGAAGAGCGTTGGGTCAAGAGTCCACCTGATCACGGATGCCTGGTCTGCCAAGCACAGACAGGGCCGCTACATTACGTACACAGCCCATTGAGTCAACCTGGTGACTGATGGCATCAAGCAGGGAGTACGTGGCTGTTCAGCGGACCGACTTGTCACACCTCCACGGCTTGCAGGCAGGCCTCCTGCCACCCCCACTTGTCACACCTCCTTCTCCTCCAGCTTCATCCTCTTCGCTGTCAACCTCCTCAGCAATCTCCTTTCTGCTTTGAATTTGGGAAAGCTGACATGGTACCCTGCATGGCACATGTGCTGAATCTGGTCCGTGCAAAGATTTGTCTCAAAGTACCCAGGCATTTAAGGGTGATGTGATATTACAACGCAATAAAGGTACCACTGGCAGTATACCTCCTCCTCCTCACCAGTCCACGCAGGCAAGGACAGGACGCTCCAGCGATCTCGGGGTGATGTCGGACATGTGGACATTATTTAGTCCAACGCCTCGCAGTAGCCCTTCGGGATCCACCCTCCACCAACGCCTGGACCGGCAGGTAGCTGACTACCTGGTCTTAAGTGTGGATGTACACATTGCGACTGCGAGCAGCGACGATGAACCCTTGCTCTACTGGTTGCGCATGCTTGACCTGTGGCCAGAGCTGTCCCAATTTGCCATAAAACTTCTCTCTTGCCCTGCCGCAAGCGTCCTGTCAGAAAGGACCTTCAGTGCAGCTGGAGGTGTTATAAACTGTTCTAATCACCTTGCTTCGACACCATCGTCTCACAGACTGTGAGATCACTTGACTCTCCACACCGCAAACAGGATATAAACTTTCTCAAGCTTCTTCAATGTTTACGTTATTTATTCAAGTCACAGAAAGACAGATAGATACAGTCATCATATCCTAGCTATGCCAATCTTCATGTTTTCTTACAAGCTCGTGATTAGACTCCCTGCTGGAGTCTATCAGGTACCTTCTTCCTAACTACGTTACACTAAACTACCTATGTACAGCATACATTATATCAGATTACAGAAAGGAAGAACATGCTTAGAAGTCGTCCCAGTCAGCCTTGCTAGCTAGTGCAGAAGGAAGAAGCAGAAGTAGAAGTGAGCTCTCGTAGCTCCCTTAGCCTTTAATACTGACTAGGAAAGAGTTAAATATGACATCATCTTCACCACCCCCTAGACCAAATTATTGGTGGACCCACTCGTGGTGTCATCATACACACCTACTTGATTAATAATCAATGAGGCCTTTGGCCTATATGCAGGACCGTGGATGTTTTGTAAATATGGCCAATGTTTTCTGTTCCTGTGGTTGAGGTCAGAGTAGTCCGATGGCCTTCTTTTAGGAACATGTTCTCAGTATCTGCGTGTATCCTCTGCTACACGCAGACCCTGAGATGCCTCTGCCTGCATCACAAAACCTCTATTTATTTTAAAGGCATACACTGCGGACAAGCCTTTTACATAAAATTCAGGCCAAGTAACTGAGGCCTACTTAAATTATAACAATCCCCCCTAAAACGGCTTGACCCGCAGATCCCAGCGTCTGAACCTCCCAGTACCTGGTTTCTTTTCTTTTATGTTTCACTTCTCGATGTTCGTGCTCACACAACTTCTCTGCTCTCGGCGATTACCCCTAGAAGAGAGAGAGCAAGACCTCTTGGTCTTCCTGTAACCAGGCTCTCTGGGGGGGCCCTACTTCTAAGTCCCTCTATACCACATGCTCAGCATTTGCGTCACTTCCGTATCACTCACAAACTTGCATGACCACAGAAAAGTGAAACTCGTTTGGTTGTTACTCAAGGGAGCAGTGCCAGGTGCCTTCTAAAAGAACGCCTTTATACAATCAGCTCCATCACAGGTACTACTAAACCTATACCTGTAACCCTGTATATCCCTTAATTTGAAAATATCGGTTCAGGAGATTGTTTATGAGGCACCAATCTCTGGACCAGGTTAATTTGTTTTACGTAATTTTAACACGCAACCTCACCTGGATAATGATGCCTAAAGTTGTCATCCCCATCCAGACGACCAGTGGGTGTAGAAAGAACTTTGGAACCGCAGAGGCCTAGTCCGAGTGTCCCTGGAACATCACCGGAACCTTTGTCCACCAGGTCAGACTGGAACTCACCTGCTCATTTTTGTATTCTACCTCGTGAAGATCACCTGTATCATGGTGAAATCGTACCTCTAGCTTAGTGTACTGTTTGTTTAACCTTTGTAACAAAATGTGGTCGTCTTGGATCAAAACCTGTTCCCCTTTGTCCCATGTCGTGTTCTCTTTCAGGACGGGAACTACCCGTGAAACTTTGCACTTTAGAGTTCTCTTAACAATTTGAGAAACAACGTCATCCAACCTGGATGACAGGATCCATATGGGATCTCCACTCACCCAATATGTTCCCCTTGGAAACTCCCCCTTATCGGAACAATTATGAGAATATACCTTGAATGTATCATTAGAACTTATGTTAAAAAACCAAACCTTTCCTTCAGCCACCGGAACTATCGGTTGGGCTTCAGGGTGGATCTTTTGAATGGTAGCCTCGCATTCTGCGTTATTGAGCCTGCAGGCTTCTTCACTAAATTTGACTTGCCCCGGCCAACGCAGGTAGTTCTGCAAGAATTGCCCGCCTGAGGACAACTCTACTTGCTTCACCTCCCCGTCTAACACCAAAAAAGGTTGACCTCTCAGGTCCTGGTGTGAGACACGGGTTGAGGTGGGAACCAAGGAAGTGGCGGTGCCTAAAGGAATCTTGCACCGTTTCCCTTTGTTCACCCAAACATCTCGAAGCTGCCATGCAAAAGATCCTTCTCCAGAAAAATTAATATACCTCCCCTTGTCCAATCTCTCGCTGACAAAATATGTCCCCAGCTGTCCTGATTGGACCTCTTCCCCCCTTATGTCCTGAGGTACACTATGTACCTGAGGTCGGGAAGACTGTACTCTCTGCAATCGTTCGATTAAGAGTACCTCTTCACTTACCCAACTATCATGAGGATAAGCTGCTGCATATGGACTGTGTAATATCGTCCCCTGTTGTGACCCGTGTGGTGTGAATGGGGTTCCCTGTGTGGGCTTTCCCTCCCCCGGGACCGCTCTCCCCACCCTCTTTGTCACCTGGAAATGTGGCTTGATCTCGATTTTTACTTCTTGTTTCGAGAACCACCCACCCTCGGCTTTCCAGCTTTTACGTGTGTATAGTTGTTTCAGAGGCACTCTCTGTTGGTAGCTCCAGAGTGTGATGTTGTCCCCTGCGTCTCTCTGGTAAGAGAATTGACGCCTCCTGCTCGTTCCTCTCCAATCTGGAACCATCTTACTCTGCATCACCAAGACAAGGTACCCCCGAATCACACACTCCACCTTTTGCATGTACCCATTGTACTGCAATGTACCTTTTAACAATGTACCTTTTCCCGGGTTTCGGCACCAGGATGTGGAGTGAGCTGCAATGGGGTGAGAGCTTCCAAAGGTGAAGCGAGCTTCCAAAGGTGAAGTCCGCGGGAGCATATTTTAACCACTTGAGGACCTAGGGCTTTCTACCCCTTAAGGACCGGCCACTTTTTTTCCATTCAGACCACTGCAGCTTTCACGGTTTATTGCTCGCTCATACAACCTACCACCTAAATGAATTTTGGCTCCTTTTCTTGTCACTAATAAAGCTTTCTTTTAGTGCTATTTGATTGCTCCTGCGATTTTTACTTTTTATTATATTCAGCAAAAAAGACATGAATTTTGGCAAAAAAATGATTTTTTTAACTTTCTGTGCTGACAGTTTTCAAATAAAGTAAAATTTCTGTATACATGCAGCGCGAAAAATGTGGACAAACATGTTTTTGATAAAAAAAAACCCATTCAGTGTATATTTATTGGTTTGGGTAAAAGTTATAGCGTTTACAAACTATGGTGCAAAAAGTGAATTTTCCCATTTTCAAGCATCTCTGACTTTTCTGACCCTCTGTCATGTTTCATGAGGGGCTAGAATTCCAGGATAGTATAAATACCCCCCAAATGACCCCATTTTGGAAAGAAGACATCCCAAAGTATTCACTGAGAGGCATAGTGAGTTCATAGAAGATATTATTTTTTGTCACAAGTAAGCGGAAAATGACACTTTGTGAAAAAAAAAAAAAAAAAAAAAAAGTTTCCATTTCTTCTAACTTGCGACAAAAAAAAATGAAATCTGCCACGGACTCACCATGCTCCTCTCTGAATACCTTGAAGTGTCTACTTTCCAAAATGGGGTCATTTGTGGGGTGTGTTTACTGTCCTGACATTTTGGGGGGTGCTAAATTGTAAGCACCCCTGTAAAGCCTGAAGGTGCTCATTGGACTTTGGACCCCTTAGCGCAGTTAGGGTGCAAAAAAGTGCCACACATGTGGTATTGCCGTACTCAGGAGAAGTAGTATAATGTGTTTTGGGGTGTATTTTTACACATACCCATGCTGGGTGGGAGAAATATCTCTGTAAATGACAATTTGTTAATTTTTTTTACACACAATTGTCCATTTACAGAGATCTTTCTCCCACTCAGCATGGGTATGTGTAAAAATACACCACAAAACACATTATACTACTTCTCCTGAGTACGGCGATACCACATGTGTGGCACTTTTTTGCACCCTAACTGCGCTAAAGGGCCCAAAGTCCAATGAGTACCTTTAGAATTTCACAGGTCATTTTGAGAAATTTCGTTTCAAGACTACTCCTCACGGTTTAGGGCCCCTAAAATGCCAGGGCAGTATAGGAACCCCACAAATGACCCCATTTTAGAAAGAAGACACCCCAAGGTATTCCGTTAGGAGTATAGTGAGTTCATAGAAGATTTTATTTTTTTGTCAAAAGTTAGCGGAAATTGATTTTAATTGTGTTTTTTCACAAAGTGTCATTTTCCACTAACTTTTGACAAAAAATAAAATCTTCTATGAACTCACCATACTCCTAACGGAATACCTTGGGGTGTCTTCTTTCTAAAATGGGGTCATTTGTGGGGTTCCTATACTGCCCTGGCATTTTAGGGGCCCTAAACCGTGAGGAGTAGTCTTGAAACGAAATTTCTCAAAATGACCTGTGAAATTCTAAAGGTACTCATTGGACTTTGGGCCCTTTAGCGCAGTTAGGGTGCAAAAAAGTGCCACACATGTGGTATCGCCGTACTCAGGAGAAGTAGTACAATGTGTTTTGGGGTGTATTTTTACACATACCCATGCTGGGTGGGAGAAATACCTCTGTAAATGGACAATTGTGTGTAAAAAAATCAAAAGATTGTCATTTACAGAGGTATTTCTCCCACCCAGCATGGGTATGTGTAAAAATACACCCCAAAACACATTATACTACTTCTCCCGAGTACGGCGATACCACATGTGTGGCACTTTTTTGCACCCTAACTGCACTAAGGGGCCCAAAGTGCAATGAGTACCTTTAGGATTTCACAGGTCATTTTTGTTTCAAGACTACTCCTCACGGTTTAGGGCCCCTAAAATGCCAGGGCAGTATAGGAACCCCACTAATGACCCCATTTTAGAAAGAAGACACCCCAAGGTATTCCGTTAGGAGTATGGTGAGTTCATAGAAGTTTTTATTTTTTTGTCACAAGTTAGCGGAAATTGATTTTAATAGTTTTTTTTCACAAAGTGTCATTTTCCGCTAACTTGTGACAAAAAATAAAATCTTCTATGAACTCACCATACTCCGTACGGAATACCTTTGGGTGTCTTCTTTCTAGAATGGGGTCATTTGTGGGGTTCCTATACTGCCCTGGCATTTTAGGGGCCCTAAACCGTGAGGAGTAGTCTTGAAACCAAATGTCGCAAAATGACCTGTGAAATCCTAAAGGTACTCATTGGACTTTGGGCCCCTTAGCGTACTTAGGGTGTAAAAAAGTGTCACACATGTGGTACCGCCGTACTCAGGAGAAGTAGTATAATGCGTTTTGGGGTGTATTTTTACACATACCCATGCTAAGTGGGAGAAATATCTCTGTAAATGACAATTGTTTGATTTTTTTACACACAATTGTCCATTTACATAGAAATTTCTCCCATCCAGCATGGGTATGTGTAAAAATACACCCCAAAACACATTATACTACTTTTCCTGAGTACAGCGGTACCACATGTGTGACAATTTTTGCAGCCTAGGTGCGCTAAGGGGCCCAACGTCCTATTCACAGGTCATTTTGAAGCATTTGTTTTCTAGACTACTCCTCGCGGTTTAGGGCCCCTAAAATGCCAGGGCAGTATAGGAACCCCACAAGTGACCCCATTTTAGAAAGAAGACACCCCAAGGTATTCCGTTAGGTGTATGGCGAGTTCATAGAAGATTTTATTTTTTGTCACAAGTTAGTGAAAAATGACTTTGTGAAAAAAAACCAATAAAAATTAATTTCCGCTAACTTTTGACAAAAATAAAATCTTCTATGAACTCGTCATACACCTAACAGAATACCTTGGGGTGTCTTTTTTTCTAAAATAGGGTCACTTGTGGGGTTCCTATACCGCCCTGGCATTTTACAGGCCCAAAACCGTGAGTAGTCTGGAAACCAAATGTCTCAAAATGACTGTTCAGGGGTATAAGCATCTGCAAATTTTGATGACAGGTGGTCTATGAGGGGGCGAATTTTGTGGAACCGGTCATAAGCAGGGTGGCCTTTTAGATGACAGGTTGTATTGGGCCTGATCTGATGGATAGGAGTGCTAGGGGGGTGACAGGAGGTGATTGATGGGTGTCTCAGGGGGTGGTTAGAGGGGAAAATAGATGCAATCAATGCACTGGGGAGGTGATCGGAAGGGGGTCTGAGGGGGATCTGAGGGATTGGCCGAGTGATCAGGAGCCCACACGGGGCAAATTGGGGCCTGATCTGATGGGTAGGTGTGCTAGGGGGTGACAGGAGGTGATTGATGGGTGTCTCAAGGTGTGATTAGAGGGGGGAATAGATGCAAGCAATGCACTGGCGAGGTGATCAGGGCTGGGGTCTGAGGGCATTCTGAGGGTGTGGGCGGGTGATTGAGTGCCCTAGGGGCAGATAGGGGTCTAATCTGATAGGTAGCAGTGACAGGGGGTGATTGATGGGTAATTAGTGGGTGTTTAGGGTAGAGAATAGATGGAAACACTGCACTTGGGTGGTGATCTGATGTCGGATCTGCGGGCGATCTATTGGTGTGGGTGGGTGATCAGTTTGCCCGCAAGGGGCAGGTTAGGGGCTGATTGATGGGTGGCAGTGACAGCGGGTGGTTGATGGGTGGAAGTGACAGGGGGTGATTGATGGGTGGCAGTGACAGGGGGTGATTGATGGGTGATTGATAGGTGATTGACAGGTAATCAGTGGGTTATTACAGGGGAGAACAGATGTAAATATTGCACTGGCGAATTGATAAGGGGGGGTCTGAGGGCAATCTGAGCGTGTAGGCGGGCGATTGGGTGCCCGCAAGGGGCAGATTAGGGTCTGATCTGATGGGTAACAGTGACAGGTGGTGATAGGGGGTGATTGATGGGTAATTAGTGGGTGTTTAGAGGAGAGAATAGATGTAAACGCTGCGCTTGGGTGGTGATCTGATGTCGGATCTGCGGGCGATCTATTGGTGTGGGTGGGTGATCAGATTGCCCGCAAGGGGCAGGTTAGGGGCTGATTGTTGGGTGGCAGTGACGGGGTGATTGATGGGTGATTGGCAGGTGATTGACAGGTGGTCAGTGGGTTATTACAGGGAAGGACAGATGTAATTAATGCACTGGCGAATTGATAAGGGGGGGGTCTGAGGGCAATCTGAGCGTGTGGGCGGGTGATTGGGTGCCCGCAAGGGGCAGATTAGGGTCTGATCTGATAGGTAACAGTGACAGGTGGTGATAGGGGGTGATTGATGGGTGATTGATGGGTAATTAGTGGGTGTTTAGAGAAGATAACAGATGTAAACAATACATTTGGGAGGTAATCTGACGGCGGGTTTGCGGGCGATCTAATGGTGTGGGTGGGTGATCAGATTGCCCGCAAGGGGCAGGTTAGGGGCTGATTGATGGGTGGCAGTGACAGGGGGTGATTGATGGGTGATAGGTGATTGGCAGGTGATTGACAGGTGATCAGTGGGTTATTACAGGGAAGAACAGATGTAATTAATGCACTGGTGAATTGATAAGGGGGGGTCAGAGGGCAATCTGAGCGTGTGGGCGGGTGATTGGGTGCCCGCAAGGGGCAGATTAGGGTCTGATCTGATAGGTAAAAGTGACAGGTGGTGATAGGGGGTGATTGATGGGTGATTGATGGGTAATTAGTGTGTGTTTAGAGGAGAGAATAGATGTAAACAATGGATTTGGGAGGTGATCTGATGTCGGATCTGCGGGCGATCTATTGGTGTGGGGGGGTGATCAGATTGCCCGCAAGGGGCAGGTTAGGGGCTGGCTGATGGGTGGCAGTGACAGGGGGTGATTGACGGGTGATTGATGGGTGATTGACAGGTGATTGACAGGTGATTGACAGGTGATTGACAGGTGATCAGGGGGATAGATGCATACAGTAAACAGGGGGGGTGGTCTGGGGGGGGGGGGGGTCTGGGGAGAATCTGAGGGGTGGGGGGTGATCAGGAGGGGGCAGGGAGCAGGGTGGGGGATAAAAAAAAAAATAGCGTTGACAGATAGTGACAGGGAGTGATTGATGGGTGATTAGGGGGGTGATTGGGTGCAAACAGGGGTCTGGGGGGTGGGCAGGGGGGGGGTCTGATGGGTGCTGTGGGCGATCTGGGGCAGGGGGGGGGAAAAATCAGTGTGCTTGGTGCAGACTAGGGTGGCTGCAGCCTGCCCTGGTGGTCCCTCGGACACTGGGACCACCAGGGCAGGAGGCAGCCTGTATAATACACTTTGTAAACATTACAAAGTGTATTATACACTTTGTATGCGGCGATCGCGGGGTTAACATCCCGCCGGCGCTTCCGTATGGCCGGCGGGATGTTGCGGCGGGTGAGCGGCGCCAGGCGGAGGCGGAGGATCGCGTCACTGATGACGCGATCGCTCCGCCCATGCCCCTACAAGGACCGCCGCCAATTGTCAATACGGCGGTCCTTGCGGGGTGCACTTCCCGGCCGCCAATTGTACATACGGCGGTCGGGAAGTGGTTAAACAGGTAAGTACTGAGGATAGTACTGAGGTAGGGGGGTGAAGTTTAACTCCAATCTACCAATAAGAGTAAACAGAGTTCATGAGAACCATAAAACAACGAGATCAATTACGGTATATATTGATCATTTTAAAGGGTAAAGAGTACAAGCCGCAGGGCGAATCCCAAATCATGAATAAGAATTGTTTTGTTTGTATTTCGATTTCAGGTGTTTGGCAATATGGAATGGAGACAGCTGCAGTGCTGGCAGCAAGGATGGAGATGTCAGTCGGATAAGCGAAAGGTTCCAGATGCCAATCTAAGCTTGGAGGAACACGAGATTCCTGAAATCGGAAAGAGACTAAAACACGAGATTCCTGAAATCGGAAAGAGACTAAAACACGAGATTCCTGAGATTGGAAAGAGACTAAAACACGAGATTTCGGAGATCGGAAAGAGACTAACAAAACTGTCTGAGCAAAGCATAATGCAAAGTGCTAATGTTTTTCTTTCCCAAGGTGGTGCTTTTATAATGAAGAGTACCGTGCTGATGGTGATCCTAGGTTGCGATTCCGTCCGAGGAGAACGAAGAGAGGACATTCTCATGTATAATAAGGGGTTAATGAGAATGCAAGGCCCAAGCATGTTAATGTTGGGTGACAAAGGTACTAATCCTTTCACACCTCCCTCTGATTGGCACAGATGGACCAAGCGGGGATGGAGGGAAAGAGCACTTGTGCCAGGAGAAGACAAATTTCATGGCACAATGTGGGTGAAAGGTCTGAAGGGTCAGGTGTGCGGGCAGTGGGGATTGAATGGCAGTGTAAATCTGCTATTTAATACCACTCTCCCAGAATCGACGCACCGATCCAAAGGTTTGTTAAAAGGTACATTGCAGTACAATGGGTACATGCAATGTACCTTTTAACAAACCTTTGGATCGGTGCGTCGATTCTGGGAGAGTGGTATTAAATAGCAGATTTACACTGCCATTCAATCCCCACTGCCCGCACACCTGACCCTTCAGACCTTTCACCCACATTGTGCCATGAAATTTGTCTTCTCCTGGCACAAGTGCTCTTTCCCTCCATCCCCGCTTGGTCCATCTGTGCCAATCAGAGGGAGGTGTGAAAGGATTAGTACCTTTGTCACCCAACATTAACATGCTTGGGCCTTGCATTCTCATTAACCCCTTATTATACATGAGAATGTCCTCTCTTCGTTCTCCTCGGACGGAATGGCAACCTAGGATCACCATCAGCACGGTACTCTTCGTTATAAAAGCTCCACCTTGGGAAAGAAAAACATTAGCACTTTGCATTATGCTTTGCTCAGACAGTTTTGTTAGTCTCTTTCCGATCTCCGAAATCTCGTGTTTTAGTCTCTTTCCAATCTCAGGAATCTCGTGTTTTAGTCTCTTTCCGATTTCAGGAATCTCGTGTTTTAGTCTCTTTCCGATTTCAGGAATCTCGTGTTCCTCCAAGCTTAGATTGGCATCTGGAACCTTTCGCTTATCCGACTGACATCTCCATCCTTGCTGCCAGCACTGCAGCTGTCTCCATTCCATATTGCCAAACACCTGAAATCGAAATACAAACAAATCAATTCTTATTAATGATTTGGGATTCGCCCTGCGGCTTGTACTCTTTACCCTTTAAAATGATCAATATATACCGTAATTGATCTCGTTGTTTTATGGTTCTCATGAACTCTGTTTACTCTTATTGGTAGATTGGAGTTAAACTTCACCCCCCTACCTCAGTACTATCCTCAGTACTTACCTGTTTAAAATATGCTCCCGCGGACTTCACCTTTGGAAGCTCGCTTCACCTTTGGAAGCTCTCACCCCATTGCAGCTCACTCCACATCCCCCCTCATCTGTCCATGCGCGGCCGTCGCATGCACAGATTACGGATGCCACACCTGATGCTGCTTTGCAGGTGAGCCTGCAATGCTCTTACTCATTATCGCATTTACCTATCTAGAACTTCATCACGATACCAGCTCTGCTAGAAGTTCGGTGTGTTGTACCCTCTGACCAATGTTTGCCGTGCCACTACCCCCAGACTTCACAAAAAAACGGCTGCCTCCCTGTAGGAAGGAGCACTTTGCACTTAAACTCCACAGGGTGCAGGGCTAAGCATACCAGCGTCGCATGCCTGTATGCAGATCCCTGAATACCCACATGGTAGGTAGTCACATGGCAAACAGCGTACTGATACACTGTCACGCTGTACATGGCAATTCTATCATCTGTATAATTGCCCCAAGAACTGCGGTCAGTTTTTGTTCTTTGTGTTACAATTGATAGGAGCTGGAAAAAACATATTTGACCAATCAGTGGACGAAAAAAAACGCACAAAAAAACAGCCCCAGCCCAGCATAGACCACTCAGTCCAGCTCTGGCCCTGTCCACGACAAAAACCGGAAAAAAACGTTACCGCTCTGCAGAAGCGGCGACGGAAACCCGAATTGGTCAACTCCCTTTTTTCCAACTCCGGCACCCCCCTGATGCACTGTCCCCCCCTATACGCTATTGGGAACTCATGCTGCACCACCCATTAAGGTGCCCCACTTACAGGAATAATCCCGTAAGCAACTCAGTACAGACACTTCCCTGACCTGCACTGCTACGTGTGTCCCTGCACCTAGCTGGGACACTTTTCCTATCCGTGCTCCTGCTAATCATACAGTAATAGCTTGTTGCACGTATCCTGGCATTCCTTTCCATGGACTCAGGGAAAACTCTGGGGAAATACTTTGAGACCCGAGACACACAGTAGCATGTCTCTGTATTTCTACCCCCCTCCCTTTCAGCTGCTCTGCCCGGAGCTGCGAGCACAGCCTGACGTGACGTGGATCCCCCAGCCCCTCCTCCCCCCCTGCCATGACGTGTGGGGACCATGACTCTCGGGGGCGGGCTCTCTCCACTGCCGCCATTTTGAGTCCTGGACTGCCAGCTAAGATGGCTGCTCCCATAGCAGCCTCTCGTTTCCTATATCTTAGGAAAGAAAACAAAATACACACAGAACAAACATTTTTATGCATAGTTACACACAGCATCGATACATTTTACCGAGAGTCAGCCTTCCGCTACCTATACTCTCTGGGATACTTGCCAAACTTGAGACCAACCGCGTCACAGCTGCAATGCTAAATATATTACCTCTTAGCATCACCCAGGAACGTGGAACCCTCTCTCTCCTCACAAAACATCTGCAGTTTATCTCTGCCATAACTCAAACTTACTCAAGCGCGCAGCGTAACTCTAAACCATATTAACAGCTAATACTGCTGAAACGCACAACAGACAAACTGGCTAAACAACATAACAGATACAGATATTTACAAGCATGCTAGCAGCTCTGACTGGAAATACGAAAAACTTGCAGAACATCTCACAAACAGAAAGACACTCGCTTTCCTCTTCTATCCCCTCTCCCTCCCATCCAGTACTAACAGAAGCACCGCTGGCTTATCTCCTGCTGCGGGGGACCCCCCCCCCCTCTTTATCTATCATCCTGCCCAGTCTCTGGACAGGGAGAGAAAAACAAAACAAAACCCAGAGAGAGAGAAAACAAAACATCTGCCACACAGGAACATCGAATCCTAAGAAACAATCAAAGCGCATAAACTCTGAAAACACATTCTGTATTTACAAAATGCGAAACCCGCAGCCTCCACGCTGCAATTAACACAAAACACAGAACACATTATCCTCCTCTCATACAATAAAGATAATGCAACGTAACAACGTAAAACATACTTGCCTGAGCAGAGGACTTTGTAAGCCTGCGAATTCGACCAGCTTATGGCAACTTTTTCACGAAACAGTGGATCCCTGGAACTACTGAGCGTCATCTCTGTGTACCCACACTGGCTCAGCGGATCGATCTCCAGCGGCAGCTGCCAGCCGGCCTCGGAGCCTTCCAGTCACCTGTGATCCGGTTTAGGCTATGACTGCGTGCACTTACAGTCAAAGTTTAACATCCACGAGTTTCGCCGCTGGTTCCCTCGAATTGCAGCCCGTGTGCTCGGCTCCCACACACTCACACCAGCTTATCAGTATCAGCTTGATAAGCTTTACAGTCCGTGTCCGTCTATTCCGCTTGTTTTGCTGTGGAATATCTTGAAACCACTTTCTTCGGCCATGGCCCCTGTCTGCTTGTACTGCTAGACAGTGTTCAATCAGGGTTTAAATCGGCACCATTGTTATAAACTGTTCTAATCACCTTGCTTCGACACCATCGTCTCACAGACTGTTAGATCACTTGACTCTCCACACCGCAAACAGGATATAGACTTTCTCAGGCTTCTTCAATGTTTACGTTATTTATTCAAGTCACAGAAAGACAGATAGATACAGTCATCATATCCTAGCTATGCCAATCTTCATGTTTCCTTACAAGCTCGTGATTAGACTCCCTGCTGGAGTCTATCAGGTACCTTCTTCCTAACTACGTTACACTAAACTACCTATGTACAGCATACATTATATCAGATTACAGAAAGGAAGAACATGCTTAGAAGTCGTCCCAGTCAGCCTTGCTAGCTAGTGCAGAAGGAAGAAGCAGAAGTAGAAGTGAGCTCTCGTAGCTCCCTTAGCCTTTAATACTGACTAGGAAAGAGTTAAATATGACATCATCTTCGCCACCCCCTAGACCAAATTATTGGTGGACCCACTCGTGGTGTCATCATACACACCTACTTGATTAATAATCAATGAGGCATTTGGCCTATATGCAGGACCGTGGATGTTTTGTAAATATGGCCAATGTTTTCTGTTCCTGTGGTTGAGGTCAGAGTAGTCCGATGGCCTTCTTTTAGGAACATGTTCTCAGTATCTGCGTGTATCCTCTGCTACACGCAGACCCTGAGATGCCTCTGCCTGCATCACAAAACCTCTATTTATTTTAAAGGCATACACTGCGGACAAGCCTTTTACATAAAACTCAGGCCAAGTAACTGAGGCCTACTTAAATTATAACAGGAGGCATTGTCACTGAGAAGAGAAGTCGCCTAAGTCATGACAATGTTCAGTACCTGACCTTTATCAAAATGAACGAGGCATGGATCCCTGAGGGCTATTGCACGACCGAAGACTAAGTCAGTCCCCACACACAGCATCTCTGCCTGCAGGCCGCTTGACTGCCTTCTCCGCCACCCCCACCAGGGTCCAGGACTCTAGGCGGATTCCAGAATTTTTAAGGCCGCTGCTAGCAGCGGCCGCTATACTAATTTTTCTGGGGCGTGCACATACCTGCCTAATTTTTCTGGCTGAACTGCAGGCGGCTGCAACAAAAAAACAAAAGGCATGTACATGTGCCCATCCCCCTTCGTGATCATTACCTTGCCGCAGTGAAGGGGCTTGCATATCACAATGAAGCAATGACCGCCGGCTATATCAGTGTCTCGGGTGGGGGTGGCACACCAAAGATAATAAGGTCATTGTTTCATTGTGGTCAGACCAAATTTGATCAGCTGGACAGTCACTGTTCTGTCATTCAGCTACATCAGCCGGGCGACCATATGGGCTGAAAAGCCACCATCACCTGCACTCTCGTCATGGTGCGCACCAGTCCAGCACGCCCGTCACTACACAAATGGCTGTTTGCAGTCACTGCATACCTTTCACTGCATCTGTGACTGCACATTATACCTGGCGCTCAGTGCATAATTTGCACTTGAATGATACAGTTTTAAACAATTGAAAAATGCAACCATCTACATTTTAAAACAATTTAAAAATACAACCATCTACATTTTCAAACAATTTAAAAATACAACCATCTACATTTTCAAAAAATTAAAAATACAACCATCTACAGTTTCAAACAATTGAAGAAAAAAGGCAAAAAACTTGCCCTCCGTAAAACATTCTTGGCAAATGCATTCGACTTGGTTTGTCTTCCGCTGAGTCAAGGGTCCATCTGATCACAGATGCCTGGTCTGCAAAGCACAGTCAGGGCAGCTACAGCATGGGTCTCAGCAGGCTCCCACTTCGGGCCGGAATCCAACCTTCATTCCCCGCCCCTTACCCGTGGTGACAATGTCAGACTTGCCCGCCTCCATATGATTCTCGTGAAAAGAATGTGGTGTCATCTTTGCCTGCCATAACTGGTTCTCGTTAAAGGATTTGAAGTACATTCATTTCAAATACAGCAAGCCCTCGATAGTCCTCCTGTATTGTTATTTTTGGTCACTACCTCGGGGCGGGTGTGCATGCCTGCCTGCTGCCCTCTTTGCCTGTGTAGTGGTAGCCGTTGCTCAGGCTCCACACCGGATTCCATCCCTCATTCCCCGGCCATTACCTGGGGTCACAAATGGCAGACTTGCCCGCCTCCATATGATTCTCGTGAAAGGAATGTGGTGTCATCTTTGTCCGCCATAACTGGTTCTCGTTAAAGGATTTAAAGTACATTCATTTCAAATACAGCAAGCCCTTGTTAGTCCTCCTGTATTGTTATTTTTGGTCACTACCTTGGGGCGGGCGTGCATGCCTGACTGCTGCCCTCCTTGGATGTGTAGTGGTAGCCGTTGCTCAGGCTCCACACTGGATTCCATCCCTCATTCCCCGGCCATTACCCGGGGTCACAATGCCAGACTTGCCCGCCTCCATAGGATTCTCATTGTAGTGGTACTGAACAAGTACCGCTACAAGTAGAAAATGTAATTTAAAAACAAAATGTAAGCTTTTTAACAATGCCATGGAAAGTTGAGAAGGCAGTCACACATTACCTGACATCACTGAGTGAGGAAGAGCAATCTCGCCATGTTGCGCAGTAGTCCAGCATGGCCGTCACTACACAAACAGCTGGTAACTTGCGGTGCGTTACACAGTTAGTTTGGTGCGTCAGTGTGAAGCAGTATTCTAATTACACTACCTGAGTGATGTATACACATGCAAGATGTTTGAAAGCACGTTAGGCCTGCAGTTTAGCATTCAATGTGATTTATGCCCTTAAAACGCTGCTTTGCGTCACATCCAGATTTTTCCCCGGGACTTTTGGCATGTATTCCACTCCGCCATGCCCCCTCCAGGTGTTGGACCCCTTGAAACATCTTTTCCATCACTTTTGGGGCCACCATAATTTTTTCTATTTTTCAAAGTTCGTCTCCCCATTGAAGTCTATTGCGGTTCGCGAACTTTTCCGCGAACCGAACCTTCCGCGGAAGTTCGCAAACCCGGTTCGCGAACCTAAAATCGGAGGTTCGGCCCATCATGATAGTCAATAAGATGCAAAATAATTCTGACTTAAAGTGGACCTGAACTCTAGCACAGGAAAGAAGGAACACCTAAATAAATGCACCCTGTATGTATTTAGAGAGTATAGCCAGTCTAATTCCGCATCATCTGTGTCTTACCACAAGTTTTATTTTGATCTCTCCCCTGTGTCACATGACACAGTAGATAAGCTCATTAAAAAGCGCAAGGTGTTAACAATATGTCTGCTTCAATGAATCAGGAAGTAGAAACAGTGCAGATTTGATTTAGGATTTGTGTCAGCTGTAACAAAGAATTTTTTTTTTTGTTTAAAGGTTACTATGCTGTTGCATATATTTTAGAGCAGAGAGGAAATTCTGAGTTCAGGTCTGAGTTCAGGTCCGCTTTAAATGCTGTAATTTGTGTACAAACTCCCAAAGTACCATGCTACATCAAACTCGCTGAATATTTAAACAGGAGTAAAGATGATGGTTTTCTAGAGAGCAAAATCCCACTGTCACCATAACAAGTGGATTGTGGTGAAGTAACATATGCTGCTCCAACCAAAGTAAATGCTTGTTGTATGGATTGTTATGATTAGAACTTTCACATTGCAGTGCTGGGTCCAAGGTTTGAATCCCCGCTATTTGCACAGAATTTGTATGTTCTCCCTGTGTCTGTGTGGGTTTTCTCCAGGCACTTTGGTTTTCTCCCACATTCTAAAAACATACAGATAAGTTAACTGGCTTTCCCCTTAATTGGCCCCAGACTATGATACATACACAACACAATACATACACAGACATATGACTCTGGTAGGGATTAGATTGTGAGCCCCTTGGAAGGACAAATAAGTGACAAGACAATACAGTATATTCTGTGCAGAGCTGTGAAAGATGTTGACACTGTATTAATAATGATAATACTTTTGTGCCTTACCAGAGGAAAACAGGGTAGATTTTGCTAAAAAAAAATAACCTCAGAGGAGATAAGAAATTAATTTTTGCACTTCAGCCTGGAAAGTGCCTTGGTGTAGATGAGTTGAATTTCACATTTTATGTAGAGACAAATAACAGGACACAATTATGTGAGATTAATCAGAAGGCAGTAGAAACCATGATTCCCCTCTCATTCCTGGTCAGAAACACTAATCAATTTGATTTTAAAGGTATGGGACAGACCATAAGATCTGTAAATCATTCAGGCCAATGACAATTATAAATGTTTATGCAGAGCTGTGTGTTAAAGTTCTGGCCAGTAGGCTTATTAAATATATTGTTGGGTTTGTGCACCCTGACCAAAGCAGGTTTATACTAATACAGGTGCCACTGTTTACATACACAGGTTATATTACAGTCTTATGGTCAAACATGACAGCAGTAGTTTAGAATTGTTGTGTCATTATCTGCCAAAACGGGATTTGATTTTGTAAAGTGGGAATATCTATGGGACATGTTCCAGAAATTTGGAAATGGGAGTGGATTTATCCAGATTATCCAGCTGCACAATAATAGTAATGTTTCTTCCTCATTTTTTTTTCAACAAAGAGGTTTATTGAGCAGAATATAAAATTTGAAAAATAGTACAAATTTGGCAATCATACAGAGTTCAAAGAACATCAAATGCAAGACATACATACGGCATAAAAGGAGATAATACATTAGAGAGCAAAACACAAGACCAAGATCTTGCAGATCAGGAAAAAATTAGTTAGCAAAGTATTGATCATACCAGGAGACCAGATTTTATCAAACTGCTCTTCCTGGTTGAGCAGGGAGGAGGTAATCTTTTCCATCCTATAAAACTCATACATTGTATGGGTTAGTGCAGTGAAAGAGATAGATGGGGACCTCCATTCTTTAGCGATGACAGCCTTAGTTGCATTACAGAAGTGTACAAGAAGCTTGTTCTTGTATTTACAAAAAGAAGAAATATTTTTACTGAATAAGGTCATCCAAGGGTTTGGGGGAATACTGGTCTTCAACACCAAAGAAGCTAGGCAAAAACATTCTGCATAGAACTCTTGGAACACAACCACGGTCCTGGAACCCCTTCAGGGAAACAAATCCTTGAACTGCCGGTGCTACGCCTCACCCAGGTCACCCACCTGAGGATAAAGTCATGCAAACAGTGAAGAGGCGGCACACAAACGGCTTTGCTATTTAAAGCGTATATTGGTGGTGGAGCAACACTACATGTTACGAACCATCGCGGTTCTTCATCAGGTGTAAAATGAAACCAAATGTAATCCACATATTTATACAAGTTCAAAGCCACACCCCTTAGCCCGGGGGCGTGGTGATCTTAACTAGACAAAGACCACACCTAGCTATCACAATTACACTCCAACTCCTCATTTCACCACTTATCAGATAGAACAATCAATCAAAAAATGTTTACAAAAATTCACATTATTACACATTAGCATCTCTGTAATTCTACACACAGTAACACATTAGGGGAACTCCAAAATATGGCTACCCATTACACAAATATTATAACTGACCGTGATCCCAGGGCACTCCACTAGGGCTACCCGTGAACTCCGACCTAAAAAAAGAAAGGCAAAAGGCTGTAACTATAGTCACTACCACTAAAATCCATCATACATTGCACCACTAGCTTAGCTTGGTCTAATTACAAATAGCAGTAAAAAGCACCTAAGTTGCTATAAATGCTATACAAAATGCTGTAAAAATGCTGAAAAAATGCTGAAAAAAGCACCTTAGCTGCTATAAAAATGCTGAAAAAATGCTGAAAAAAGCTGAAAAAAAGCACTGCTGAAAAAATGCTGAAAAAAGCACCTTAGCTGCTATAAAAATGCTGAAAAAATGCTGAAAAAAGCTGAAAAAAGCACTGCTGAAAAAATGCTGAAAAAAGCACCCTAGCTGCTATAAGTGCTATACAAAATGCAGGAAAAAGGCTGGAAAAATGCTGAAAAAATGCCGCCATAATGCCATGAAACAGCTGAAAAATGCTGCAAAAATGCTGCAAAAATGCTGCAAAAATGCCGCCATAATGCCATAAAACAGCTGAAAAATGCTGTAAAAATGCTGCAAACATGCTGCCATACTGCTACTAAAAGCTGCTATATAAAGCATTTCCACTGCATATGTTCATTCATCCCTCTTGGGGACATCACATCAAGGTAGCTAATCCATCGTGCCTCTTTCTGAAGTAGGAGCTTTTCTCTGTCTCCCCCACACCGTTCTAAATCTAGGGAATCAAGCACCATCCATCTTAATTGTGAGGCCCTGTGTCTCGCTTCACAAAAATGCCTGGACACAGAGGTTTCATATATTCCTTTGCCTTCCAAGAACCCACTGATAAATCGCTTGTGTTCCTGGATTCGTACCCGCACAGCCCGTGTGGTCATGCCAACATACATCATACCACACGGGCATTTTAAACCATATACCACATGGGTACTGGCACAGGTGTATCTACCTCGGATCTGCACTTGCCTACCCGTGTGAGGGTGGGAAATGGAGTTGCCTCCCACAATTGCTGAGCACACATTACAACTGCAACAGGCAAAGGTACCATTCCTCTGTTTGTTCAACTTTTTAGTAATGGTGGCCGTGTCCACCTTCCTTACTGTATTCTGGATCGTTCTCCCTCTTTTTAGGGCAAACAACGGTTCCTCTCGGAAGAGATCTCCTACCCCCTGATCGCTACTCAAAACCGGCCAAAACTTCCTGACTACCTTTTTAACTAGGGGTGTGTTTTTCCCAAACTGCATTACAAATGGTATGCGTTTACCTCCACCCACTGTTTTCTTACTACCTCGCAGCAAATCTTCTCTCTTTAATACCCCAACTTCTTCTTGAATTCTAACTACTTGCTCCCTAGGGTATCCCTTTGTGACAAATTTATCAACCAGGTCCTGCCCAGCCAGAGCATAATCCTCTGGTGTAGAGCAGATCCTTTTAGCCCTTAAAAATTGGCCCCTGGGTATAGCTTTAGTGGTGTGGGGGTGGTGATAGCTGTCTTTCCTTAGTAGATTGTTGCGATCAGTGGGTTTTTTAAAAAGTTTAGTGCTCAAACTGTTCTCATGCTTGGAGATGGTGACGTCAAGGAAATTAACCATCTCACTTGACGTCTCCATAGTGAACCTGATGGTGCTGTGGCCTAAGTTGGCCTCATTTACCATCTCCTCCAAAAGCTCCCTAGAACCATTCCAAAGGATGAGCACGTCATCAACAAATCTAAAATATCGATAGACGTGCTCACTGTATTTAGGATTCTCAAAAAAGAATTTCCTCTCAAGGGACTCCACAAATATATTAGCCACCGAAGGGGCAGCTGGTGAACCCATGCTGGCCCCCTGTCTCTGGAAATAGAACCTGCCATGGAATTTAAAATAATTGCATTTGAGGATTAACTCCAACACATCCACAAGAAAGTACACTTCAGCATTGGTAAATGAGGCCAACTTAGGCCACAGCACCATCAGGTTTGTAATGCAGTTTGGGAAAAACACACCCCTAGTTAAAAAGGTAGTCAGGAAGTTTTGGCCGGTTTTGAGTAGCGATCAGGGGGTAGGAGATCTCTTCCGAGAGGAACCGTTGTTTGCCCTAAAAAGAGGGAGAACGATCCAGAATACAGTAAGGAAGGTGGACACGGCCACCATTACTAAAAAGTTGAACAAACAGAGGAATGGTACCTTTGCCTGTTGCAGTTGTAATGTGTGCTCAGCAATTGTGGGAGGCAACTCCATTTCCCACCCTCACACGGGTAGGCAAGTGCAGATCCGAGGTAGATACACCTGTGCCAGTACCCATGTGGTATATGGTTTAAAATGCCCGTGTGGTATGATGTATGTTGGCATGACCACACGGGCTGTGCGGGTACGAATCCAGGAACACAAGCGATTTATCAGTGGGTTCTTGGAAGGCAAAGGAATATATGAAACCTCTGTGTCCAGGCATTTTTGTGAAGCGAGACACAGGGCCTCACAATTAAGATGGATGGTGCTTGATTCCCTAGATTTAGAACGGTGTGGGGGAGACAGAGAAAAGCTCCTACTTCAGAAAGAGGCACGATGGATTAGCTACCTTGATGTGATGTCCCCAAGAGGGATGAATGAACATATGCAGTGGAAATGCTTTATATAGCAGCTTTTAGTAGCAGTATGGCAGCATGTTTGCAGCATTTTTACAGCATTTTTCAGCTGTTTTATGGCATTATGGCGGCATTTTTGCAGCATTTTTGCAGCATTTTTGCAGCATTTTTCAGCTGTTTCATGGCATTATGGCGGCATTTTTTCAGCATTTTTCCAGCCTTTTTCCTGCATTTTGTATAGCACTTATAGCAGCTAGGGTGCTTTTTTCAGCATTTTTTCAGCAGTGCTTTTTTCAGCTTTTTTCAGCATTTTTTCAGCATTTTTATAGCAGCTAAGGTGCTTTTTTCAGCATTTTTTCAGCTTTTTTCAGCATTTTTTCAGCATTTTTATAGCAGCTAAGGTGCTTTTTTCAGCATTTTTTCAGCATTTTTACAGCATTTTGTATAGCATTTATAGCAACTTAGGTGCTTTTTACTGCTATTTGTAATTAGACCAAGCTAAGCTAGTGGTGCAATGTATGATGGATTTTAGTGGTAGTGACTATAGTTACAGCCTTTTGCCTTTCTTTTTTTAGGTCGGAGTTCACGGGTAGCCCTAGTGGAGTGCCCTGGGATCACGGTCAGTTATAATATTTGTGTAATGGGTAGCCATATTTTGGAGTTCCCCTAATGTGTTACTGTGTGTAGAATTACAGAGATGCTAATGTGTAATAATGTGAATTTTTGTAAACATTTTTTGATTGATTGTTCTATCTGATAAGTGGTGAAATGAGGAGTTGGAGTGTAATTGTGATAGCTAGGTGTGGTCTTTGTCTAGTTAAGATCACCACGCCCCCGGGCTAAGGGGTGTGGCTTTGAACTTGTATAAATATGTGGATTACATTTGGTTTCATTTTACACCTGATGAAGAACCGCGATGGTTCGTAACATGTAGTGTTGCTCCACCACCAATATACGCTTTAAATAGCAACGCCGTTTGTGTGCCGCCTCTTCACTGTTTGCATGCATAGAACTCTTGTACAACTTATACAATTGGACATGACCACCAGTAGTGTTCTTGATCTGCAGCATGACTGACCACATCCTCTAATTAAAACAGTGATCAACAAGTATAAGAGCCCTCTTGAAGAGGAGGGAGGGATTCCTATACTAGTCATACAGAATTGCATATCCTCTCTCTATTGTAACACTGTGGATGGAGGATTTTGGTCTAGAAAAACATAGTCTCATTCCTCAGTAGTCCAAGTGTCATGCAGTCTGTTCTGCCACCTGGACAAAGCAGGGTTTTTTTTTCTTTACATGCATACCAGATTTCAGAGTAGAATTGGGAGATTAGGCCTGGGGCATGGGTATAATTATGAAATTCCCTCTCCACTGTGCCCGGGGAAGGGGAGGGGTATCCAAACCCTTTCTCAAGCAACCCTGAATGAAGTGCTTAGCCATAAAGTATTTGAAGAGGTCAGGGGATTGTTGGCTGCTTTTGTCCCTAAGGCTGGGCCAGGAAAGGACCTCTTCCTCATAGATTAGATTTTTTTTTCTTTTTTTTTCATCATAAAGTTTTTATTTAAAGAGATATTCATAGCAATGTAACAAACGTTTCATTATAGCAAATAGAACAATAGCAGTAACAATAGCAGTGAGGCTGTATAGATTACATTGAACAACGTATTCTTCAGAGAGTTGAGGACCAAATACAGGATTCACTCTTATCCATATAGTCTTTAATCAGTTGTTTTAGCTAAACCTCCTTAAGGTAACAACTCATTGTTAAGATTAAAAAACAAAGAGGAAAGAAATCCTGGTATGAATTCACTGCACCACCATATGTAATAAAAAATATAAATGCTTTATTGAATACCAACACGTTTAAAATCAATTAAAATGTCGACAACATTCCACAACACAGTATGTGTGGATACAATGCAATTAAATGAGAAGTGCCTCACTTCCAAATTTCAATGAGTATCCTATATGCTGCTCAATAGTAATACGCATCTGGGTTCACATTGGAACCCAGTATGGAAAAAAGGACCCGTATCCATGACTGTGGGAAGTGCAATGAGTGCCACTAATGGATAATGAAAACCTTAAAAAGTGCAAACAAGGTAGTGGATTCAGAAAAATAATAAGACCAAAAGTTATATGCTCATAAATAACACCTACAACTTTATGCATAAAATTTGTGACCTGTAAATGATGAACATTCATGCAGTGAAAACCAGGTAAGGCTAGGAAGGTAGCATACATACACCATCCCTGGACAGGGTCCCCTGTGGTGGATCAGCAGCAGCCAAATGTGAAGGGTGGAGGGAGGCACACAAGTGCTCCATGCATGGCGTGGTCCACGTGACCACTTCGTCAGGAGTGTTAATTGCTAAGACAGAAACGGAAGTATTGAAACAGGGAGCTAGAGTAGCTCTCAATACTATTGAGATTGTATCACTTACTCTGGAGTGAAAGTAATAGCTTGAGCGATAAACAAACATATTAAAGGATACTGCAGCCCACAGGCTGCGGAGAGATAAAACCTGAAATGTGTAGGGAAAGAAAAGGACATACTCACCGCTCCCCTCGCATGTTAGCTTTATAGTGGAGCCTCTGGAGAGCACACGCAGGAGGTGGGGGAGTGTCCATACTTCTGGCATCATGATGCGATGCCAGAAGCGAAGATTACAGGAATACTGCACATGCGCGGCGCAGTATGTCCGGGTCAGGGGTCAAGATAGTGGGCCAGTACTGGGAGCTGTGGCTGATAATCGGGACCCAATGGCAGGGAGCGAGGGGAGCAGTGAGTATGTTATTTTCTTTCCCTACACATTGCAGGTTTTATCTCTCCGCAGCCTGTGGGCTGCAGTATCCTTTAAGAAAAAAGGAAAAGGAAATTAACAAAGGAGTAACAAGTAACCATGTTAAAAATGTCTTGAAGGAGAAAGCACAGCTCTTGTAAGCTAGTTGAAGGATTAGGTATAACAGGGAGATGTCAGTTGTTAACTACAGTAACTCATCCAGGTGTTTGGCAATAGAAATGTATTTTGTTCTCCTGAAGTCCTACTCCTGATTTTATGTTCCATTGATAAATTTCTATTGACTAAAGATAGCAGTTGAGATATTTTTGATTTTGTCTGCATCTTTCCAAATAGTGACTATTAGGGAGAGAGCAGTTAGTAAGACATGGGATACTTGAGATTGAGTCGTTTGTGGAAAATGTTCTAGGCCAAATAGTAGTAAAACTAGTTTGGGGGAGATATGGAAGGGTCTATGAAAAAATCTCTTAATTCGAGATTCTACCTGTAGCCAGAATTTGTGTCTACAGGGGCATTCCCAGAGCATAGGTAGTAGAGTCCCGATAGTATAAGAGCAATTCCACTGTAGAGGAGAGCTGTCAGTTGAGAACGAGGCAATTCTCCTAGGGGTTAAATACCTCCTATAAACCACTTCACGGGATAGTTCCCAGTAAAAATTATATTTAGAGAATTTTAGTATCTTTGATGTAGAGTTTATTATTTGTTGTATTGAGATGTTAGTGTGGAGGTCATTAGACCAAGCTACAGCATATCTCTGTAAGGGAGAAGGGGCTTGTGAGTTTATTGCTTCGTACCAAGCTGAAATACCTCCTCTCTGTAGCTCTTTATTGTTTAGTATGGTTAATAGTTGGCTCGGTAATTGGGGATGTTTTATTTTTCTGGTTTTAATTAGGTCAAATATTCTGTGGAAAGTAAATAACTGTTTTTGAGGTAGGTTATACTCTTTCTGTAATTCAGCAAATATTTTAAGTTTGTTGCCAGAGAAGAGCATGTTAAGAGAGGTCAGATTTGCCTTGTACCAGGGTTGGAGATTAAGGTGGGGGGTGAGAAGGTTTAAGGCTGATAGTGGAATAATAGGAGTATGGGTATCATTCATGTTTGGTGGATATTTGATCATACGTCCCCATGCAAGAAGCATGGATTGTATGGTAGGAAACACAGAAATAGGAGTCTTAGCTCCCAAAATAACACTGGCAAGGACATCTCTTAGATTAAGTTGTAGTTGACATTGTTCTAATTTAACCCAGGGTTTGTATATGGATGGAGTCATTCCACCACTGCTTAGCAAGATCAAGTTGAGGCATAATAATAGGCTTCTATAGAGGGTAAACCCATGCACCCTAACTTTCTAGGGAGTGTCATAACCTTATGTGGAACCCATATTATTTGCCCTTCTATATAAAGTGATTGATGCATTTCCTTAAATCTTCTAGAAAGTATTTGTGCAGCGGATTATTGACTGTTAATAGTTTATATAGGATTTTTGGTAATATAAACATTTTAAAAGCTGTTATACATCCACACCAACTTAACCAAACTTTGAACAATTCAGTACAGTCTTTTCTAACAACACTAAGTAGGGGAATATAGTTGCTAGAAAATAGTTTCTCTGCTTTGGCTGTCAGCTTAATACCTAGGTAACTAACCCCGGAGTCAGCCCATGGAAAATGGAATTTGTTGAAAATTTTAGTTTTTAGAGATGGAACAATGTTTAGGCCCAGTATTACAGACTTATGTTGATTCAGTTTGTAATATGAGGCCTCAGAGTATACAGTAGAGTCAGGTCTCTCACAATGTATTTCAAAGAGTTTAATGGGTTGGACAGGATCAATGCGACATTGTTTGCAAATAGGCTTGTAACATCATGTGTATTACCAATTTTAACTTAAATAATTAGGGGGTTGATCATAGATTAGATCTTGCAATGTGATTCACTTTGGTCCACCAGTTTTTCCAACAGGTAAAGTCACAACCAGGGGGGAAATCACTTTTCAGAAGGAAATACTTTTTCATGGAATGCAACTCTAGCAATCTGAGAGAGTTTCCTCCTCTTTTTTTCTGCAAAGAAGCATTAGTTGGGGATGTCTCCACCCCTATTTGTTCTGACTTTAGGACTTATGGCGATACTGCTCAGATAGCCTAAGAGTATTTTAGAACTCTGTATAGAAAGACTGGAACAGCAAATGTCACTTTATGCAGAAGGCACTATAATTTCCATTAGTGCTTCTAACTCTTCATTTTCCTAGTGGATCGATTAGTGCCTGACACTGGAGCAAAATGCCCTTTGATTTGCATAGACAAGTTCTCATACCTGGGTAAAATAGTATGTATCCAAACCAATTTATGTCACTTCATGTAACATCTCTCAAATAAAAGTATACAAATTGCTGTGTTATGTGGAATACACTTCATTTGACCCTCATTGGAAGAATTAACTTAACCAAGATGGTTAATTTCCCAAAGTTACCCACTTCTTTAGCAATTGGCCCCCTTTGGGTACCATAAGTAATTTTTTAGAAATCTTCTTAAGTTCTCCAGGAAGTCCATATGGATTCAAAGCCCCCCCCCCCCCCCCCTTCCTGCCTCATTTCTATAAATATTAGTCTGTCTGTAGTGCTGGTCATTTGATGCTTTTTGTGTAAAATAGTTTTTATTGTTTTCATACACAAAGAGACACATACAAATAACTATAACAGTAAACCTAGCCTCACCCCCCACCCCCATTGCAATTTTCTCATATACACAGGTCCCGTTATATTCTTTATGTAATGTTAGCAGAGGCAGTAAGGCATGTGAGCGTAGAAAAATAGAATATGATGTGGAAACCCAGTGATGTACTTCCTGTTCAGCAGGGAGTATGTCACTTGTTGAGCCGAGGCGAGGGGCATCTGTGGGGTCGGTGCTATGGATATGACCCTGTTAACATACTCTGCCATAGGGTCATATGACTGAATTTTGTGTGTTGCGGTGCAATGTGATGGGGCAGGGCATGCAAACATACAGGCCAGGAGTGAAACCAGTCTTAAGGTGCGCACAAACCTTTGATGGTATACAGAGAAAGCAAGTCCCACTGTGAACCTAGCCTAAGGGTGCGTGCACATATCCAATTTTGAGTGGCCAATGACTGGCCAATTTTCCTACTTCCATGTGGAATGAGAGCTTACCTACACAATCTGTTCATAGTATTTAAAATCTGTTGGCCTCATACTACATGGATGTGGTAAACTTCCCACTTAGTGGTAAATCAAAATTGGATGTGTCTATACACCCAAAGGTGTTTTAGCAAAGCAAATTGGCCAAATGATGGTGCCACTATGGAAGAATCACTAACTATAGATGTATTTGGCTTCAATCTTGCTAGCAAGCTACTCCTGTGTGGAAAGATCACAGATACACTCCAGCCCCCAGCTTGAGCCTCCGAGCTGAAGGGAGGGGGAGGCTCTGAGTGTAACACTGCGTGTGGTTATATGTATAATTTCTTATCTCTGAAGCAGCACACTCCTGCAGAGAGCTTGTTTTTGACAGACTGAAATAGTTATTTAAGAGCTACTTGAACAGCTGTTCTACATTGTGCTATTCTTTTTTTTCTGATCACCTTTCATAAAATCACTCCAGATACCCAGACCATGCTATTCTTTGTGCATTTATTAATTCTACTATATTTGCTAAATAAACTTGCGATCATTTGAGTTTTACTCTTATTCTTCATCTTCAAATTCCATTCATGTTATATATAGCCCTATAGATCTAGTGCAGCCTTTTCCTTTCAAATACTCTCAAAATGAATGTATCTCTCATTGATATAGTACGTTTTTCATAACCATATGCTGCCACTTGGCTTCTTATGTTTTATAAATCTTAAACCCCCAATGTTAGTTCAAAATTCAATGATCTGCTTTCCATTACATTTTTTCAAAACACAGATTAGTTAAGGGCTCATTTCCAAGCAGCACCTCCCTTTTAAGTGGACTGCAGAAGCCGGTCAACAAAATAAAGACACAACGCGCATTCAAATCTACTGTACCAGATTTTGCAAGGGCTGAACCAATTACACTATTACCCCTAGACTAGAAAGAGACGCTCAGTTTCATATAATAATACATTTACATTGTAGCAGGGGTGGCACAGGCAACCAGTCTCTAGGTGCCCATCATATCACTAATATGTGACTTGAAAGCTGTCTGTTAGTTCCATTAGATGTTGACAGGCTTGAAAACCTTTGTTATTGCAATAGGGTATTGTATTAACCACTTAGCAACCTCTGCCACGCTTATCTACTCCCCTTTAAAATTCACCTGAGTCACAGGGGCGTAGATAGGTAACTCCTGTTTGTTTTCCTGCTGTGCGCGATCGCGTCCGCGTCCACGCGGATGCGCGTACGCGTCGAGCACCTGCTGGTTCGTGATTGGCTGATGTGAACATGTGTTCACAAAGCCAATCAAAGTGCTTGCAAGTTTGAATGAGCACTGCCAAAGCCAATGACAGTGCTCATTCATGCAGAATGTGTGTAAACATTGTATCAGTCACTATGCTGTTACAGTTACTGAGATCACTCGTGAGAGGATCTCAGTTAACTAACACAGCATTAGTGAGTGATCAGCATCAGTGAGGTTTTTTTTTTTAAATAAATTATACCCCCATTAAGCCCATTAACCCTTGCCTCCCTGAAATGTTAAAATTGCTGTGGTTTTTAGGTGAAAACCCCTGCGGTTGAGAAGTGGTTAAAGTACTACTATACCGATAATTTCAGACCTATGGGTTATTGCATTAAAGTACTCCTGTACCAATAATTTCAGACCTGCAAAAAAGCACCACGGTACAACTCACCTACTCCTGGATTCCTTTGCTGTCTTTTCTGCTTTATCAGCTCTCCCATTTCTCCACCATGTTCCCTGTATCTGCTGGCATCTTCACCGTTATGGCAAAGACCCGGTAGTAACCCAAATGTACTGCCGGTAAACTACGTTCAAAGAATGAACCAGAATTCCCATTAGCATGTCACAATATACTGCATAAATGGACAACAAAACTGCTGCTTCACTGGATAGAAATACTTTATTAAACTTGCATGATTAAAAACAATTTAAAAACAAAGAATGGCCACAATGACCACATCTCTAAGTATAGACATAATGTGTTGACAAGACTTCAAAACTGATTTTATATAACAAATGGTAGTAGTATATTCCAATCAGTATATGGTGACTAATGCTAATACTACATGCATAGTAACATATAGCATAATAAAGGTTATGATCACAAGAGCAATCTCCTATTTCAACATCATTCATTGTTATATCAATAAATAACCACATATAATAAAAGACAACCAGGTCACAGAAGGTATATGTGTACAATAAGGTGCTTAGTGCAATAAATATGCCAAATCAATTACAGTGCACATGTTAAAGGAGAAAGTGCTAGTGCATAAGAACAAGTAGATGTGGTAAAATACCATAAGAGGAATCCAAGTAAAAAAAAACATTAAAGGTAGAAAAGACAGTGAAGGCATCCAGGAGTAGGTGAGTTGTGTATTGGTGCTTTTATTTGCAGGTCTTAAAACATTGGCGGTACAAGGGGGCGTAATCAGGGAAGATAACTGCCATTTCCTCCTCGCCATATTCAACGTTCTAGTCAGTCAAATATTACGGCTGAGTAGAATGGGGACCCCTGGGGCACTGGGCTGAGAAAATGGTGCTGTGACATATGTCACAGTACCATTCACAGAACGGCCCCTTTATGAATCAAACCCCCTCCCAGTTCAGGGGTACTTTAAATTCTTCAATAAAATTATTTGTTTTGTACATTTTAAATCCACGATATGGGGAATTAGACCCTTCATGAAAAGTATAATTTTCAATGAATAGTTAATTAGACAATTCTCTTTGTGCTCTTGTACATTCCATATTAATTGTATTTTGTTTTGTGTTTTAATTTTGAGCCCCACATTTATTACCTCTGTGGAAGGTATCTAAAATGTTTCTGCTAGCTCTATTTTGGTCCAGCTTAAAATTAATGTGTTTTTTACAAAAGCTCACAGTTACGTAATGGTGATGTTAATAACCTCTCATTTCTGACAATCTCTTAGTAGCTTCCCAAGCATAGATGAACAAGACCACCAAGAGCGCATCACCTTGCCTAACTCCACAATTTATATTGATTACCCCTGTAAGGTCTACTTGTATCTATATGGTAGTGCCTGATAAAGGGTGGCTTTAATTAATTTTATCATCTTCTGGGGAATGCCTAATGTTACTAAATAATTACTCGAACCTTGTCCTTGTCTTCCTTTTGTTTCAACAACAGCTTCTTTGAAATCAATGTGCATGTTAATGAATGTTCCTGTCTGTTAAAATATGATTGAGGGAGAATTTACTATTTTTGAACCCAATTTGAAGTTCTGAGTCCCCAGTTATTTGCTTAAAATAAGCATTTCAAAATTTCATAATTTAAACTACAGATAATTTTATATACAACAATTAATAACACAATACTACTGTAATTACCACATTCCAGCTTGTATCCTTTCTTATGAATACGATGGATGACAATCTCTTTCTAATCATTCTTGTCTCCATATTTTAAGAATTAGTTGATGTATGCATTTTCATATAGCCTTTTCAGAAGACTTTATAAGTAGCTAATCTCTTTATGTCATTATGCTCAGTCAATATTCTCAGACTTCATCCTTTGTTTCATCATAAACATTTCTATTTTTAATTTTTACCTTTAAAAAAAAATCTAATTTAATAAAAAAGTGCAGATCAGAGAGACAGACACAGCACTAACTTCATCACTAAACAACTTCCTCTTAGGGGGTAAGGGAAAGAAAATGAGAAAGGACACAAGCACATAGATCTTTCCCAAACTTTGCAGAGATAATGCAATTATTATTTGGGGACACCAAAATAAAATATAGATGTGTCTTGTAACTACAATATACTATTTTTGCCTAATGCACTAGGACTTTAACCATCTCTTTAAGCATGTGGTTGTTTAATAGTTTTTATTTCCCTAATAAACATGTTCACATCAATCTGTTACATATACATCTGCAGGATTCCAACAGCAAATTCACGCATAATACACAAACTCAAAAATTATATTGCTACTTAGGAAAATAAATTGAAGTGAAGTGAATACATATTCAGCCTCTTAGCAGAAAACCTTCAGTGAAATAACAAACTAATTAAATGCAAAATATATTATAGTTGTACTCACAAATAAAATGAAGTTCTACATACCGTAAATGCAGTGCTAAATAGCAGATGTAAAATGGTATAACAGCCCTAGGACTAGATAGATGGATATAAATAATTCTATTATATCTGTGAAATAGATAGCTCATAGCCATTCTATCTAGCTAAACAGCTTTGTTGATTTTTGTATTTTTTTTTTGAGAAACACAAACATTTCTTATCCTCCTCCTAGACAAAATAATCAAACATCACTAATGGCAGATTTTTGAGAATGAGTATAGAACCACAGTCATGTAATTGGTAGTGCAAAAATCATAAGGTGCATATTTTCAGCAGTAAAAACAGTCATTTGTTTTGTTTTATACATTTCTATTAGTGCAGACAGTGTCTGCATCACTAATTGTACATTCAAATAAGTCTATTGGGACTACTTGTGCACAAAAGTAAAAAAAAGTAATGAAAGTAACTATTCTCTAGTTCATTTCCTCTTTATCAAAAGGAGCAATATACTAAAGCAGTACAATGCACTAAGCTCAAGCTGTGCACACTTCAAATATCCAGTTGTGCAAAAAGAACCTCCTTTTTTTAATTACTATTACTAGTGGAAGACCCAGCGTTACCGGGGTATGTATTTTGTTGTTGTTGGGTTCAACCACTTTTTCTAACCTTGACACACAGTAACTCAGTGACCATGTGTGTGAGTTTTGGGGTCCTTGGCATCAATAATGTTAGAATGGAATATATATATATATTTATATATTTTTTTCTATTGAAAGAAAGCAAACAAACCAATTGTATCAGGTTTGAGGCCTCTGCCATCAACAGTGTAAGAATGGCACAAATTGATATATTCTCCTTAAAAACCAATAGGGGAATTTTGATTTGCTATTGCATGCTCCACCCACTTCATTGAATTGTAATTCCAATCACCAAGTGACCAACTGTGCCAGGTTTGAGAACCCTGCCACTAACAGTGTAAGAATGGCTAAAATCAATCAAACAAATCTATTGGCTGTGTGTGGCTCTGCTTTCTTTTCTGAATTTGAACCCCCATCACTCAATGTCCGACTGCACCATATTAGAGGCCTCTGCCATTAACAGTGGAAGAATGGCAGCAATTGAATTCCCCTTCAAAACCATTAGGTGAATTTTGATTGGTTGTTGTAGGCTCCACCCACTTTTCTGAATTTTAATCCCAGTCACCCAGTGAGCAACTGTGCCAAGTTTGAGAACCCTACATTAACAGTGTAAGAATAGCTACAGTTTACATTTTCCCATGTAAAATAAATGACTGTAATTTGATTGGTGGTGTTATGCTCCAGTCACTTTCCCTGAGTTTTTAATCTCGGTCACCAAGTGATCAACTTAGCCAAGTTTGGGGGCTCTGACTTTATTACTGTAAGAACTGCAGCCTTTTAAATTTTTCCCATTGACGTGAATGGGTAAAATCCAATTAACTGTCTGTGGCTCCGCCCAGGTGTGCAGGGGGATGTGAGACCCCCAGAAAATATCTTTTCAGGCATTAAGAGATCTGTATACTCAAGTTTTGTTGAAATCGTACAATGCGCACGCAGATATATATATATATATATATATATATATATATATATATATATATATATATATATATATATATACATACATATATATACATACATATATATATTTTAAGCACCAGAAAGCAAGTAAATACTCAGTATTTTTCACCTTCTTTTTGGTACTTTTTCAATTGCAGAGTGCCGAAAAGATGAAAATGATGTCCTAAGAGAAAAGTTAAAAGAAAAAGTGATCAGGCTCATTATGTTTTTAGCGAAAAAAGGTGTGCAGGTTGGCACTGCAGCAGGTGTACAATCTTGAGTGGGGAGCTGGCAGGACCACTATGCTTCAAACAGCATGGTTGCAATTGCGTGCGTGCGAAACGGCCGTCAGGCCCACAGTGCCCAGCACCCACCGTCACCCACATTGCTTCATCCACCTGGTATGTTTACTATTTTGCACTGAGTATGTGACTCTTTGTATGCACCTTTTACAGCATGGAATAAATAAGTCGATTGCAGTGCCGGTCTCCTCTCCTCTCTCTCCTCTTGTTGTACATCATTATGTTTTTAGAATGTGGAAGGCAACATGAGCACTAAAGGTAAACATGAGTAATATACTGTATACAAACTTCATGTGGATAGTGTTCTGGTTGGACTTGTTGGGCGAATGTCTTTTTTCATCAAAACTAACTATATAACGATGTAACTTTGTAAAAATATTAAACTTAGACTCTCAAGTGATAATACAAATTTTCAAAAGAATGATTCTTTAAAATGTGTGAACCCTTTAAAAATTGTCTATATGTTTAAATCAATGTGACCTAAACATCATCTAATTTAACTTTGACCAGGTGACCATGGTGCTGCAGTTAATGGTTTATTTATGTTTCAGATAAAGATCAGGCTCTAAACTCTATATACTACCACCTTTACTATGCTTAATCAGACGTCCTGTAAGATTCCATGAGGTGACTATGATTCTCCTGGAGGCTATAAAAAGGCCAGAGTTGAGTACTGGGGTGATAGGTGAGAGCTAACACCCATTTTCTAGATCTATATGATGTCAGCATATCTGCTTATTTGTAAATGTGAGCTTGATCTTTGGGTTGTTGTTTATGTAAATGTTCTCTCCATGGGAGAGAGTAGCTCTAATTATATAAAAAAAATTGGGAGAAAGTTGTATATCTTGAAAGAGACCTTACTCCCCTGATAAGACAAAAACAATGTTCTTGTATTGAAAAACATTATGTTAATGTAACCTGTGTTTTATTACAACATGAACATAAATTGTTATTTATAGTTTTTCAAATAAAAACAAATCATCTAATTTTAAACAAGTCTGAAATGTAAATACAATTAAAGGCAGTGCTCTCACAGCTGGTATACAAGCTGCCTATGCCGGGTTTTAGCTCCCAATCACCTTACACATATACAAAAGAAAGAAAAGAGGCAGTGTTGATACAGTATACCTCAAAACAAATCTTCCATTTATTTGTACAATCATTGAAAAACTCTTTAATCACTCTGCAACTGCCTAACACAGATTGGCAGCTGCAAAGTGGCTCTGTTTTTCCTCAATCACGCAATATGGAGTCATCTCGTGAGGAGCGAGATTAGACGGTAGCTTGTGCACGCATGACAAAACCAGCCACAGTGATCAGCCTGCCAGCCCGGGATCGGAGATGGCAGGCTGACTTTTTGATTTACAGGTGAAATTATATTTATATAGTGCTGTGATCTCCTGCAGCGCTGTACAGAGGACAGCCTTGTCACTTAACTGTCCCACGGAAGGGCTCACAATCTAATCCCTGATGTAGACATATGTCTATGTATGTATAGTGCAGTGTATGTAACATGGTCTAGGGCCAATTTAGAAGGGAGGGGTTAAATATTTTTGTTTTATAAAACAAGGCTTTTTTGATTGATTTAAAAAAAAAGCAGCAGCAGAAATCAAATAGCACCAAAAGAAAGCCCTATTTGTGAGAAGAAAAGGGAATACAATTCATTTGGGTGCCAAGTTGTATGACCGAGCAAAAAAACCCATTAAATTTGTAAACCTAAGTGCCGAATTGTAAAAAATGGCCTAGTCACTAGGGGGAGTATAAACCTCTGGTCCTCAAGTGGTTCAAATAGGGATGATCAAAACAGCAGAATTTCAAACTTGTTGGAATTCCGTGTTGGGCCCGTAAATACCAAATTTCACTTTACGTTCTCTGTGTTCCAAAGGCATTTTCCATTGAAGTTTTCAATATTGATAACAAAGCCCACCATACATGCTATTGTAACCAAATTTGCCATTATATTAGGGTAATTAGGAACATAATTTAAAAAATGTTTTTCAGAAAAAAAAAGTTCCATAAGAAAAATGATTTTTCAACGCGGTAAAATTACACTTAGCTACAGTACCCTGTATTGTATTTCTAGGTCTGAGTTCTGCATACACATTTCATATAGTTCATGAAAATGGACAGTCCCCCCCCCCCCCCCCCTCTTAAAAGCAGTAGGATCAGCCATACTATGCCAGGGGGAAAAACACATATATAAGTAGATAAATACTTGATCTACTTACATAACATGTATTGTACTGTCAACGTTTTTATTTCAGTAAACGTTATCTAGTAAATGATGAGAATTCTGTTAGTGGTGGGGACCATGTCTTTTGCCCACAGTTAAGGCTAACTCGTGATGTTATTTCTGCCCTTTACTTTTTTTCTTGTCTCCTCCAATTGCTGAGTAACCTTAGCCTTGCTTGTAAACACAAGTGATTAGGGGATTAGGTTTCAGATAAGCAGATGACAGGGAAATAAAGGGAAGAGGAGGAATATATTATAGATAAAAAGAACCCCCAGCATGCAACTCTTTGGCACGGACTACTAAAGGGCCAGTGCTCCTTAAGTATGTGATAACTCCAAATCATAACAGCAGAAAACATTTTGAATTTTTTTTAATGCAGACTTAGCATCTTTGGCGTCAATTCACCAGAGGTTACCAACCTATTTATCTCTTGGGAGGTAATTTACCTCCTGTGATATCTCCAAATAGCAATTCTCCAGAAGTATAGGGGAAAATATCGACAGAGAGAAATGCAAGAGATAAATGTGAGATAAGTATGAGATAAATAAGTGATAGTTAGTAGTTAGTTTTCCTCCAAATCACAATTCACCAGGGAAGAAAGGGGGTGTGGCCATTCGTTATTTTTTCATCTCTTTATCCCCTGAATGAACCTGGAGATATCGTGGTTTTCACACAGCAGCTGCTGCTGTGGAAGATGGAGCCTTTTGAGCTTACTCTGTTAGGCCCGGTGCACACCAAAAACCGCTAGCAGATCCGCAAAAAGCTAGCTGATTTTGAAACGCTTTTTCTTATTTTTCTGTAGCGTTTCAGCTAGCATTTTGCGGTTTTGTGAAGCGTTTTTGGTGTAGTAGATTTCATGTATTGTTACAGTAAAGCTGTTACTGAACAGCTACTGTAACAAAAACCACCTGGCAAACCGCTCTGAAGTGCCGTTTTTCAGAGCGGTTTGCGTTTTTCCTATACTTAACATTGAGGCAGAAACGCCTCCGCAATCCAAAATCTGCAGCAGCCTGGGAGTATGCGTTTATGCAAAACGCCTCCCGCTCTGGTGTGCACCAGCCCATTGAAATACATTACCCAAGCGTATCCGCAGCCGCAAGCGGATCGCAAAACGCAGCCGAACCGCTCTGGTGTGCACTAGGCCTTAGAGCTTGCTTCTATTATGAGGAGACGAAGGCGCAGGAGGAGGGTCTGTTTAATCGTCCCTCGTATTTTTCGTGAGAGAACAGTTCTTGATAATTTTAATGAGACAGAGGTGGTGAAGAAGTTCAGACTCACTCGTGATATGATTTATGATATGAAAGGCGGGAATACTCTGGTCAGGTAGTGGTAAAACTCTGCCTCCTACCCACAATGCTTCACTTTCAAGCTTACAGAGAGGAAAAGTATCCCATGTAAATCATTAATACCGATTACCTAACTCTCTGCTTTCTCACACTTTCCTCATGCATATCTCTCCATTATCCCCTGCTATCTAACATTTTTCTCTCTGTCCTCTCACACTGGTGAATTGACTCCTGAGTGTTAAAATACCTCATGAGATAAACTACCTACCTTTTTTCTCTTAGTAAATCCTCTCTGGTGAATTGACGCCTATATCACGTAATACACTCAGACCAGTTGGTGTTGAAATTTGGTTTTTATGGGGACAATACTGCTTTAAATGTCTTTATCCCCTTGTCACCCATGCAGGATGGTATAGCCAGATATAAATCAGGGTGAGAAAAGATTTTACAATGACTAAATAATTAATAAATTATACTGTTTAAAATAAGCAGTTTTGTTTGTAAGGCTATAATCAGTAAAGTTCATCTTTAGGACAAATGCTTCAAAGATCAAAGAGAAGGACTGTTCTTCCTGCCAGTTGACCAGCATAAAGCAGCCCATACACTCAGCCGATTTTCTGGCCGACCGATCGATCCCGATCGATCGATCGATTGATCGATTGCAAATCGGTTGGCCAATCGACCGATCGATGGCCGATTTCGATCGATTTCGATGGATTTCCATCGAACTTGCAGGGTGGAAAATTTAGGTCGATCTGAAGAGATTGCTTATCAGTTTGCATTGGCCTTAATGGAAATCTGATGGCAAAAAAATGCCATCAGATAGAATTTCAATAGATTTCAAACTGAAATCTGTTGGAATTCTATCCTGGTAAAAAATGTTCTAAAAACGCATCAGATAGACCATCAGATGCATTTCTTATCTATCTGCTGCCAATCTGACGAGTGTATGGGCACCTTAATCCTGGTCTTTAACGTACAGCTTGTGATTGGACTTCAGTTGTATACATTTCCTGATGTTATGATACTTTTATTTTGGTTATATTAAGGCTCACATTGAGAGCAAGTCAGATATTGTACTATGGACTACTTATTGTCTCATAATTTCTTCACATATGTGCAAAATAAATGACTTTCGTTTGGTTATCTCTCAACGGTTTCATTTGTAGATGTGAAAAATGAAACTTCTACAACTTCACAAACCATCTCAGTCTCAGAGAGTTTAGTGAAAATCATTGGCCTAGCACTATTTATATCCTTCTAATATTTATAGTGGCAGTAAAAGTACTTAATGAATATTACCATTACCACTCATATTTCTAGAGGAACAGGAAATCAATTCAATTAAGATACCCTTCTGTTTATTTAACATCTGTTCATCGAGGTCTGTAAGACTGCTTACATGCAAAATTCCCTCTTTTTTTATTGAATTTTTTTTTTACACTTCCAGCAACAAATAATTTGGCACTATAGGAAAGACTTTAAATTATTGTAATATTTATTCTTATTTTTGATAAATGTGCTTGGCAAACATCCTTCACATCACTTTGCAGCATAAGCCAAAAATCTTTCTTGACGGAAAGATTAATTAATGCTCCTTTTGTACAGCTAGGGATGTCTTTCTAGATGATGATGCATGCTTAGTGATACAGACAATGTTAAGACAGCTTCTATATTCGGATAAATAGACTTCCTCACAGTATGAGATGACATATGTTTTCATAGCCAAGCAATATTATTGTGTATATATCCCACTGTTGATTCTACTGCCCGTATTATTGCCACAACTGCTTCTAATACTATTACTACTACTGATGATACTACTACTAATAATAATACTAATAATTTTAATAATAATAATAATAATCATTACAACAGAAAATAATATTGTTATGGCGTGTGTACGTGTGTTTGTTTGTTTTTCCTCTGTTTAATCATAAAAAGGCACTAGAGATGGCCCAAACAGTTCGCCGGCAATCGGAAACTGTCGAACTTCGGTGGTTCGCGATTGCGGAGAACCGCAAACTTTTTCGGAAGCTCGGTCCGCCCCTATACTACATCATTAACCACTTGCCGACCACCCCCAGCCGATGGGCGGCGGCAAAGACTGGGCCCAAACGCCCGCAATACGCCCATCGGCGGGGGCGGCTGCGGGAGTGGCTATGCGGCGATCGCGTCATTCGTGACGCGATCAGCCGCCGGGGACTGGCTCCGCCCACCGCTCGTAGTAACCCGCCGGCCGTTCGGAAGCGCCGGCGGGTTACTAGCACTCGGATCGCCGCATTTACATTGTATAATAGGCTTTGTAATGTATACAAAGCCTATTATACTGGCTGCCTCCTGCCCTGGTGGTCCCAGTGTCCGAGGGACCACCAGGGCAGGCTGCAGCCACCCTAGTCTGCACCCAAGCACACTGATTTCCCCCCCCCCCTGCCCCCTGATCGCCCACAGCACCCCTCAGACCCCCCCCCCCCCCTGCCCACCCCCCAGACCACTGTTTGCACCCAGTCACCCCCCTAATCACCCATCAATCACTCCCTGTCACTATCTGTCAACGCTATTTTTTTATCCCCCCCCCTGCCCACTGCCCCCTCCTGATCACCCCCCACCCCTCAGATTCTCCCCAGCCCCCCCCCCCAGCCACCCCCCCCCCGTGTACTGTATGCATCTATCCCCCGTGATCACCTGTCAATCACCTGTCAATCACCCGTCAATCACCAGTCAATCACCCCCTGTCACTGCTACCCATCAATCAGCCCCTAACCTGCCCCTTGCGGGCAATCTGATCACCCACCCACACTAATAGATCGCCCGCAGATCCGACATCAGATCACCTCCCAAATCCATTGTTTACATCTATTCTCTCCTCTAAACACCCACTAATTACCCATCAATCACCTATCAATCACCCCCTATCACCACCTGTCACTGTTACCCATCAGATTAGACCCTAATCTACCCCTTGTGGGCACCCAATCACCCGCCCACATGCTCAGATTGCCCTCAGACCCCCTTTATCAATTCGCCAGTGCAATATTTACATCTGTTATTCCCTGTAATAACCCACTGATCACCTGTCAATCACCTATCAATCACCCCCTGTCACTGCCACCCATCAATCACCCCCTGTCACTGCCACCCATCAATCAGCCCCTAACCTGCCCCTTGCGGGCAATCTGATCACCCACCCACACCAATAGATCGCCCGCAGATCCGACATCAGATCACCTCCCAAGTGCAGTGTTTACATCTCTTCTCTCCTCTAAACACCCACTAATTACCCATCAATCACCTATCAATCACCCCCTATCACCACCTGTCACTGTTACCCATCAGATTAGACCCTAATCTACCACTTGCGGGCACCCAATCACCCGCCCACACGCTCAGATTGCCCTCAGACCCCCCTTTATCAATTCGCCAGTGCAATATTTACATCTGTTATTCCCTGTAATAACCCACTGATCACCTGTCAATCACCTATCAATCACCCCCTGTCACTGCCACCCATCAATCACCCCCTGTCACTGCCACCCATCAATCAGCCCCTAACCTGCCCCTTGCGGGCAATCTGATCACCCACCCACACCAATAGATCGCCCGCAGATCCGACATCAGATCACCTCCCAAGTGCAGTGTTTACATCTCTTCTCTCCTCTAAACACCCACTAATTACCCATCAATCACCCCCTATCACCACCTGTCACTGTTACCCATCAGATTAGACCCTAATCTGCCCCTTGCGGGCACCCAATCACCCGCCCACACACTCAGATTGCCCTCAGACCCCCCTTTATCAATTCGCCAGTGCAATATTTACATCTGTTATTCCCTGTAATAACCCACTGATCACCTGTCAATCACCTATCAATCACCCCCTGTCACTGCCACCCATCAATCACCCCCTGTCACTGCCACCCATCAATCAGCCCCTAACTTGCCCCTTGCGGGCAATCTGATCACCCACCCACACCAATAGATCGCCCGCAGATCCGACATCAGATCACCTCCCAAGTGCAGTGTTTACATCTCTTCTCTCCTCTAAACACCCACTAATTACCCATCAATCACCCCCTATCACCACCTGTCACGGTTACCCATAAGATTAGACCCTAATCTGCCCCTTGCGGGCACCCAATCACCCGCCCACACCTCAGAACGTCCTCAGACCCCAGCCCTGATCACCTCGCTAGTGCATTGCTTGCATCTATTTCCCCCCTCTAATCACACCTTGAGACACCCATCAATCACCTCCTGTCACCCCCTAGCACACCTACCCATCAGATCAGGCCCTAATTTGCCCCGTGTGGGCTCCTGATCACTCGGCCAAACCCTCAGGTCCCCCTCAGACCCCCTTCCGATCACCTCCCCAGTGCATTGATTGCATCTATTTTCCCCTCTAACCGCCCCCTGAGACACCCATCAATCACCTCCTGTCACCCCCCTAGCACTCCTATCCATCAGATCAGGCCCAAAACATCCTGTCATCTAAGAGGCCACCCTGCTTATGACCGGTTCCACAAAATTTGCCCCCTCATAGACCACCTGTCATCAAAATTTGCAGATGCTTATACCCCTGATCAGTCATTTTGAGAAATTTGGTTTCCAGACTACTCACAGTTTTGGGCCCGTAAAATGCCAGGGCAGTATAGGAACCCCACAAGTGACCCCATTTTAGAAAGAAGACACCCCAAGGTATTCTGTTAGGTGTATGATGAGTTCATAGAAGATTTTATTTTTTGTCAAAAGTTAGCGGAAATTAGATTTTTATTGTTTTTTTCACAAAGTGTCATTTTCCGCTAACTTGTGACAAAAAATAAAATCTTCTATGAACTCACCATACCCCTAACGGAATACCTTGGGGTGTCTTCTTTCTAAAATGGGGTCACTTGTGGGGTTCCTATACTGCCCTGGTATTTTAGGGGCCCTAAACCGTGAGGAGTAGTCTAGAAAACAAATGCCTCAAAATGACCTGTGAATAGGACGTTGGGCCCCTTAGCGCACCTAGGCTGCAAAAAAGTGTCACACATGTGGTATTGCCATACTCAGGAGAAGTAGTATAATGTTTTTTGTGGTGTATTTTTACACATACCCATGCTGGGTGGGAGAAATCTCTCTGTAAATGGACAATTGTGTGTAAAAAAAATCAAAAATGTGTCATTTACAGAGATATTTCTCCCACCCAGCATGGTTATATGTAAAAATACACCACAAAACACATTATACTACTTCTTCTGAGTACGGCGATACCACATGTGTGACACTTTTTTGCAGCCTAACTGTGCTAAGGGGCCCAAAGTCCAATGAGTACATTTAGGATTTCACAGGTCATTTTGAGACATTTGGGTTCAAGACTACTCCTCACGGTTTAGGGCCCCTAAAATGCCAGGGCAGTATAGGAACCCCACAAGTGACCCCATTTTAGAAAGAAGACACCCCAAGGTATTCTGTTAGGTGTATGATGAGTTCATAGAAGATTTTATTTTTTGTCACAAGTTAGCGGAAATTGATATGTATTGGTTTTTTTTTCACAAAGTGTCATTTTCCGCTAACTTGTGACAAAAAAAAATCTTCTATGAACTCACCATACTCCTAACAGAATACCTTGGGGTGTCTTCTTTCTAAAATGGGGTCACTTGTGGGGTTCCTATACTGCCCTGGCATTTTAGGGGCCCTAAACCGTGAGCAGTAGTCTAGAATCCAAATGCCTCAAAATGACCTGTGAATAGGACGTTAGGCCCCTTAGCGCACCTAGGTTGCAAAAAAGTGTCACACACGTACTCAGAAGAAGTAGTATATTGTGTTTTGGGGTGTATTTTTACACATACCCATGCTGGGTGGGAGAAATATCTCTGTAAAAGAACAATTGTGTGTAAAAAAAAATCAAACAATTGTCATTTACAGAGATATTTCTCCCACCCAGCATGGGTATGTGTAAAAATACACCCCAAAACACATTATACTACTTCTCCTGAGTACGGCGGTACCACATGTGTGGCACTTTTTTGCACCCTAAGTGCGCTAAGAGGCCCAAAGTCCAATGAGTACCTTTAGGATTTCACAGGTCATTTTGCGACATTTGGTTTCAAGACTACTCCTCACGGTTTAGGGCCACTAAAATGCCAGGGCAGTATAGGAACCCCACAAATGACCCCATTTTAGAAAGAAGACACCCCAAGGTATTCCGTTAGGAGTATGGTGAGTTCATAGAAGATTTTATTTTTTTGTCACAAGTTAGCGGAAAATGACACTTGTGTGAAAAAAAACAATTAAAATCAATTTCCGCTAACTTGTGACAAAAAAAAAATCTTCTATGAACTCACCATCCTCCTAACAGAATACCTTGGGGTGTCTTCTTTCTAAAATGGGGTCATTTGTGGGGTTCCTATAATGTCCTGGCATTTTAGGGGCCCTAAACCGTGAGGAGTAGTCTTGAAACCAAATGTCGCAAAATGACCTGTGAAATCCTAAAGGTACTCATTGAACTTTGGGCCCCTTAGCGCAGTTAGGGTGCAAAAACGTGCCACACATGTGGTATTGCCGTACTCAGGAGAAGTAGTATAATGTGTTTTGGGGTGTATTTTTCCACATACCCATGCTGAGTGGGAGAAATATCTCTATAAATAGACAATTGTGTGTAAAAAAAATAAAACAATTGTCATTTACGGAGATATTTCTCCCACCCAGCATGGTAAAAATACACCCCAAAACACATTATACTACTTCTCCTGAGTACGGCAATACCACATGTGTGGCACTTTTTTGCAGCCTAACTGTGCTAAGGGGCCAAAAGTCCAATGAGCATCTTTAGGCTTTACAGGGGTGCTTACAATTAGGCACCCCCCAAAATGCCAGGACAGTGAACACACCCCACAAATGACCCCATTTTGGAAAGTAGACACTTCAAGGTATTCAGGGAGGAGCATAGTGAGTCCGTGGCAGATTTCATTTTTTTTTGTCGCAAGTTAGAAGAAATGGAAACTTTTTTTTTTCTTTTTTTTGTCAGAAAGTGTCATTTTCCGCTAACTTGTGACAAAAAATAAAATCTTCTATGAACTCACCATGCCTCTCACTGAATACTTTGGGATGTCTTCTTTCCAAAATGGGGTCATTTGGGGGGTATTTGTACTATCCTGGAATTTTAGCCCCTCATGAAACCTGACAGGTGCGCAGAAAAGTCAGAGATGCTTGAAAATGGGAAAATTCACTTTTGGCACCATAGTTTGTAAACGCTATAACTTTTACCCAATCCAATAAATATACACTGAATGTTTTTTTTTTTTTATCAAAGACATGTAGCAGAATAACTTTCGCGCTCAAATGTATAGGAAATTTTACTTTATTTGAAAAATGTCAGCACAGCAAGTTAAAAAAGTCATTTTTTTTGCCAAAATTCATGTATTTTTTGATGAATATAATAAAAACTAAAACTCGCAGCAGCAATCAAATAGCAGCAAAAGAAAGCTGTATTAGTGACAAGAAAAGGAGGTAAAATTCCTTTAGGTGGTAGGTTGTATGACCGAGCAATAAACCGTGAAAGCTGCAGTGGTCTGAATGGAGAAAAAGGCTCTGGTCCTTAAGGGGCGAAAAGACTGTGGTCCTGAAGTGGTTAAGGTCAACTTTGACCCTCTACATCACAGTCAGCAGGCACATTGTAGCCAATCAGGCTACATTCCCCCCTGGAGCCCCACCCCCCTTATAGAAGACAGGCAGCATCAGGCATTGGACTTACTCATGTGCCTGCAGTAATTAGAGAAGGGAGAGCTGCTGCAGAGAGAGTTATAGGGAAAGCATAGTTAGGCTCTTGTAGGCTTGTTAGCTTGCTCCTTGCTGATTCTTATTGCTAAAAAATAACCCCTCAACAGCTCTTTTGAGAGCTAATCTTGTTCTTGTGATCTATATTTTTATGGCCCACTTGCATTATATACAGCCCTGTCAGTCAGTCGCAGCTGGCCTTTGGCCCCTTGGTGGTAATTCCTACTGTGCCACTGCCAGGCCCAGCACATTCAGTGACTACCTGTGTGTGTGACAGGCAGCTGCACATTTGTAATCCCAATCACTGCACCTGTTCACTGTTCAGTGCAACTACCTACCTACGTGAGTGCACGCATTGTTAATACCACCCAGAGGTGGGACAAGGTCCTCCAGCACCCAAGGCTAAGACACCAAAGTACGCTCCTCTACACCTCCTACCCCAGCCACCACACACTGATTGCTATTAAACTAAGAGGCAGCCCCAGAGCCTCCAAACCCCCCAACACCTTAATCTCTAGTTATCTGTCTTGCAGTCACTGCCATGTATCCCCTTTTTATTCTCTCTGCTTCATACACAGTAGGGGAATGATAGCTGAGTGAGTTGTGCACCCCCACCTACACTGCACCCTGAGGCTGGAGCCTCTCTCACCTCTGCCTCGGCACGGCCCTGATAACACCAGTCATTGCCCCTGTTCACACTACCTGTGTGTGTGTGTGACAGGCAGCTGCACATTTGTAATCCCAATCACTGCACCTGTTCACTGTTCAGTGCACCTACCTACCTACCTACCTACCTACCTACCTATGTGAGCGCACGCATAGTTAATACCACCAGTCATTGCACCTGTTCATGGTACCTGTGTGTGTGACAGGCAGCTGCACATTTGTTTCCCAATCACTGCACCTGTTCACTGTTCAGTGCACCTACCTACCTCCCAACCAACGTGAGTGCACGCATTCTTAGTACCACCAGTCATTGCACCTGTTCGCAGTACGTGTGTGTGTGTGTATGTGTGTGAAAGCTGCACATTTGCAATACCAATCACTGCAGTGCATACCTGCAACCTGTTCAGTGCACCTACGTGACCGCAAGCAGTGTAATATACCACCAGTCACTGCACCTTTTCACAGTACCTGTGTGTGACAGCTGCACATTTGTAATACCAATCCCTGCATACCTGTTCACTGCACCTGTGTGACCGCACGCTGTTTAGTATACTGGTCCGTGCATACCTTTCACTGCACCTGTGTAACTGCACATTGTATTAGTCAAGTCAGTGCATACCTTTCACTTCATCCCCCTGATATGGACAAAACAACAGGCAAAGGCAGACCCAGAGGTAGGCCACCCGGCAGGTCTGTTCGATGTATTGCTGACGTGATTTTGTGTGGCCCTAGACCAAAGTACAGTGCTCAGAAGAAGGCACGTCTCATCAACTTCCAAGATTGTCAAGATGTGGTTGACTTTTTAACACAGAACACCTCATCTTCTGCAGCCACCAGCGCTACTCCAAGTACCACATCCACTACATTTGACACTTCACATGAGTTATTTGGTGGTAAAATCACTGATTAACAGCCATTATTGTTAACAAGATGAAGGCGCTAAGCAAGTTACACCACCTCATATGTCTGAGTTAGGCGACACTATTGACGTAACGTGTGAGGAGGAGGATGATAAAGTACCTGCTGTTGATGCAGTTTTGGAGGTGTTTGATACAAGCAAAGCTTGGGAGGAGGATTATGATGATTATGATGATATGGATGCCACGTGGGTTCCCAATAGAGGAGATAAACGGGGGACAGTTCAGAGAGGCGTAGGAGGAGATGAGTTGCTGAAAGAATCAGGGGGAGCTCGTCGTCAGAGACAGCTGGTGGCAGTGTCCGGTACCATGTATTACCACCTATGGACAGCCAGCCAACATGCCCTTCAACGTCAGATGCTGACGCCATCATAGTGCCCACACCCCAAGGTGGCTCAGCAGTGTGGACATTTTTTAGTGTGTATGCCAAAGATCAAAGCAATGCCATCGGTAATCTCTGCCACCAAAAATTGAGCCGTGGAAAGGCCAACACCCACATAGGGACAACTGCCTTACGAAGGCACATGCAGAAAAGGCACAAACTGCAATGGGAAGAGCACCCGAGCAAAAGCAGAAAACAAAAGTAAAGCAACCCTCCGCCTCCTCTTCCTCCTTCAGGTGCATCATCTTCAGCCACTTTCTCCCTTGCACCTTCACAATCACAGCCAACCTCCTCCACTCCACCTCTCACCTTGAGCGGCTCCTGCTCCTCTGCCCACAGCAGCAGCCAGGTGTCCGTGAGAGAAATCTTTAAACGGAAGAAGCCAATGTCTGCCAGTCAACCCCTTGCCTGGCGTCTGACAGATGGCTTAGCGGAACTGTTACCCCGCCAGCTGTTACCATACCAGCTGGTGGACTCTGACGCCTTCCAAAAATTTGTGGCCATTGGGACACCGCAGTAGAAGATACTAGGCCGCAATTATTTCTCTAAAAAGGCGATACCTAAACGGTACCAGGAGGTAGAAAGGCAAGTGGTGTCATCTCTGGCACACAGCGTTAAGTCAAGAGTCCATCTGACCATGGATGCCTGGTCTGCCAAGCACAGTCAGGGCAGGTACATTACTTACACAGCCCATTGGGTCAACCTGGTGACCGATGGCAAGCAGGGAGTACGTGGCTGTGCAGCGGACCAACTTGTGACACCTCCACGGCTTGCAGAGCTCCTTTTCCTCCTACTCCTCCTGCTACATCCTCTTCGCTGTCGTCCTCCTCCTCCGTGGCTGAGTGGCAGCGCAACTCCACTGGTGCTGCGATCTTCTCTCCAGCTACAAAGCCCCAGCTCCCCAGGGCCTATGCTGCATGCCAGGTACGATGGTGTCACACCATCTTAGACATGTCTTGCCTCAAAGCAGAGAGTCACACTGAAGAAGCTCTCCTGGCTGCTCTGAACAAACAGTTGGATCAGTGGCTGACCCCACAGCTGGAGATCGTAAACGTGGTGTGTGACAATGGCAGCAATCTCATTTCGCTTTGAATTTGGAAAAGTTGACACATTTACCCTGCATGGCACATGTGCTCAATCTCGTAATCCAGAGATTTGTGTCTAAGTACCCAGGCTTACAGGACGTACTAAAGCTGGCCAGGAATTTGTGTGGGCATTTCAGGCGGTCTTACTCATTCATGGCACACTTGGCCAATATTCAGCGGAGAAACAACTTGGCGGTGAGGCGCTTGATTTGCAATTTCCGGACTCGCTGGAATTCGACCCTCCTGATGTTTGACCATCTGCTACAACAGGAGAAAGCCATCAAACAGTATCTCTACAAATACAGTCAAAGGACACAGTCTGGGGAGATGGGGATGTTCTGGACGAAGTACTGGACACTCATGCGAATTGCCTGCAGGTGCATACGGCCATTTGAGGAGGTGACAAACATGATAAGTCGCAGTGAAGGGGCCATCAGTGACTTGATCCTGTATGTCTTCTTTCCAGGAGAAAGAGTTGTGGGATCTATTCTCATCAGAACCAGATGTTTCCTCAACACCTGCAGCAGCACAGGGGGGAGGAGGAGGAGGAGGAAGAGTCGTGTGGGGAAGAGGAGTCAGATGATGAGGAAGGTGTTTTTTGGAGGAGGAGGAGGAGGCAGCAGAAGAACAACCACAGCAGGCGTCGCAGGGGGCTTTTGCTGCTCAATGCTCCCGTGGTATTGTTCATGACTGGAGGGAGGAGGAGAACTTACCTGACATCACTGAGGTAGAGCAAGAGGAGTTGGATAGTAGGTCTGGATCCAATTTTGTGCAGATGGCATCTTCCATGCTGTCCAGCCTGTTGAGGGACCCCCATATACAAAAACTCAAGGGGAATGACCTGTACTGGGTGGCCACACTACTTGACCCTTGGTATAGGCACAGAGTGGCGGACATGTTACCAATTTACCTGAAGGCAGAAAGGATGCTGCACATGCAAAGCAAGCTTGCAACTATGCTTTACAGTGCGTTTAAGGGTGATGTCACAGCACAACGGAATAAAGGTACCACTGCCAGTAGACCTTCTCCCATGTCCACGCAGGCAAGGACAGGACCCTCCAGCGATCTCATGGTGATGTCGGACATGCGGACATTGTTTAGTCCAACACCTTGCCATAGCGCTTCCGGATCCACCCTCCACCAATGCCTGGACCGGCAGGTAGCCGACTACCTGGCCTTAAGTGTGGATGTAGACACTGTGAGCAGCGATGAACCCTTGGACTACTGGGTGCGCAGGATTGACCTTTGGCCAGAGCTGTCACAATTTGCCCTCCAACTTCTGTCTTGCCCTGCCTCAAGCGTCCTGTCAGAAAAGACCTTCAGCGCAGCTGGAGGCATTGTCACTGAGAAGAGAAGTCGTCTAAGTCACAAAAGTTTTCAGTACCTCACCTTTATCAAAATGAATGAGGCATGGATCCCGGAGGGTTACTGCCCGCCCGAAGACTAAGTCAGTTCCACACACAGCATCTCTGCTTGCACGCCATGTGACTGGCTGCCTGCCCTCAAGACTAAGTTGGTCCCTACACAGCATATCTGCCTGCAGGCCGCTTGACTGCCACCACCAACAGGGTGCACCAGGACTCCAGGCGGATTCCTGCATTTTTAAGGCTGCTAATTGCAGCGGCCGCTATAATATTTTTTCTGGTGTGTGTACATGCCTGCCTAATTTTGCTGGCTGCACTGCAGCTGCAACAACAAAACAAAAGGCATGTACATGTGTCAATTCCCCTTCGTGATCATTACCTTGCTGTGGTGAAGGGGCTTGCGTATCACTATGAAGCATTGACTGACAGCTATATGAGTGTGTTGGGGTTGGGGGGGGGGGCACACCTGACCCAAGAAAATAGCTATTAAGGTCGTTGCTTCATTGTGGACAGACCAAATTTGATCAGCTGGGCACTCAGTCACTGTTGTTCTGTCATTCAGCTACCTCAACCCGACCATATGGGCTTGAAAACCGCTATCGCCTGCACTCTGGCCATGGTGCGCACCAGTCCAGCACGGCCGTCACTACACAAACAGCTGTTTTCAACAGTGCTGGTCGTAATGGAAAAATCTACGCTTACGGATCATTACGCGTAATTTTACGCTATTACGCATTACGCAATTACGGTTACGGCGTAGGAAATCATCTACGGTTCATCACTGTAATTACGCGTTAACTTACGCAGTTACACGTAAGGATACCGAAACGTAGGCGCTTACGCTACGATGTTACGCGTAGTGCCGTAATACCCATTAATGCATACTTTTTGACGCATACAGATGATATGTACGCAATAGCCGTCAATGTGACAGCTATTGCGTACACATAATTCATATGCGTCAAAACGTATGCTATATACTGAAGGGCGGGAGAAGATACTATTGGTTGCTTAGGATGTTGACTGATTGGCTACTCTTAGAAAAGGGGAGTTTTTACGTTAGTAATTACGCATAAAATTCGTCTTCATAAAATTACGCATACCTTACACATTACGGTAGACAGCGTAATTACGATACCACTTTGCTGCTTACGCGTAAATAATTACGCATAAGACCGTAAGTTACGCGTAGCGCTTATGCGTAAATTTGCATTGAATTACGATGCGTAATTACGCTCATGTGTAATTTCAGCCCAGCACTGGTTTTCAATGCGTTACTAAGTGAGTTTGGTCTGTCAGTGTGAAGCAAGTACACTAATTATACTCACTGATTGATGTTTACACATGCAAGATGTTTTAAAGCAATTTAGGCCTCCAATTTAGCAATAAAATGTGATTTCTGCCCTTAAAACGCAGCTATGCGTCAAATTCTGATTTTTTCCTTGGGACTTTTGGTATGTATCCCACGCCGCCATGCCCCCCTCCAGGTGTTAAACCCCTTGAAACATCTTTTCCATCATTTTTGTGGCAAGCATAAATGTTTCTAGTTTTCAAAGTTCGCCTCCCCATTGAAGTCTATTGCGGTTCGCGGAAGTTTGCATGTTCGCAAACGTTTGCAGAAGTTCACGTTTGCGGTTCTCGAACAGAAAATGGGATGTTCGGGCCATCTCTAAAAGGCACCTATGTGTTGTTGAAATATGTTCCTTCTGTGTGTTATTGAAATATTGTCCTTCTTTACATTTCACTATAAAAAGAATACTATAATACTGATGAGAAAAGTATGTGAATTCTAGCGCAATTTTGTCTGTAGAGAAGAACTTTCAGTGTGCCAGGCAGGCCTAAGTACCTACAAAACAAATTTCATGTATCTACAAGCTGGTTTACTAGACCTGACTAACTTTTATGAGTATGCTAAAGAAGTAATTCCTTTGCACAAAGAACAGTGGGGAAAGACCAAATTGACTAAAGGGAAAAAAAATAAATAACAATAAAACATTATTGGATAACTTGCTTAAAACGCCTAGGGTCTTAGCAGTATATCTGACTGTCCTGCTGTAGGCAGCAATGATGTACAAGTATCTTTTAGATTAATATATTCTACGTGACCGCACGCATTACTAATATACCGGCACACAGGTGAAAATCACTGTAGTATCACTTTCCTTTAATCTATCCTATATCGCAAAATACATTTGTAAATTAAAGTTAACCTTTAAAGGGATCCTGAGCAGTGGGTTCTAATCAAAAATTTCACTTACCTGGGGCTTCCTCCAGCCCACCATAGGCCGCAAATTCCCCCGGCGTCCTCCTGGCTTTTCTGTGGGTCCCGCTGGCGCCTCGGTTACCGACGAAACCCGGGCCAACACTTCCTGGATCTTTGTCACACAGCGTCATCACCCCCCCGCTACCCGTCAATAAAGGCAACTGGCGTGACAGTACTGCACATGCACATTTTTCTAACTCTGAACCGTGCATGTGCAGTACTGTCATGCCAGCCACCTAGATAATGTATAGCGGCTGATGTGAGGACGCGTTGCGACGAAGACCCAGGATGTGTCGGCTGTCACCCTCCCGGGCATCGCTGGTAAGGAAGCCCACCAGCGGGACACGCTGAAGAGCCAGGAGGATGCTGGGGGACCTCACGGCCTACGGTGGGCTGGAGGAAGCTCCAGACAAGTGAAATTTTTTATTTGAACCCACTGCTCATGGTCCCTTTAAATTTATATTAACACTACAAAAGCACCACCACACATCCAATATAGCTCTCAAAAAAATGACCTTCTGGGTGTGCTTACTATTAGAGCCCAAATGTGAGTGCCTTCCAGTTGCTCAGTTATGTAACTAAATAGGAGTATTTGTAACTACTTGTGTTTCAGCAGTTAGCAAATGTATCCGTAGTCAATTCACTTTTCTCCTAATTTTCACGTATGAGATAATTTAATCTACTGTTTAAAATAACTATTTCACACTTTGCAATTAAAAACTACCAAAAAGTAGGTGAAAAAGTACTATCAAAATTACTCAGAATATAATCGTACTTGCTGGGGGCTTAAAAGGCATTTTATTGATAAGGTGTGAAAATAAAGGTGGCCATACACTGGCCCGATTTGCGGCAGTTTCGACAGCAGATTCGATCACTGGGATCGAATCTGCTGCCAATCGTTCGCGCAACACGCACCCGCCGATCCGATTTCCTCCCGAAATCGGATCGGTCCGTCGATCGCGCCGTGCGGGAAATTACCCTCGATCGCCCGCGGGTAGGGAGCGCGTCGCTAGCGGCGGCCGATCCGATCAGGTATACATTACCTGAGGCTGGCTCCCGGGCATCCCGTCCGTCACTGCTCCCGTCATGGCACCTCCGGCATCCTCGTATAACTTCCGCTGTCATGCCAGTGACAGCGGAAGTACAACTAGAGGGCGCTCTATTTGAACTTCCGCTGTCACTGGTGTGATAGCTTAAGTTCTATGCGGATGCCGGAGCCGGAGGTGCCACATGACGGGGACATCACGCCCGGGAGCCAGCCTCAGGTAATGTATACCGGCGGGGGGAGCGGCGGCAGCACCACCACAACAGATTGTGATCGGTTTCAGGCTGAAATCGATTCACAATCTGTTTGCAGGAAAGGCAGCCATACGATCCCTCTCTGATCAGATTCGATCAGATAGGGATCTGTCAGCTGGTCGATCTGATGGCACATCGACCAGTGTATGGCTGCCTTAACACCTAGGTGAAAACTTAGGTGAAAAAGTGAGCTGAATAATGCTGGAAATACACGGTTTGTTTTTTAGGTGATTAGATGGTTCGATAGATAATTTCCGACATGTCCAATCTCCCTTTTGATTCTTTTGTCGCTCAATTTCTGATAGAAGTGAATGGAAAAGATAAGAAAAATGAACAGAAGATAAGAGAATCGACTGCAGAATTGAGCAGCAAAAACGATTGAGAGCAGAAACGCATGGCTGAAACGAACCGTGTATTCCCAGCATTAGGGCCATGATGTAATTACTCTTCACAGTGGCGTAGCTAAGGAGCTGTGGGCCCCGATGCAAGTTTAACATGCCCCCCCCCAAGCACTCTATACATAACAAATGATACAGTGCACCAACATATGCCAATGGCAACTACAGTGTCAGATTTGCAAGAAGGGGATGGGGAACAGTTAGTTAATGATTACCACTATTCAAAGTATCTATAGAAGTGATTATTATGAGCACAGGACCAGTAGAGAGCTAATACTGTATTTGAGGGAGGGCCCTTCCGGGCCCCTCTGGCCCAAGGGCCCCGATGCGGTCGCAACCTCTGCAACCCCTATTGTTACGCCCCTGATTCTTCAGCATATGAAACCTGCTAACAAGTACATGCATACAAAAGAAAAAAAGAGGGTGTGTGCTCACCTGACATATACTGGCTGCCACTTGTCTATTGACAAATTAAAATGGCAAAAGAAATGCATATTCCATATGCTTGCCAGAATGTGCAGGGTCTAAACTAACTGTACTTGCATGTAATGGATAGATACTATCCCACAACTCACCCTAGATACTAACAGCCACCTGAAAGCACTCCACAGATTAACAAGAGTGTCTGACATACAGTATACCCTATCCATCTATCTGACAGAGGTACAAAAGGTGCAGTTTAAACCGCCAAGTAAATGCTTTAATGCTTGAGATCTTAAACAGTACTTCCATTGAAAAATAGAGGCCCTACCATCTAAGGCTCTCTATTACTGCTGTACGGATCAGGGAGAGGTAGGGTAAATCACACACTCGATCCCCGTAATTCATTAATGATGGAAACTCCAACCCCCTACTCAGCAAGACAGTCAAGTCATTTTTCAAAAGTTCAGTGGCTACCGCCATCTGTTTTGCCACAGCCCAGCTCAGCAGCCTCTGATTCACTGGGAGAGGGTCAAGGTGCCACTGGTGGAGGTGTCCACAGCTTCAGAAGACTTAAAGCGGATCTGAGATGAAAAACTAACTATAACAAGTAACTTGTCTATATATCTTATCTAAAGATTATGATTATTTATTCCTGTGATACAATGAGGGCAGCCATGTTCTGTATGTCACATTACACACAGGCAAGCTGATCTGCATCTCCAGCCCTCAACCTGTGAATACTTCACTCCCCTCTCCTACCCCCTCCTCCCTTCTGCCTCTGAAATCTCTGGCTAGTAAGCTTCCTACTGCCCAGACTGAGCTCCCATGAGTCTTTGTTACTAAGACTCTCTGGAGAAGCTGTGGGCGAGGCTTGTTTAGCTTATAGGGAATTTGAGTATTAAAACAAAAAAAACAAAAAAGTATTTGGCTTGAGGAATGCCCTATAAACTATATGAAAAAAACACAATTATGCAATGAGTAAAAGTTTATCTCGGATCACTTTAAGAAGAAAAATATATTATGGCTAGTGTTGGGCGAACACCTGGATGTTCGGGATCGCGAACGTTCGCCGAACATGGCCGCGATGTTCAGGTGTTCGCGCCGAACTTCGAACATAATGGAAGTCAATGGGGACCCGAACTTTCGTGCTTTGTAAAGCCTCCTTACATGCTACATACCCCAAATTTACAGGGTATGTGCACCTTGGGAGTGGGTACAAGAGGAAAAAAAAATAGCAAAAAGAGCTTATAGTTTTTGAGAAAATCGATTTTAAAGTTTCAAAGGGAAAACTGTCTTTTAAATGCGGGAAATGTCTGTTTTCTTTGCACAGGTAACATGCTTTTTGTCGGCATGCAGTCATAAATGTAATACAGATGAGAGGTTCCAGGAAAAGGGACCGGTAACGCTAACCCAGCAGCAGCACACGTGATGGAACAGGAGGAGGGCGGCGCAGGAGGAGAAGGCCATGCTTTGAGACACAACAACCCAGGCCTTGCATGAGGACAAGGAGCGTGCGGATAGCATGCATTTTGCCGCCATGCAGTCATAAATGTAATAAAGATAAGAGGTTCCATAAACAGGGACCGGCAACACTAACCCAGCAGCAGCACACGTGATGGAACAGGAGGAGGTGCAGGAGGAGAAGGCCACGCTTCCAGACACAACAACCCAGGCCTTGCATGAGGACAAGAAGCGTGCGGATAGCATGCATTTTGCCGCCATGCAGTCATAAATGTAATAAAGATAAGTGTGGGTGAGCGGTGTACTACTGTTCCCAGCAGCGACACAGAGCACAATGCTATACAGGGTGAGCGGTGTACTACTGTTCCCAGCAGACACACAGAGTGGCAGTAAACACAATGCTATAGTGTAGGTGAGCGGTGTACTACTATTCCCAGCAGCGACACAAAGCACAATGCTATACAGGGTGAGCGGTGTACTACTGTTCCCAGCAGACACACAGAGTGGCAGTAAACACAATGCTATATAGTGTGGGTGAGCGGTGTACTACTGTTCCCAGCAGCGACACAGAGCACAATGCTATACAGGGTGAGCGGTGTACTACTATTCCCAGCAGAGACACAGAGTGGCAGTAAACACAATGCTATAGTGTGGGTGAGCGGTGTACTACTATTCCCAGCAGCGACACAAAGCACAAGGCTATACAGGGTGAGCGGTGTACTACTGTTCCCAGCAGACACACAGAGTGGCAGTAAACACAATGCTATATAGTGTGGGTGAGCGGTGTACTACTGTTTCCAGCAGCGACACAGAGCAAAATGCTATACAGGGTGAGCGGTGTACTACTGTTCCCAGCAGACACACAGAGTGGCAGTAAACACAATGCTATATAGTGTGGGTGAGCGGTGTACTACTGTTCCCAGCAGAGACACAGAGTGGCAGTAAACACAATGCTATATAGTGTGGGTGAGCGGTGTACTACTGTTCCCAGCAGACACACAGAGTGGCAGTAAACACAATGCTATATAGTGTGGGTGAGCGGTGTACTACTGTTCCCAGCAGCGACACAAAGCACAATGCTATACAGGGTGAGCGGTGTACTACTGTTCCCAGCAGACACACAGAGTGGCAGTAAACACAATTCTATATAGTGTGGGTGAGCGGTATACTACTGTTCCCAGCAGACACATAGAGTGGCAGTAAACACAATGCTATATAGTGTGGGTGAGCGGTGTACTACTGTTCCCAGCAGGAACACAGAGCACAATGCTATACAGGGTGAGCGGTGTACTACTATTCCCAGCAGCGACACAGAGCACAATGCTATACAGGGTGAGCGGTGTACTACTGTTCCCAGCAGACACACAGAGTGGCAGTAAACACAATGCTATATAGTGTGGGTAAGCGGTGTACTACTATTCCCAGCAGTGACACAATGACCGGGGGACCCTGGTTAGCCTGGCTGGAGAGAGAACTACCCTGCCTGCCTACCCAAAGCTAAACCCATAGACAAATGGCGGAGAAATGACATGGTGATGTTCTGCAGAACCCGAACAGTGGCGAACACTGTTCGCCCAACACTAGTTATTGCAGCTTTGCGGAGGAGGTGGGTGGAGTTTCTGTCATTAATAAACTATAGGTGTGCATATGGGCAATTAACTTTATAACTCACCAATCCATGCAGCCTTGCATTGTAGGCTCTCTATTTTTCACTGGAAGTACTCTTTAACAACACATGTAATACTCTCATCAATATTAATAACTAGAGGGTGAGTTTGAATTGATAAAAATGTCTCTTCATATTAATAACCACATTTATAAATGTCAATGATTATATGAGCATAATTACTTGAAAAAATGTAACCTGATGTTAGTAGAGTAGAAGTTTTAAGCAATTTATTTATACTCCCTCTTCTCCCCACTAGGGATGCTCATTCGGATTTCACGGAATTTAAATTTCCGAATTTCCAATTGGAAATCTGAATTTCTGATCGGAACTTGGAAATCAGAAAATGGAACTCGGAAATCGGATTTCTGCAGAAATACTGCATTACAGCAATTCGGTAATTTTAGCCCAATCACAGAACTTGAAATCAATGGACCAATCAGAGAATGCAGAAACAACTCGAAAGTATTTGGCCAATCAGAGAATGCAAAAAATGTAAAAAAAAACAAAACACTACTCGGAAATCGGAAATCGATCGGAAATCGGATTTCTGTAGAAATACTGCATTACCACAACTCAGTAATTTTAGCCCAATCACAGAACTCGGAAGCATTGGACCAATCAGAGAATTTAGAGTCAACTCGGAAGTATTTGGCCAATCAGAGAATGCAAAATATGACCAAAAATCCCACTACTCGGAAATCTGAACTCGGAAATCGGAAACCGATCGGAAATCCATGAAATCGGTAATCGGCATTGGCAGAAATCAAAATTTCAGCAGAATCGGAAATCAACATTTCTGACCATCCCTACTCCCCACCACCCATGTCTCCCAAAAGACCCATTGGCCACAGAGGGCACATCCATTATCTCTCCCACTCCTACCCTTCCATTTCACCACCCTCCCCAGCATTCAAAAAGAAGATTTAAAAGACCCAGTGGCCATAAAGGCCACAACTTTCTGGACCTTGAGTTTATTGGTATACTCCTCTATCAACTATCGTCATCTCAACTTTGCAATATTTTCTCAATATTCTTTTCAGAACTGTTCAAGTTTGATCAGGGACCATTGGTGGGCTGCAGTTTTCAAGTTATTACTACTTAAAAGAAACCTAAAGTGAATGAAAAAAAATCCAGTTTAACTTACCTGGGGATTCTACCAGCCCCCTGCAGTCGCCCTGTGCCCCACGCTATGACATAGCAATCATCCAGTCCGTCGCAGCAACCCTGTTTTGTTTTCAGCAACTCAGCCTACTGCGCCTGTATGGCCATGGCTGCGTGTGTCCTCAATCGTGCTCTCATCGCTGGGTGCATCCTGTGCATGCACAGTACGAGATTTTCTCATACTGTGCATGCACAAGATGCTCCAGTCAACGGGAGCGGGATCGAGGACATGGGCAGCCAAGGCTGCGCAGGCGCAGTGGCCCAGGTAAGTTAAACTGGATTTTTTTTCATTCACTTTAGTTTTCCTTTAAAACATTGTCTCATCTTGAGTTTTACATCATCTGCTACACTTTGTGATGTGAGGCTCCCAAGCTGTTTCCTTCCATGTTTCTAGTGGGCAATATTGTGATTCTCCCCAGAGCTACAGAGAAGAAGAAATTCAAACATTGGTGAATCCAGTATCCCTAATGCATGAACGCATGGCCCCTGTAAGAATGAAGAGAAATGTGCTTCCACTTATAATAACAGACCACCGTTCACAGGCAAGATGCAGTTGCTGTGTTTATACTTGCTTACAAGATGTTCGGGTTTTAGAAACTGTGTGTTGTTGATTTGAAAAATGGATGAAATGTGTTTTTTGCTGTATTCCATTCTCACTTCAAGTTTATTATAAATCTACAGTTTGCAGCAATCTCACCATGAACTATATAAAAAACGGTAACTGAGCTAGGAAGTTCAAAATGACTGTTATGCTTCTCTGTAATGTTAAGCAAACAAATTCATTGTAATCAAAATGTGCACTGACATTTACAATTTTAATTTACACATTTTACAGTTATTAATTTGTATAGTTATTTTGCAGTTATTAATTTGTATACTATAACAGGCAGTAAGGTTGCTGTGAAGTGTTCTAGATTTTTTAAATCTTTTGTGCATTAAGGAGCCTATTCACCAGGAGTTCAAATGTATTTTTCCCTTCATTTTTATTTTTTTTAAATCTGTCCATAATTTAAAAAAGAGTGGATAGACATGGTGTGTATAATGCAAGGTGCACTGATTGCATACACATTGGAGGCTGCCATATTTGTTTCCTTTTACATAATACCAGTTGCTGGTAGCCCTGCTGATCTGTTAGGCTGCATTAGTGTCTGAATTACACCAGAAACAAACTAGTGACAGGGCAGTGGGCTTGTTTTAGGCTTTAAAATGGTTTGCAGGCATGTCTATAATGGGGAGAAAGAGGAATAGGAGGTCACGGAGAAACAGGAAACCTCTCAGAATAAAGAAACAGAATTATATTGTTTGGATGTAGAAGAACTATGCAGGGATAGAGTATTGTGCTCCTCTGTTGTTCTTCTCGCAGTAACAATAAATAGATTATAAAATGCTACAGATTATAAAATGCACCTAGGTTTAGGGGACAAGACCAGTGACAAAAATATATGCTAAATATCCTAAACCTGGTGCATCCATGGAGCAGGGGCGTCTTTTGCAGCTTCTCTCCCAAGCAGTCTATCTCCTATGCTACACTGCTCCAGGGGGTCCTCTCTCAAGCTGCCTATCTCCTAATCTACACTGCTCCAGGGGGTCATCTCCCAAGATGCCTATCTCCTAATCTACACTGCTCCAGGGGGTCCTCTCCCAAGCTGCCTATCTCCTATGCTACACTGCTCCAGGGGGTCATCTCCCAAGCAGTCTATCTCCTACTCTACACTGCTCCAGGGGGTCATCTCCCAAGCTGCCTATCTCCTAATCTACACTGCTCCAGGGGGTCATCTCCCAAGTTGCCCATCTCCTACTCTACACTGCTCCAGGGGGTCATCTCCCAAGATGCCTATCTCCTAATCTACACTGCTCCAGGGGGTCCTCACCCAAGCTGCCTATCTCCTATGCTACACTGCTCCAGGGGGTCATCTCCCAAGCTGCCTATCTCCTAATCTACACTGCTCCAGGGGGTCATCTCCCAAGCAGTCTATCTCCTACTCTACACTGCTCCAGGGGTCATCTCCCAAGCTGCCTATCTCCTAATCTACACTGCTCCAGGGGGTCCTCTCCCAAGCAGTCTATCTCCTACTCTACACTGCTCCAGGGGGTCATCTCCCAAGATACCTATCTCCTAATCTACACTGCTCCAGGGGGTCCTCTCCCCAGCAGTCTATGTCCTATGCTACACTGCTCCAGGGGGTCCTCTCCCAAGCTGCCTATCTCGTAATCTACACTGCTCCAGGGGGTCATCTCCCAAGCTGCCTATCTCCTAATCTACACTGCTCCAGGGGGTCCTCTCCCCAGCAGTCTATGTCCTATGCTACACTGTTCCAGGGGGTCCTCTCCCAAGCTGCCTATCTCGTAATCTACACTGCTCCAGGGGGTCCTCTCCCAAGCTGCCTATCTTGTAATCTACACTGCTCCAGGGGGTCATCTCCCAAGCTGCCTATTTCCTAATCTACTCTGCTCCAGGGAGTAATCTCCCAAGCTGCCTATCTCCTAATCTACACTGCTCCAGGGGGTCATCTCACTGCACAAGCAAGTGAAGAGAACATATAGCCAAATGTCAGGTATAATGGCAGCAGAGGGCTGCTGCATGGGGGACACCTTGGCATCAGTCTGCATTCATTATTTGGAATATGAGATGCACTGAATTTCCCCCACATTTTTTGGGGAGAAAAAGTACATCGTATAGGGCACAAAATGCAGTATATTAGTAAAACATAAGCACACAAAAAATATATATAGTTTTGCTACACCTCAGAGACAGCATTGTCTTGTTAAACCTATAGTGGGAAAATGCAGCACTCATAACAGTCATTTAAAATAAACTCTGACTGGTTTAATTAAACTAGTAAAAAAAAAGTCACATAAAAAGTCCACCAATGTCCGTTGAAAAGTTATTTCTGATGGATGTAACTGAAATACAGTTCACAAAGACAAACTGACAGAAAATAAGAAACATACGCTGGTGGAAGATATAATAACTTGTAGCTTTATTGTGTAATACCATAGCTAACACCTCACTGTCGCAAAAAAATAAAATGTGGGATAGTTCTGATAGCATAGGGAATTTATTGTTGGTTTTATACTTCTAATAATGCAATCTAATATGATCTAATGGTCTTTTTTTTCCTATTTAAGGGTTATAAACACACTTTTATATTTTAAATGTTCATGTGAAAAACCTATGGAGATCATAAGAAAAAGTAAAGAAAACAGGAAACCTTCATGCAGTGGAACTGGAATTACTTGAGAACCAGGAATGGTTGATATACTTCATTGTTAACAAACTTATTACCCACTTTGAAGGGGAGCACTAGGTTTATTTTCATTTAAATGTATCCTTATCAGCAGGATGTAAATGTATTTGATACCTGCTATTTAGAAATCCCCAGAATATCAGGGCTTCATCAAGTTAGATTTCCCTCTCACAATAATTGGAGAGGAGGGAAATTATTAGCCAGCCACACTCATTCCTGTGACTGCTACCAGATGTTCCTGGAGAGTGGAGCAAAATATAGCTGACTGCTCCAAATCTCAGGACAGGCTTCCCCAATCCCCATGCCTGGATTGGGCTGTGCTCCTGCCTGTGTTGAAATCATCTGCTTTTGGACTCAGGAGCTGAAGCTGACGGCAAACCAGCTGGTAGAAGAAATGTAATGTAAATGTACTGTAGCAAAGTATACTCCCCCCCCCCCCCCACACACACACACTTGAAAAAGGTTGTAAGAGAGATAATGATGGAGGATGTTTCTGGGGAATGAGATAAGTGGATAGCACTAGAACTATTATTTGCGGTTGTGAGATGATGTGACACAGTTAACTCCAGAGATATACAGGTGCTTATTTAGGTGACAGACACTGGGAATGTGATATCCATGTTCTTTATTTGTTTGTGTTTGTTATTTTTGGGCATTCTGGTATCCTCCCACATCCCTAAAACATACAGATACATTGTTTGGTTCCATAGACTATGAAAGGGATAGTAAAACAATCATACACAGAGTGATAATGACTCAATATGCCAAGCCAATTGATCCCTATCCATCTGAAATTTGATTAGATAGTGACAGATTCCTTCACTGCATGGCACATTTAGGCTTCATCTTTTGAACTATTGAACATAAATTAAACCACAAGCATGTGCAATGCTATGGGCCACTGATTACACACCACTCCTGCCCCTTCCAGAGATTTTCCAACATGTGTGACTAGAATTTCGATTGATACACTGCTAAGAACCAATCAGAAGGGAATCATTCACATATACTGTGGATATGTAATGGAAGATAATGGTGCTATATAAATCCAAAATGAATAGCAATAATTACAGGTGACCAGCTAATTTGATCAAAGTAATCAAATTGGCTGGAAATCCTTCACATAGGAATTGATTGCCTCCCTTCCCAACTCAGGAAATTAATTACACATCTTATTTGCTCTCTGGGGCAGTCTATACTCCAAAATTGGGGACAAACCTCTGTAGTCACTACCTCCCTTCTCCCAAATACTAGTCAACACTTTCAGTGATTTAAAATTAGAAAGGTATTTCCAAAATTCAGTAATCATCTCTCAATCACTTCAACTTCTTACTTCCTTAGCTCAAAACACTTATGGTCTCACTCTCATCCTTTAACGACATCACAAGAGGCTTTACCCTCCAACAAACTCCCACCCTTCATGCACTAAATTGCATCTTTTTTCCCTCCTCCATTAGAACTTAAAGTTAACACCCCTTCCATCCTCAAAACTCATTTATCTGTCCAACTAGCTTACTGCCCACAATGTTGCCTAGATATTCTTTATCTATTTCATTGCTTATGTATTTGTTTATTTGATGGTTCATTGTCTATTTTGATTTATATCTTCTGTGGTATTAACTAAGACAACACAATTCTTTACTACCTATATGATCATTACTAACCATCATTTGTTCACCTTTTTGAACATTCTTTTGTCCTTTACAGTTTAAGTATCATTTATCTACTCTGTCGCACAGGACATGCAACCATACTCCCAAGATGATATTAAATTATCTGGAGACACTCACCAATGCTACGACTATCCATAGACCTTAAAGATTCTTCTTAAAGCGGAATATAACCCTGCATTTCAACTTTGCTCTAAAACATTATTTACAGCATATTATATGCAAAAAGCATTTTTTTTTTTACTAGACCAGCATTGGAAGGGTTAAACACAGAGGTTTTAAGTTCCATGCAGACGTTCAGATAGTTACATTCTATTTAGTTAGATGTATCTATTGATAAACAGTTACACACTCTTTGGCTGTCCTCCAAGCTTCTTCTCAGTGAGAGAGATGAATCACAATAAACACTTAAAAGATACATATTTGTAAACAAAAAGTATCTAACTGAAGTTCGGATGCATCTGCAGAAATCTCTAGGGACTTTAAAGCCCTGTGTAACCCTTCCAATGCTGGTCTAGTAAAAAAAAAAAATGCTGGTTGCATATAATATACTGTAAATAATGTTTTAGAGCAAAGTTGAAATGCAGGGTTATATTCCGCTTTAAATAACTTTGGACTACCAGGTTACCTTCATTTTATTTTCACAAAAGAGATCGAAGCCAGGTAGACGGAGGCAGTTGTCCAGGATGTAATCATTCAGCCAGGTCTCAGTGAGGCAGATTACCGGGGAGTTACTGCCAAGCGAGGGTTTGCTACCGAGCAGTAGAAGCAGCTCATCCAGCTTGTTTGGGAGGGAGTGAACGTTTGCTAGCAAAATGGCTGGTATAGGTGACCGCAGTCCTTTCTTTTTAAGTCTTACTTGAGCACCTGCTCTCCTCCTCCTCGGCCGGTGTCTGCTCCTGTGGGCCCATTGATCAAGTTGAGCCCAGAATGTGTCCAACAGCGGTCATGCCTGGGCCTGGAATTCCCATTCCAGCAGCTCCTCTTTGGTGTAGGTGAGGGTGCACCAAGGTGGAGTGGGGATGGAGCAGCATCTAGTGTGGGGCAGAGGGATAGAACCAACAGTGCGGGCAGGGCAAAAATAAGTTAGATGTCAGTCAATTCCGGTAGAGCTGACAGATCGGGGAGCTTATCCAGGTGGGCAGTGACCTTGGAGGTATTTTGGTAGCACAGGGAAATGAGGGCAATGTTATAAACAATAACAGTCGGTGGAATAGTCCTTACAGTGGTGGGAGTGCAGGGGGCCTTTCTCCTTAGGTGGGAGTGCAGGGGGCCTTACTCCTTAGGTGGGAGTGCAGGGGGCCCTGCTCCCGCAGCAGATTGTGGTATTGATGTGGAGCAGTGTTAGTAACAGTCCATAGTAACTGCAATAGTGCAGTAGCAGTCGGTGGTGCTAGTCCTTGATTCTTGCACAGTATAGTGATATTTGAGCCTACTCATGCACAACTCATGCAGCAGTCTGTGGTAATGATTGGAGCAGTATCTATAGTAGCGTAATAACAAATAGTGCAATAACAAATAAAAAATAGTACTACTAGCAGTCCATGGTAAACAATTCTCAAAGTAGCAGAAAATGAGAAAGCATATCAAACACATTCATAATTTAGCAGTCTGTGGTGTTGATGTGGAGCAGTGTCCATAGCAGCGCAATGCTAATAGTACTAACGTCAGTCCATGGTAAAACACAGTACTTAGTGAAACTAGAGAAAAAGAAAATATTCGCACAGCAGGTTCAAAGGTGATGGTGAGAACTGAGGACAGAGGCAGGCCACAGCTGGCATGTGCTGCTGGGATTCCTGAAATTGGCCAAGCTGCACGCTTCCCGGGGTAGGCCGCAGCTGCTACATGGGAAGGAGATGTCCAGGATCACAGGCCGTATTGACCACGTGGTGGAAAGACATAAGAGATGTCCAGATTTCCCCGTGATGAGGTGCCCAGAGGGAAAGAGGGTGCTGGACCACATGCTGATGATGGAGCCAGGGGACCCAAGGAAGATGGAGCCAGGTGATTCGTGGAGAGCAGAGAAGCCTGGCCAGCTGGCCACAAGAGGAGCCTGCCTGAGAGGCCTGGAGGTCACCGGGCCGCGGCAGGGTCACGTTGTGAGAGGCTGCGACGATGGCAGTGGCAGTATCCTCCTTGCTGTTGCGGGGAGTCGGTAGGATGGTGGTGGCAGATCCCTGTTGGCACAGCTGGGGCTGTCTGAGAGGCAGCAGCGGCAGGTCTTCAGCAGTGGCCGCCGGGGAATGTCACGAGGCAGTGGCAGCAGGTCATTCAATGTCAGCTTGCAGAGGCTGGAAGGCCGAGTACCCCACACGGCGGCGGCAGATCATCAGTGTTAGCTAGTTGAGGCTGGAGGCCGAATACCCTGAGAGCAAAAGGGAGCCAGGATTGCTTAGCAGCTGAGGAGATGCTCGTGCAGCCAGTCATGCTGGCACAGAAGTGAGGTAATAGCCCAGCTGAGTAGACTGTGTGCTGAACTCGGAGGGATGCCTGCACGGGGCGGTCCTGCTAGCGACGCAATCTTGCGATGGCGTCCAACTGAAGCCTCCCACCTGAATGCTAATGGCTGCTAGATGTGGTATGGCAGGTAAAGGGTGTATGACAGTGCATCCTGATTGGCTGACGAGCACCTGCTAACCACTTTTAAATGTAGCTGGATGCATGTACTGCTGTGTTCTATTGCTTGTGTGTGTTGAATGTGTGCTGAACTCCTAAGCTAAAAAGCTACATTGACTAAAATAGCTGGCTAAGTAACTAAGAATAACTAAACTAAGCTAAATGTAACTAAAAGTAACAAAAAAGTAACAAAACTAAGGATTTGGCGGGAGCCGATGTGTCCGAGGCTGCCACCTCTGGCGCCCAGTAGAGACATCTCTCCCACAATCCGTCTTCATCATCCTAGGAGATTTCAATAAGGCAAACCTTTATCAAGAGCTGCCTTGATACAAATAACACATTACCTGCCCTACAAGGAACCAGAATACCCTGGACCACTGTTACTCAGTCCTCAAAGATGCGTATACTGTAAGGCTACTAACCAAGCTGTTCTAGGCAGCTCTGATCACTGCATAATCCACCTGATCCCCACCTACAGAAGGCATCTTGAAACCTCGAAGCCGCTAGTCAGGACCATCAAAAAATGGATGGAGGAGGCTAAGGGTCAACTTCAGGCCTGTTTCGACAGCACTGACTGGTCAGCCCTGGAATCTTCCTGTCTGGAGGAATGGTCAGAAAATGTCACCTCCTACATTAGCTTCTGCATTCCAGCGGCGGCCATCAAGATCTTCCCAAACAATAAGCCCTGGTTCAACAGCAGACTACGCAAGCTACGTAAGGCAAAAGAGGAAGCCCCCAAATCTGGTACACCAGAGGAGTTCAGGGAGGCCAGGAACACCTTAAAATGAGAGCTGAAGGTGACAAAGAGAGACTATTCCAACAAGATGAAAATTAACCTTTAGTCCAACAACGCTCGTGAGGTCTGCACAGGTTTAAGGGCTGCCACAAACTTCAGGCCCCCTCCTCAACACATACTTCTAAACACCGCACTAGCTGAGGAGCTCAATAAATTCTATTGCAGGTTCGAGGCCGAACCCATCCACCCCGAGGATCAGCCGACCACATCCTCTCCCAGGCACCCACTCCTCTCCTCTCCTTCGCACTCTGGTCTGATCCCCCTGGCACTGGCTACAGTCCAGTAGGCAGATGTACTAAAGCACCTCCGGAAGCTAAAGACAAGGAAGGCCTCAGGCCCGGATGGCATATCCCCATCCTGTTTGAAAACCTGTGCAGGTCAGCTAGCCCTGGTCCTCACCTCCATTTTCAACAGATCCCTGGAGCTGGGCAAAGTTCCCTCCTGCTTCAAAAAAGCTGACATCATCCCAGTCCCCAAGAAGCCAGGAGTCATGGACCTAAACAACTTCAGACCTGTTGCCTTAACTCCAATCATCATGAAGACGTTCAAAAGACTGGTTCTATCCTATCTAAAGAACCACACTGCCACCCTTCTGGATCCTCTCCAATTTGCATACAGGGCCAACCGGTCCGTGGATGATGCCATTAACATCATTCTCACTCATATCACTGAACACCTGGATAAACTCAAGTCATATGCCAGGATCCTCCTTCTGGACTTCAGTTCCACGTTCAACACCATCTGTCCGAACATTCTGCATGACAATCTGAAACGACTCAGTGTTGACCCCCACCCTCTGTGCCTGGATCAAAGACTTTCTCACTAACAGGACACAGCTAGTTAGACTTGGTGTAAGAACCACCAACACTGGCGCACCACAGGGGTGGGTACTGTCGCTGATGCTCTTTTCTTTGTACACAAACAGCTGCACCTCATCTGTGGACATGGTCAAGGTCATTAAGTTTGCGGATGACACTACCATTCTAGGTCTCATCGGTGAAGATGGCGAGCTTGAGTATTGCGGCAAGATTGAGCGGACCCTCAGGTGGTGCTCAGACAACAAACTTGTACTAAATGCGGCAAAAACTGTGGAACTGATAGTGGACTTTAGGTAGAATGCTCCATCACCCAGCCCAGTCTTCATCAATGGCATGGAAGTCACCAGGGTACAAAGTGCTCGGCTCCTAGGCACCACTATCACCGAGAAATTGAGATGGGATGTAAATACCTCCACAACACAAAAGAAATCCCAGCAGAGACTGTTCTTCCTGAGAAAGCTGAGGAAGTTTGGAATGCCAAGGGAACTACTGACCAGTTTTTACCTGGCGACCATTGAATCTGTCCTTTGGTCCTCCATCATTTTTTGGTAGCCAGGTGCCAACACAAGGGACGGGCTCAAACTACAGAGAGTTATCAACACCACGGAGAAGATCATCGGGTCCCCCCTGCCTCCCCTAGACCTTCTCCATACATCCAGAATGATGTCCAGGGCCAACAGGATCATATATGACCCCTAGTGTTGGGCGAACAGTGTTCGCCACTGTTCGGGTTCTGCAGAACATCACCCTGTTCGGGTGATGTTCGCGTTCGGCCGAACACCTGGTGGTGTTCGGCCAAACTGTTCGGGTTCGCCCGAACGGCTCATTGCCTGGCCGAACAGGGCCCCTGTTCGGCACGAACAGGGCCCTGTTCGCCCGAATACTGGCCCCCTATGGGGTCGCAGGCATAAGGGGGGAGCATGCCCCGATCGCGGGGGGGGGGGTCGGAAATTCCCCCCACCCCCTCCGCTAGCGCTCCCCCCTCTGCCCGCTTCCCCATTCAAAAGTTAGGAAGTGAAACTGTACCTGTGCGGCCGGTAGTGGGTGACTGGCAGTGGGCGGCACTATGGAGAGACTGAGGAGGAGGAGGAGTCCGGAGAGTGACGCGTTGAGGGAGGCCGGGCAGTGGGCGGATCAGCAGTAGTACGGTACTACTGCTGATCCGCCCACTGCCCGGCCTCCCTCAACGCGTCACTCTCCGGACTCCTCCTCCTCCTCAGTCTCTCCATAGTGCCGCCCACTGCCAGTCACCCACTACCGGCCGCACAGGTACAGTTTCACTTCCTAACTTTTGAATGGGGAAGCGGGCAGAGGGGGGAGCGCTAGCGGAGGGGGTGGGGGGAATTTCCGACCCCCCCCCGCGATCGGGGCATGCTCCCCCCTTATGCCTGCGACCCCATAGGGCCCCCAAAAGCGGGATGTTCGGGGAGTTCGGGGTTCGGCCCGAACATGCCGAACATTGCGGCCATGTTCGGCGAACTTTCCCGAACATCCAGGTGTTCGCCCAACACTAATGACCCCTCCCTCCCCGGCAATCATTTCTTCAACCTCCTCTGCTCAGGGCGTCACTACAGGTCCATCCTCACCATAACCATCAGGCACAGAAATACATTCTTCCCACAAGCGATTACCCTCCTCAATTCAGACCATGTGAGGGCCACCAGGAGTAGGCAAGGGAGAGGGTGTGAACATTAAGGGGACTCCATCAAAGTCTTGCTTACTTACATGACACGCCAGAGCATGATCGCACACCCTATGACCGATTCCCAATGCTCACTTTGGCACAATATGGTTGCCATCAGTACTAAGCATTGTGGTATAAAAACGCGGCTGTATAGAATGCAGCTACTGTCACTATGTATTGTAATTTGTAATCTGCACTATGTTGTTGTGGTATTCATATTGTAATCTTGCACTGTGTTGTTGTGTTATACGTAGTGTAATTTGCACCATGTTGTTGTGTTATTCGCACCAAGCGATTGGCGAATAAAGTATTCTGATTCTATTTTCAGGAGGCACTTCTACAGGTAGTTGGCTAAGACCCATGTGGAAGTACCCTCAAACTAATTCAATAAACATTTGTAATCTCCTAGTCCTCAATCCAAGAATTTCCGCCTCCTTTAGCCTCACTGGGGGCCTTTATCCTTCCTTACTTAGTCCAATCCCAACATATTACATGCTGTCAGAAGTTACTTCTCAGTAGTAATAATCTGTATCCCTCCCCTTACTCAGAACATATCCAAATTCTCCCTCCTTCTAATATACATCAACTTTGGTATGCTTGCAATTATTTGTGACCAGTTAAAACTTTCCACCAGTGCTGATCGTAATGGAAAAAGCTACGCTTACGGATCATTACGCGTAATTTTACGCTATTACGCATTACGAAATTACGCTTACGGCATAGACATTCAATTTTGGTACATGTCTGTAATTACGCATTGCCCTTACGCAATTACGCCTCTTCCCGCCTCTTCCACATGTCACCCACATGTCACCCACATGTGGGTGACATGTGGGTGACAGATGTGGGCGGGGCTGACAGCGGGAGGCGGCGGGGACTTAGCGTCCCGCACTGACCCGACAGAGCTCTGAGCTATATAGCTCAGAGCTCTCTTAGCATCTTTGTATTTGGGCTCCAAGGAGCCCCATTGGTCCTTAGCAGACCAATGGGGTTCCTTCTGATTTAAAGGAACCCCATTGGTCTGCTAAGGACCAATATAGCTCAGAGCTCTGTCGGGTCAGCGCAGACGCGGCGGTGGCGGCGAGTGACGTCGGGTGCGGTGGTGTTACAAAGTAACAAAGTTGTTACATTGTAATAGCTTTGTTACATTGTAACTGATTAGTATATTTCCGAGGATATTGCGTGGGAACTGGCTTTTAAAGGGACAGGTAAGTATTAATGGTTAATTAAGAATATTAAAGGACTTTTTTCGTGGTTATGTTTTTTGTTCAATTAAAATACTTTTTCAAAGTGTCTGTGTGTTTATTTACTTTTAACTCTTAAAGGAAATGGGTAAGGGGTACAAGTACCTCTATACTCATTTCTCCTGGGAGGGGGGGTGGGCATCTGGGGGACCCCTTTTTAAAGGGGACTCCCAGATGCCACCATGAACCTCCCCCCCAGGAAATCGCGGCCTCCACCTCCACCGCCCATCGGAGGTGGAGAAGAGCCCCTTGTCCTTGGATTGGACAAGGGCTCGGAGGGGGAGGGGAAAGCTTGGCTGCCCCTCCCCTTCCGAGACCCCCCAATCCATGGACCATGCGGGCTGGTATAGTCAGGGTGCGGAGCCCCACGCGGCCGGTGCTCCGCATTCTGGCTATCCCAGTCTGCATGGGGGACAAGGGGTTAAAGAGGTCTGGGAGGGGGGACCCCACGTCGTTTTTTTTTTAATATTTCCCACACTCAGAACGAAGTAAGTAAAACTCTTCCCACTTGGGGGAATCTATGAAAATAAAACACTATTGTTACCTGTGCAAAAAAACTGACATTTTCCGCATTTAAAAGACATTTTTGCCCTTGAAACTTAAAAATCGATTTTCTCAAAAACTATAAGGTCTTTTTGAAAATTTTTTTTTCCTCTTATTCCCACTGATCCCCTTAATATACCCTGTAAATTTGGTGTTTCTAAATTTTAAGCAGGCTTTGCTATTAACCGTTAAAGTCGGCGGGTTTTTAAATGTATCTATTTTTCCTTTGAAACTTTAACATCGATTTTCTCAAAAACTATAAAGTCTTTTTGAAAAATTTTTTTTCCTCTTATTCCTTCTGATCTCCTTAATATACTCTCCAAATTTGAGGCTCTTAGCACTTAAGGGGGCTTTGCTATTAACCCTTAAAGTCGGCGGCTTTTTTATATTATACGGGAGCGTAATATTACGCGATTACGGCAGACTGTGTAATTTCAATGGGAGTTTACTGTCTTACGCGTAATTTGTTACGCGTAAAACGTAACCCACGGTCTACGCGTAATTAATTACGCGTAATACCGTAACCTTACACGTAACGCTTACGGTGCATTTGTAGTGAATTACGATGCGTAATTACGCTAATGCGTAATTTCGGCCCAGCACTGCTTTCCACTTCCAACTCTGTCAAATTTTGAGTTTACGAACTCATTCAATTGTTCATCTTTGTTATATTCTGTTAAAATATTTTCAATAAAAAATTGAATTATAACAATAAAAGAAAAAAAATTGGCTGGAAATCAAACATAAAAAAAAATGATGCTTGTGCAGAAAACCCAAAACTATGACTATTTTAGGTATTGGAATGTGATCTCCACTGAAAGACAGTTAGAGATGAGACCCACTAAAGCATTTCTAGCAACGCTTTCTGAATTACAGTGATCGGAAAAGCACTGCAACAGTGGAACCCTATGGGATTGGATCAACTGCAGCATTGCGATTGCATAATGATTGCAAAAGCATAGCTTGCAAAATTTTTGGTGTGATTCTGGAGCAATCACGTTCAAGGGAATTAGGGGCAAACCATGATCATCATGGGAATTGCGTTACACACTGCAGCGCTTCTCGATTTGGAAATCGCAAGGGATATTAAAATCGAAAACATGGCTGCTGCTTACTCATATACTGTTTCAAGGACAAATATCTTGTTGATTGACCCTGCTTTTTCCTATAGTCTCTCATTGTTCCGTCAATGCTGATGTGCATAAAAATGGATTTCCATATAGTGTTTAAATATTAACCACTTCCCGACCACCTAACGCACAGAGGCGGCCGGGAAGTGGACGCCGCAAGGACCGCCGTATAGACAAATGGCGGCGGTCCTTGTAGGGGCATGGGCGGAGCGATCGCGTCATCCGTGACGCGATCCTCCGCCTCCGCCTGGCGCCGCTCACCCGCCGCAACATCCCGCCGGCCATACGGAAGCGCCGGCGGGATGTTAACCCGACGATCGCCGCATACAAAGTGTATAATACACTTTGTAATGTTTACAAAGTGTATTATACAGGCTGCCTCCTGCCCTGGTGGTCCCAGTGTCCGAGGGACCACCAGGGCAGGCTGCAGCCACCCTAGTCTGCACCCAAGCACACTGATTTCCCCCCCCCTGCCCCAGATCGCCCACAGCACCCCTCAGACCCCCCCCTGCCCACCCCCCAGACCCCTGTTTGCACCCAATCACCCTCCTAATCACCCATCAATCACTCCCTGTCACTATCTGTCAACGCTATTTTTTTTTATCCCCCCCCCTGCTCCCTCCTGATCACCCCCCCACCCCTCAGATTCTCCCCAGACCCCCCTCCCCAGACCCCCCCCCATGTACTGTATGCATCTATCCCCCATGATCACCTGTCAATCACCTGTCCATCACCTGTCAATCACCCGTCAATCACCCGTCAATCACCCCCTGTCACTGCCACCCATCAATCAGCCCCTAACCTGCCCCTTGCGGGCAATCTGATCACCCCCCCACACCAATAGATCGCCCGCAGATCCGACATCAGATCACCTCCCAAATCCATTGTTTACATCTATTCTCTCCTCTAAACACCCACTAATTACCCATCAACAGTGATGCTCAAATACCCCTTTTCAAAATTCGAGTTAGGTCGAATTCGAATAGTAAATTATTCGAGATCAGTCGAATATTCGAGTCGAATAATTTTTACTATTCGATTCGACCTCGGAATTCGAGCTCACTATTCGAGTCGGTATTCGAGCTCATTATTCGATCTGACTATTCGAAATGGCCTTAAATAGCTTCCAACACTTGTTTTGAGGGTGAATGATGCAAGAAACCTCTTTTTTTCCAAGTAACAACAGCAAGTGATTATGTGGGGATGTTCCTTTAAAAAAAAAAAGTTGAAAAGAGAAGTTGTGTCCAGAAATTTGTTCAGTACTGTATATACTTCTTCTTCTTCTTCTTTATCTTCTATATCTTCTTCTTCTTCTTCTTCTATATCTTCTTCTTCTATATCTTCTTCTTCTATATCTTCTTCTATATCTTCTTCTTCTTTTATATTGTCTTCTTCTTCTTCTTCTTCTTCATCTTCTTCATCATCATCTTCTTCATCTTCTTTTTCTTCATCTTCTTCATCTTCTTCTTCATCTTCTTCTTCATCATCTTCTTCATCTTCTTCATCTTCTTCATCTTCTTCTTCTTCATCTTCTTCATCTTCTTCATCTTCATCTTCTTCATCTTCTTCATCTTCTTCTTCTTCTTCATCTTCTTCTTCATCTTCTTCATCTTCTTCATCTTCTTCTTCATCTTCTTCATCTTCTTCATCTTCATCTTCTTCATCTTCTTCATCTTCTTCTTCTTCTTCATCATCTTCTTCATCTTCATCTTCTTCATCTTCTTCATCTTCTTCTTCTTCATCATCTTCATCTTCTTCTTCTTCATCTTCTTCTTCTTCATCTTCTTCTTCTTCATCTTCTTCATCTTCTTCTTCTTCATCTTCTTCTTCATCTTCTTCTTTTTCTTCTTCTTCTTCTTCTTCTTCTTCTTCTTCTTCTTCATCTTCTTCTTCTTCATCTTCTTCTTCTTCATCTTCTTCTATATCGTCTTCTTCTTCACTTATTTCTCTTTTCAAAAATTTTTTTTTAAAGAAATGCAGCTATTTTTGAGCGTAACAAATAGCTGGTGGCGCACGCATGTTGGAAGCGCCATTGTATGTGCTCCCTGGCAGTGGAAACACACAGACAGCAGGAGGTAAATTCAGCAGCAGGAGGAGGAGGATGAGTGTGTGGCAGCAGGCAGTCAATGAGGCAGGCAGCGTGACATAATAGCCCTGGTACCTAGCGGTGATACCAGGGCTGTAAATAAACACAGCAGGCAGGAGGTCCCAGACAGCAGTCATGCAGCCCACATTGTGTCCAATACACAACTGGGACAACACAGTTTTCAACCCGGGCACCTCAGAAAAATTAAACCTTTTTTTTTTTATGGTTTTGTAGTTTTGGTTTTACAACCAATTACACAGATATAGCTATTTTTTGACGTAATAGCTGGTGGCAGAGTGGCAGCAGAAGGTAAATCTGTGTACCCTGGCGTTGGGAAACACAGACAGACAGACAGCAGCAGCAGCAGGAGGAATGGAGGAGTAATGTGAGCAGCTATTGTTTGACGTAATAGCTGGTGGCAGAGTGGCAGCAGAAGCTAATTCTGTGTACCCTGGCAGTGGGAAACACAGACAGACAGCAGCATCAGCAGGAGGAATGGAGGAGTAGTGTGAGTGTGGCAGCAGGCAGGCAGCGTGACATAATAGCCCTGGTACCTAGCGGTGATACCAGGCCGTAAATGAACACAACAGGAGGTCCCAGACAGCGGTCGTGCAGCCCACATTGTGTCCAATACACAACTGGGACAACACAGTTTTCAACCCGGGCACCTCAGAAAAATGAAACCCTTTTTTTTTTTTTTTTATGGTTTTGTAGTTTTGGTTTTACAACCAATTACACAGATATAGCTATTTTTTGACGTAATAGCTGGTGGCAGAGTGGCAGCAGAAGGTAAATCTGTGTACCCTGGCGTTGGGAAACACAGACAGACAGACAGCAGCAGGAGGAATGGAGGAGTAATGTGAGCAGCTATTGTTTGACGTAATAGCTTGGGCAGAGTGGCAGCAGAAGCTAATTCTGTGTACCCTGGCAGTGGGAAACACAGACAGACAGCAGCATCAGCAGGAGGAATGGAGGAGTAGTGTGAGTGTGGCAGCAGGCAGGCAGCGTGACATAATAGCCCTGGTACCTAGCGGTGATACCAGGCCGTAAATGAACACAACAGGAGGTCCCAGACAGCGGTCGTGCAGCCCACATCGTGTCCAATACACAACTGGGACAACACAGTTTTCAACCCGGGCACCTCAGAAAAATTAAACCTTTTTTTTTTTTTTATGGTTTTTTGGTTTTGTTTGTAAAACAAATTACACAGATATATAGCTATTGTTTGACGTAATAGCTGGTGGCAGAGTGGCAGCAGAAGGTAAATCTGTGTACCCTGGCAGTGGGAAACACAGACAGACAGCAGAAGGGCAGTACACAGCAGCCCACTGTAGGTGTAAAATGTGTGGCTGCAGGCGACGTAATAGTCAAAGTGAACCAGGCTGGCTTAGTGAGCAGGAGCCAGGAGGTGGTAAAGGGTGGTAAGGCACATTAACGATGGTTCTTAGCCAGTTCATGTCCCCCTCTCAGGGTCAGGAACTCGCCTTCCACCCACGCCTGGTTCATCTTGAGAAACGTCAGTCTGTCCACAGACTTGTGAGACAGACGTGAGCGTTTCTCGGTGACCACACCACCAGCTGCACTGAAGCAGCGCTCGGACAGCACGCTGGAAGGGGGGCAGGACAACACTTCCAGGGCGTACTGCGCCAGCTCGCTCCAGATCTCCAGGAGCTTGACCCAATACTCCATGGGATCAACAGGGGCATCGCTGTCAAGCCCGCTGTAGGACCCCATGTAGTCAGCCACCATGCGGGTCAGGCGCTGGCTGTGACCGGTGGAGGATGCTGCTGCATGCACCTCCTCTCTAGTCACTGCTGCCGGAGCCTCTACAGTCCTGTAGAGCTCGTGGCTGAGAGACAGCAGGTCTGTGGGGCGCTTGCTGCTGGATGCAGGCACCTGCTGCTGCCTCTGTGCTGGCTGCTGGACAGTGGGGGTGGAAGGCTGGGGGAAGGCTTCCTCCAAGCGCTCAACAAGGGCCTGCTGCAAGCTCCTTATTTGTTGCGCTGGGTCTCCTCCTGCAGGCGGCAGGAACTGGCTCAACTTCCCCTTGAGGCGTGGGTCCAACATTATGCTGATCCAGATGTCCTCCCTCTGCTTCATCTGGATCACCCTGGGGTCTCTGCGCAGGCACGTCAGCATGTGCGCTGCCATTGGGAAGAGGCGGGCCACGTCTGCTGGCACATCGACGGCAGTGCTGCTGTCCTCATCCTCCTCCTCTGCCTCGTCAGCCTCATCCTCTCTCCACCCCCGCACCAACTCAGCTGCACTGTGCTGCTCCCACTCATCAGCAGCAAGGTCAGGGACCTCCACCAAGTCCTCCTCCTCCTCCCCCTCAGAGGTGGACTGTGCAGCTGCTTGCCGCTCCTGCTGGTCCAAGGCTGCCGCTCCCTGTTCCAGCAAAGCATCGAGGGCCCTGTTCAGCAGACAAACCAGGGGCACCCACTCGCAGACCATAGCATGGTCCCTGCTCACCATGTTAGTGGCCTGCAGAAAGGGAGCCAGCACTAAGCACACCTGCTGCATGTGCCTCCAGTCATCATCGGGGACGATGGACGGGATGTTGCTGGTCTTGTCCCTTCTCTGAGCGGCGGAAACAGTGGCCAGGGCAAGGTACTGGTTGACAGCGTGCTTCTGTTCAACCAGACGCTCCAACATCGCCAGGGTGGAGTTCCAGCGAGTCGGAACGTCAAGGATCAGCCGATGGCGTGGCAGATCCAGCTCCTTTTGCACGTCTTCCAGGCTCGCACAGGCTGTAGCCGAGCGCCGGAAGTGACGCACAACGTTCCTTGCCGTTTCCAGCAGTTCGCCCATCCCCTGGTAGGTGCGCAAGAACTTCTGCACTACCAGGTTCAGCACATGGGCAAGACAGGGGATGTGGGTCAGGTTTCCCCTGTCTATTGCGGCAACCAGATTGGCCCCATTGTCGGCCACCACCTCTCCGACTCTGAGGCCTCTGGGGGTCAGCCAAATCCTCTCCTGCTCCTGGAGATGGCCAACACATGGGTTGCCGTCAGCTTGGTCTTCCCAAGGCTGACCAAGTGCAGCAGCGCTTGGCAGTGGCGGGCCTTCACGCTGCTGCTGAGGCGGGGGGTTTGGCCAGGTGTGCCGGAGGATGGCAGAGGATCGGAGGAACCTGCTGCAGTTCCCCTGACCCTGCGGGGTGGCACCACCCACTGTGTTGCTGCTGCTGCTGTGCCCGCTGCTGCTCTCCCATCCTCACCCCCTTCCACCAAGCTGACCCAGTGGACAGTGAAGGACAGGTAGCGGCCTGTCCCGAAGCGGCTGCTCCAGGAGTCCATGGTGACGTGGACCCTTTCACCAACCGCGTGCTCCAGCCCTCGCTCCACATTGGCCATCACAAAGCGGTGCAGTGCAGGAATGGCCTTGCGGGAGAAAAAGTGTCTGCTGGGGAGCTGCCAGTCTGGGGCTGCGCAAGCAAGCAGCGCACGAATGTCGCTCCCCTCCTGCACGAGCGTGTACGGCAGGAGTTGGGAGCACATGGCCCGTGCCAGCAAGCCGTTCAGCTGCCGCACGCGACGGCTGCTGGGAGGCAGAGCCCTAACCACCCCCTGGAAGGACTCGCTCAAAAGGCTCTGGCGTGGCCTTTTGCTGGCACGGGAATCAGCAGACACAGCGGAGGAGGCCACTGAGGACTGGCTGCCAGAACAGGCCTCAGTGTCGGCGGCAGGAGTTGCAGAGGGGGGAGGAGCAGTGCGTTTCCGCACTCCTGCTGGTGCTGCTGGAGGAGCAGGAGGGCGGGTGGCTGCTGTTGCTGCTGCTGCTGAAGGCTGTGCAGTGATGGGTGTGGTGCCACTGCCAGCACCAGATGCCTTCAGCCTCTGGAACTCCTCATGCTGGTGGAAATGTTTCGCAGCAAGGTGGTTGATGAGCGAGCTGGTGCTGAACTTTAAGGGGTCTGCACCTCTGCTCAACTTCCGCTGACAGTGGTTGCAAGTGGCGTACTTGCTGTACACAGTGGGCATGGTAAAATATCGCCAGATTGGTGACAGAAACATCCCCCTACGGCATGGAAGCGCTGCTGCCTGTCTCCCTGTGGTGGTTGGGGGGGGGGCTTGGGTGCGGCTGGTGGTGGTACTGGCAGATGCTGCTGCTGCTGCTGCTGAGCCTGAGACACCAGCAGGCTGTGGGACCTGCCTACTGCTGCTGCCAATGCTTGCAATGATGCGCCTCCTTGCAAGGCCCACAAGAGCATCCTCCTCCTCAGAGCTGCTGAGGACGACATCCCCTGGAGGTGGTGGCACCCAGTCTCTGTCTGTCACCGGGTCATCATCATCCTCCCCCTCCTGAAACATGTCCTGCTGGGATGAGGACCCCCCAAACTCCTCTCCTGATGCATGGATGGGCTGCTTGACTGTCGCCACAGTCTTGCTGTCCAATCCCTCATCCCCCAAAGTGCCCATCAGCATCTCCTCCTCAAAATCGCCAACAACAGCAGACAATTGACTCATGATGCCTGGGGTCAAAAGACTGCTGAATGACAGGTCGCCAACTGACGGTGAACTGGCCTCCTCCCCAGGCCCTGCTGGGCGGCTGCTGCGAACAGGGGTGGTGGTGAGGGTGGAGGCCTCGGATGCAGAGCTGATGGCGGGCTGCTCATCCTCCGTCATGAGTTGCACCACAGTGTCTGCATGCTTTTCCTCAATGGGACGTTTCCGACCCGGCTGGAGGAAAATCGGAGCAGGTGCTACACGCTGCTGCTGCTGTGTCTCTGCAGCGTGAGTTGCAGATGCTCCTGCTGGGCGGCGCCCAAGGCGTCCACGGCCAGTGGCTATGGGAGGAATGTTAGCCACTGACACTGCTGCTGCTGCTGCGGAACTGTGCATGGTGGCGCGGCCGCGGCCTGCCACAATGCTGCTCCCTCTCCTCCTGATTCCCTTGCTGCCCTTCCCCTTGCCCAAACCGCGCTGGCTGCCACTTCCAGACATCTTCGATGTTTTGAGCGTATAGACAAAAGTTTTTTAAAAGGGCGGGTGAAAAGTGGGGTACTTTAATGGAGTGGGTTGGTGGGTGAGGTGACTGAGTATGGTGAGTTCATAGAAGTTTTAATTTTTTTGTCACAAGTTAGCGGAAATTGATTTTAATTGTGTTTTTTCACAAAGTGTCATTTTCCGCTAACTTTTGACAAAAAATAAAATCTTCTATGAACTCACCATACTCCTAACGGAATACCTTGGGGTGTCTTCTTTCTAAAATGGGGTCATTTGTGGGGTTCCTATACTGCCCTGGCATTTTAGGGGCCCTAAACCGTGAGGAGTAGTCTTGAAACGAAATTTCTCAAAATGACCTGTGAAATCCTAAAGGTACTCATTGGACTTTGGGCCCTTTAGCGCAGTTAGGGTGCAAAAAAGTGCCACACATGTGGTATCGCCGTACTCAGGAGAAGTAGTATAATGTGTTTTGTGGTGTATTTTTACACATACCCATGCTGAGTGGGAGAAAGATCTCTGTAAATGGACAATTGTGTGTAAAAAAAATTAACAAATTGTCATTTACAGAGATATTTCTCCCACCCAGCATGGGTATGTGTAAAAATACACCCCAAAACACATTATACTACTTCTCCTGAGTACGGCAATACCACATGTGTGGCACTTTTTTGCAGCCTAACTGCGCTAAGGGGTCCAAAGTCCAATGAGCACCTTTAGGCTTTACAGGGGTGCTTACAATTTAGCACCCCCCAAAATGTCAGGACAGTAAACACACCCCACAAATGACCCCATTTTGGAAAGTAGACCCTTCAAGGTATTCAGAGAGGGGCATGGTGAGTCCGTGGCAGATTTAATTTTTTTTTTGTCGCAAGTTAGAAGTAATGGAAACTTTTTTTTTTTTTTTTTTCTCACAAAGTGTAATTTTCCGCTTACTTGTGACAAAAAATAATATCTTCTATGAACTCACTATGCCTCTCAGTGAATACTTTGGGATGTCTTCTTTCCAAAATGGGGTAATTTGGGGGGTATTTATACTATCCTGGAATTCTAGCCCCTCATGAAACATGACAGGGGGTCAGAAAAGTCATAGATGCTTGAAAATGAGAAAATTCACTTTTTGCACCATAGTTTGTAAACGCTATAACTTTTACCCAAACCAATAAATATACACTGAATGGGTTTTTTTATCAAAAACATGTTTGTCCACATTTTTCGCGCTGCATGTATACAGAAATTTTACTTTATTTGAAAAATGTCAGCACAGAAAGTTAAAAAAATCATTTTTTTGCCAAAATTCATGTCTTTTTTGATGAATATAATAAAAAGTAAAAATCGCAGGAGCAATCAAATAGCACCAAAAGAAAGATTTATTAGTGACAAGAAAAGGAGCCAAAATTCATTTAGGTGGTAGGTTGTATGAGCGAGCAATAAACCGTGAAAGCTGCAGTGGTCTGAATGGAAAAAAAGTGGCCGGTCCTTAAGGGGTAGAAAGCCCTAGGTCCTCAAGTGGTTAAAATAATCAACCCAATTTACCTAAACAGATGTTTCCTTGCTGGGTTTGGCACCATCTAGTGGCTTTCTGAATTTCCGCATTGTAGTCGGAATTGGAAAGCCACTATGGAGCACAAAACACTTCCTACTTCCTCATTGTGGATGTTTTTGAGTTCCGCGTCATAGGCATACTGATGTACGCGTGCGCGAGTATTTTTCATGCGTCATGCGTAGTTACGGACGCATGCGCACGGGACGCAACAGTGAGGAGGGGAAGTGACGCTTAGCGGCGTGACATATGCGGAAGCCGGAGCGATTGCCCGGCATTATAAATGAGCGCGATAACGGGCCTAACACCGCGCACGGAACCTCAGAAGAAGCTCATCTTAGAGTGAAACAGCTATCAGGCGGACCGCTGCTCCCACACTACCCCACAGCTAGGAACAGTAAGGGTATGTCATTGCATGTATAGAATTGATGGACCTGTCTGTATGATCAGATGAATGGAGACAATAAATGACAAATATGCTTAACCTTGAAATGTAGTGCCGGATGGTTCAATCTTCTTGCTACATATTAAAATAATCAAACTTCATTTAAGATTTTTCACTTTTTTTTTCTTACAGAAAAGCTTTATGTTGCGCTTTAATAACATTACTTTTCTGTATCAACAGACTCAGCAATATTTATTTAATTTTATCAATGAATCATGCAATATTTTTAGAGATGAAGAAAGAAGATTGGAAGGTCTTCTAGAGGGCATATAACTGTGCAAGAGACAAAACCAAGAGTTCAATTTGTAGATTTCCCAAATTACAATACAAGTATTCCTGTTGCAGCAATTGACAAACTTCCCCTGGACTGAAAGCCAGAAGATTTCCCACAGGTGCTGTCTATATTTACAAATGGTAAGTATTAAACATTGCTTTAAAAATTGCTAAAGGTTTATAATAGTAGCAATGCCGTGGTCTGCAATATGTCAAAGTGTGTTATAATCAAGGTGTAAACACTATTCTTATAATAATAACAATAGGCTATTTCACCTTTCAATAGAAATACACACGACATTAATAGCAATAACTGGTAGGCTAATTTTTATTTGGCACATCTCTAATTGATCCTACCATGAGTAGGATCTTGTTATATGACGCTAATAAAATGAGATGAAAATGGCTTTGATATGAATGATTTTACTGTCTTTGGTTATTTAGGAATTGAAGGAAAAAAGGAATACAAAAATATTAATTATCATGGCCCCATAAAAATTATTAACATCACACATTTCAATGCAAAAATATTTTCCAAATTTAGATGTTCACCCTGGTCAAAAAGATTTTTTAATGCTTTGTTTTGGTGTTTAAGTATGAAAGAATAAAAATAAGTATTGACACACAAATTATTACATTTGCAACACAGGCATTTCACCTGGGTCTCAACAATTTGACTATGTCTATGTACACACCATTACAAAACATAAACATATACAGATAGAACAGCATATGCATACAGAATAGAGATGAACAGAATTAACAAAACCTGGTTTCATATTTTGTTCCAGCTTTCCAAACCAATGTTCAGGCTTAAGTTTGATTTTGGCCATTTCCAGTTATCCAAATGAATTGCAAAGCTCCTAAAAATGCACAAAATGAGCTATGTATATTAGTTGCAGGAACATGTCACAATTTTTCCTTAAAGACCTTATAGTTTTTTTAAAAACAAGTATAAAATTTTGGCTAAAACCTTGTTTTACCCAAGAGTCAGTTGCTGAAACTTTTTTTAAATTTTAAGTGACAGAAGACATTTAAACAGGCATTTGAAAAAATGGACAGAATAAGGTCCCTGCTCTTGAGTACTTTGTCACCATGCAAGCTTTTATCCCACATGGATTCTGGAGCCTGCAAGCATTAGGGATCTGCCCTTGTGCAACACCAGTCCACATGGTCTATAATATTAAAGGTAATCTGTAAAGGGTAGTTGTAGAAGCCTCCTCCCTTCTTAGATAATCCTTGTCTAAGGTTATGAACTAAGAGGTCATCCCCTCCTCATGCTTTAGAGAGGCAGAAGTATCTGTCTCACACATGGGGTATTAGACCCTTGGGGTGTTACTAATATTGAAATATGGAGGACCCCTTCCAAATCATGGTGGGCCCACATATATATATATCGACTTAAATCAGTATAGGGCTCCTTTGATACCCCTTACCTATTCCTACAAAGCGGTAAAAGTAGAAAATAAAAACACCCTTACCTTTAAGCATGTTTTCTTATTAATTATAATAAAAACGTATCTTTGTGGCTCATTTTACTCTGGAAAAAATGTACTTCTTATTTGTTTATTTTTGCACATATTTTAAATTTAAAAATTATTCGCCATAGTGCCCCTTTAACTACTTTCGGACCGTGGTGATTGAAATCTACGCCCTGTTTTGGTGGGCTCCTGGCTGGCAGGGTTTAGATTTCAATCACCGTCTGCAGCGCGCATTCGCCATTTCCGTCGCTCCCAGACGATTGCATCGCTCAAACTCGACGTTTCTTGCCACAGCTCACAGGCTCTGCCTGTCTCTATGACAGCAGAGCCATGTGAGCCAGACAGGAGCCGATTTCATTGGCTCCTGGCCATGTCTATTAATTGCGCAAAAAAAGTGGGATCAGCGCATCACCAGGCCGCCTCTGAATGGCCTCAGCTCAGAGATGCGCTGAGCCCCCCCAGAAACTGCAAACGCACCTTGAACCCAAACAGAGGCTCTGCATATACACCAAAGGAAAACTGTTAAGTGGGAGCAGCTGACCAGAAATAAATCAATCAAACATAGCAAAGAAATGAACAGCGCTACTTAAAAACAGATGAGTGCTTACCTGCAAAAAAGTGCACACCCCACTCATGGGATTCAAATACACAATGAGCATACACATGACCTGTCTACCACTTGGAGGATGTTAGTTTCACTAGCAATTTGCAATTTGTTAGGTACTCGTCCCTCCCACTGTCGAAGAAGTCTTTCCTCCATGGGAGGGGACCTAACACTAACTAAATTCTACCTATGCATATGCATAGCCTGGGCGCGCTACCAGTAAAATTGAGAATTGCGCAAAAAAAGTGGGATCAGCGCATCACCAGGCCGCCTCTGAATGGCCTCAGCTCAGAGATGCGCTGAGCCCCCCCAGAAACTGCAAACGCACCTTGAACCCAAACAGAGGCTCTGCATATACACCAAAGGAAAACTATTAAGTGGGAGCAGCTGACCAGAAATAAATCAATCAAACATAGCAAAGAAATGAACAGCGCTACTTAAAAACAGATGAGTGCTTACCTGCAAAAAAGTGCACACCCCACTCATGTTTTTTTTTTTTGCGCAATTCTCAATTTTACTGGTAGCGCGCCCAGGCTATGCATATGCATAGGTAGAATTTAGTTAGTGTTAGGTCCCCTCCCATGGAGGAAAGACTTCTTCGACAGTGGGAGGGACGAGTACCTAACAAATTGCAAATTGTTAGTGAAACTAACATCCTCAAAGTGGTAGACAGGTCATGTGTATGCTCATTGTGTATTTGAATCCCATGAGTGGGGTGTGCACTTTTTTGCAGGTAAGCACTCATCTGTTTTTAAGTAGCGCTGTTCATTTCTTTCCTGTGATGTAAACCTGGTCCTGCCTGTAGGTGTGAGTTTATTGGCTATAGTCATACCATTCTATTTGGTCATCTACATCATTGAGGTGTCTACCAGGCTCTGAGACTGTCCTGGTTGATGGTACATGTTATTTTTGTTAAAAGTCCCTGGATTAGATAACCATATAATCAATATGATATGGCTATAGCTAATACACTCCCAGCTATGGAAGATTATTTGAGTGTGGTAAGGGTATAATGAGTGAGGACATGCATCAGGGGTGGCTTTCTTGCAAATTGTAGTGACAAAGGATCCTTATTTAAAAGTAAATATGTATTGTTAATTAGGAAAAATAAAACATTTTAAAGGTGTCTCTGTGATTTTATTTTACCTGAAACCTTATGGGCCCTTTTCCACTAGCAATCACTAGCGTTCACGCTAAACGCTAGCGATTGCTATTCAGCAAAGTACAAAATTTCCTGGTGATTTCCTGGCGATTGCGATCGCGATTTTGCTATGCAATCCACTGCATAGCAAAATCGCTGCAAAAATCACTCCGTGGCGCGATCGCGATTGAGTAAAAACGGATTGTGGTAGTGGAAATTACCTATTGCGATTCCTATGTTAAAAAGCAAACTGTAGCGATTTTAAAATCACTAGCATTTTGCGATTTTGCGATTCAGCATCACAATCGCCGCTAGTGGAAAAGGGCCCTCTGTTGGAATAATTAAGGGGTGCTTCCAACATACTCCAATGCTAATTTCTCCTGGGAGGTGGGCATGTGGCAGTCTGTAACATGAGATTAGAGTGCATTCCTTTCCCATAACCTTGGATGAGGATGCTTTGTAAAAGGAGGGTGGAGGCTTTTCTCCTTTTTGTAGACAATGTGGGTTGGTGTTGCGAAGGGGGCAGAGCCACATGCTTGCAGACTCAAAATGTCCTGGAGAATTCAAGCTTACATGGTGGACAAGAGATTAAAAGTACCAGGGAGGAGCGATTCATACCATCTTAATCTTTGGTTAAATGTGTACATGTATTACAGGTTGAAAACTTTACCAGCTGACTTGAGGGAAAATAAAAATGTGTAGACTGAAGTATGTGGAAGCTAATGAGCCTAAAACTGCCGCAATCCCACAGAACCATCACAGAACCAAAAATCTGGCCCAGAAATTGGTGCACCAAAACTCCACTGCTCATGTCTTATATAGAGTAAAGGTAGTAAAGAAACTTCAGACTTATTAGAGTCAGAAATGGATTAAGATGAAATGGGGCCCTAGGCAGAATAGTAGTTTTTGTCCACCACTGATCTCCTTGGTTTTTTTTTGTGAGATTTGGACGGGGCTAGCATCCATCAGGCCCCTCAACTTTCTCCAGGCCCAAAGAAATAACTTCACTACTAGTGTTATCTAAATATTAGGCCATCAATATGCCATCTATCCAGAGCTAGTAATTTGAAACCATTAGTTCCTGAAATATATACCTGTATTACCAACCTCCCCCTAATTAAGTGAGACCAGGATAAAACAAAAAGCATGCAATTTATCAGAAGAGGCTTTAAAAAATAAAAATATCAATTACAAATAACTTTCTTTTTTTTAAAGCAAAAAGTAAAGGGACTGAGGCATACACAATACTTTCTGACTCCCCCTTCGTTTTTTGTTTTTTTTTTGCTGTATAACATTGTAGAACTACTTGTATAATTTTTAAAGTTACAATAAAAAAAGCTCAAATATTTTACACTGATCACCATTTTTTATAAAATATAATCAGGTGATTGAACTAGCACAAGTTTTGTTGGAAAAGAGCCTAACTCAATCTTTTATAAATAAGTTCCTTTATGTTGAGATAACAGCATTTGAAAAATGTGTGGAATTATCCTTGTCAGGGAAACTCACCGATAGCTTTTCTTTGCTTTCATCTCATTGTATCTCATTGTTTGCTCATATCTCATTGAATCACCAATCAAATACTCTTTAATAGTATGCACACTATCCCCTGAAACTTCATAATAGTTATAATTTTATATTTCAAAACATTTTCATGCATTGTAAATGCAAAGAACCCACAGAGAAGAAAAAGAAAAACATTAAAATACATGTTGTTTATATTTTGTTAGTATGGGCAACTTCTGAAAGCCTATTTTTATTGTTTTCATGTGTATTTTTGCTTCAATATTTTGCACAAAAACATGCCTCAATTTATTGTTATTTCTAATGTGTACTATTATAATTCTGCAAAGTGCCACAAACTACAGAGCTTTAGAATTGCATACATTGAAAAAAATGCAATACATTAGTTACATTTTGTTTATTCAAAGGGTAGAGGACCAAGAGCCACTGGAATTGTTGAAGTAAAGTGTATAAAATACATTATTTACTTACAGCCTCAAATGCCTCTATTTCCCAGATGTAATTCATCACAATCTTATTTAGAAACATGAAAAAATAATCTCATATAAAAAGTACAATTGTATTTGACATACCAGCTTTTTGATAGTGCATATAAGTAATCCCAGACCTCTGATCACATTCAGTAGAAATTTGAATAAGATTGCCAGCTGTAAAGAGATACTTTGACCTAAAGTGTTCTTCATTGTTCAAACGCTATGTTAAGTAACTGTGTTAGCAAGTACTGGTCACTTTGTCTACATAAAAGAACAGAAAGACTTTCTACTATTAATACAAGATCGTATGAATGTATACATTATATTATGCGGTGATTTAATGAAGCCAATGCCCTACTTTTTTCCCATAAGAGCATCGGTTGATGAAAATATTGCTTTGATTTCACAATATCAATTACTATATCTGAACCTAGAAGCTAACTATGAATTTTTGAAAATCGAAAATTCCAATTATTTTTAACTTGGCATGATATATTAGAAAAAAAGGGGTAAGCAAACGTGGTTCTAAGTCACTTAGTGATTTAAAAAAAATATATTTTTTTTCATCTTCTTGAAATTAAAGCTAATACCATTGTTTTATTGTCTTTACTGCACAAGATTATATATGAATGTATTGCAGAGCACAGATTGGCAGAAAGAGAAACAGCATATTTATTATATAACTAGGGTACACAAGGAACAAGTAATTTTCATCAAAATGTGTTGTACAATGTGTTTAGGTATGCTTACCAAAAAATGTTTTTAATTAGTTATTTGGGTAAATGTGAAATATAATTTAGCAGTAAGAAAGTGTAAATTTAGGGTAAAAAGACAGGATGAAGAAAAAGAGAAAGAGTGCAATGTGTAATAGGTCAAGCATGGTCCTGTTTGTCTGCACTTGAATCCATGCTTGTCAATTTAGATACTGTAATTACACCATTGAATATATATTTTGTCTTCATCTGGTCCATTTTTGATCACTACATACATGGGGATTAGGTGTAAGTAAGTGGGAACATTTTCTGCAAGTTTTTTCTGTGACCATCTCATACCAACACTTACACAAAACAGCAGTATCAATGCTTCTAATATTCCAGAAGTTCCACCATGGATTCTATGTTTTAAATGAATCTGTCTGTCTGATCACTCTTTACCATAGTAGCTCTGTTTCCCCTCTTCCCATATATTATTAGCTGGAGATGTCAACGTAATGGCTAGTAAAACCTTAGATAGGAGTCATCAATCAGAATACACAAGGGTTTTTTTTCTCAGACTTTTACAAGACTCCTTAGTAAGTTTCAACTTATTGACACCTGTAGACAGGGTTGCTCATCAATATTCGCGAATTCGAATTCACCTCTGATCACGGGTTGTTTTTCATGAATCCAGACTTGAATTCGAATTTGAAGATTGATACCGATCCCGAATTCGAATATATCCGGATAGTGATGCTCGAATTCGGCCAAATTCGGCCGTGAACACGAATCTGGATTGCGGTATTGAGGGGATGACGTCATCGGGCCAATCAGAAGGCCCCCAGCCGAGGCCCTAGCAACCAATCAGAAGAGGGGAGCCTAGCCCTCCCCTCCTCTATATAAGGCGCCGGCCATCTTAAGGAGCCCATCCTTGCTTGTGACTCTGCGATACTGAGAGCATCTCCAGTGCTGCAAGTGCTTTCCTATTGTTAAACCCAGCATTTTGCATTCTAACCACCTTTATTACACATTGATTATATTGATTTATAGATAGATAGTGATTTGATTGTTATAGTTCAGTCAGCTAGTGAAGTGTATATACTGTATACTGTGCAGGCTAGGCCTGCTAGCCTAGGTAGCCTTAGCCAACTAGCTGAGGTAGGTTAGGGATTATAGTTAGTTGTTGTGTACTACTAGTTTACTTAATTTGTACTGCTAGTCTGTGAGTTTATTTAGTGCCGCAGCTGCAGTAGTGTGTTAGTTACTTTACAGGCCAGCATCTGTTGTGATCTGTGATTGCAGCTGCCTGACCCTATTGATTGTGTTCATGTGTGACAGACTTTTATTGTCACTGTCTGCCACACTAGTTATCGACTACTGTCTGTAGACTTGGGGATTATAGTTAGTTGTAGTTGTGTTACCTAATACCTACGTACTAGTCTATTTAATTTGTACTGCTTGTCTGTCAGTTTATTTAGTGCCACAGCTGCAGTAGTGTGTTAGGTACTTTACAGGCCAGCATCTGTTGTGATCTGTGACTGCATCTGCCTGATCCTATTGATTGTGTCCATGTGTGACAGACTTTTATTGTCACTGTCTGCCACACTAGTTATCGACTACTGTCTGTAGACTTGGGGATTATAGTTAGTTGTAGTTGTGTTACCTATTACCTACGTACTAGTCTATTTAATTTGTACTGCTTGTCTGTCAGTTTATTTAGTGCCGCAGCTGCAGTAGTGTGTTAGGTACTTTCAGGGCCGGATTTCTGCAAAGGCCACAAAGGCCACGGCCTAGGGCTGAAAAAAATCAGAAGGATAAAAGGGCGGCAGGACCTGAGAGAGATAAGAGGCTGCATGTCAAAATATATCATTTCTCCTGCTCTGAAGCCGCCCCGCTTTCCTGCACACACAGTCAGAATTCCAGAGCTCCGTGTATTTTACTTACTTCGTGGTGTGCGATGAGACAGTGCTATCTCCTGAACATACAAGCTTCAGTTTATTGCCAGGGGTGAGAGAAACATGGATCACAATGTAGACACAATTTCTGATCCAGTAAAAGTAAACATTTTAACAGAATTTATTCCACTTTACAACTCAAGCTGGGCTAAACAATGTATTGCTGGTCAGTCAGACTCTGTTAATGACTTGAGCCATTCCTTCTCCTCTCTCCCCCTGGATTGTAAATCTTAAACAGAAAGATAAGGTTTGTTTTTCCTTAGAGAGATTTATGACAGCCCCTTCTAAGCTAAATCTTAACCCCTTGCTGGCTCATTTTAAAGGCAGCAGTAGTCTAGTATGAGATAGACAACTTCTCTATAATTATAATTGCAAATGTACTGTTGTATACTTTTGTATTGTTACATTCTGTTTTGTATACCAAAAGTAATAACATACACTAAAAATTAAAAAAAATATATGTTTGTACCGTGTTGGCAAACAGTAAAAAAAAACAACTGTGAAAGAATCAGTACAATAAATACTATAAAATAAATGCAACAGATCTGTGATTACAGAAGAGCAAAGAGGGAGATGAACGCCGCTCTGCTACTTCATGCCTGGTACACACCATGCAATTTGCCATCAGATAGATGGGTTCGAATTGATTATTTCTGACAGGTCTAATCTGATTTCTGATCATTTTTCTAATCGACTTTGTATAAGTGATCGGAAAATCGATTCAACCCATCTATTTGTGCGTACCAGGCATTAGGGGCTCGCTGCTCTGACAGGAAAAACAATCATTCATCATTTTTCAGAGAGAAAACATTCATAGGTATACACGAGTCACTAAAACAGGCATTTCCTCCTGCAAACTAATGATCCTTAAGGCTCATACATACATCAGACCATAGTCTTTGGAAAATGAAAGATCACAGACCAATCTTACCACCCTTCATGTAGTGTGAGAGGCATACTCTACACAGTCTTTTCTATGGAGCTGAACTCCTCATCAGAAAGAAATCTTTTCAAGATGCTGCACAGACACAAAAGATCAGTATCTGCAAAAATCTGTTCCTGCCAATGATAAGTTCCTGCAAATTGCATTCATAGTCTATGAGATCTGCAGATCACACCTTGTTTAACTGACATTCATCTGCAGATCAGAAAATCATCTGCAGATCTGAAAATCCATCCTGGTGGATCTGATCTGCAGATGAATGTCTGTTAAACAAGGTGTGTATGATGATCTGCAGATATCATAGACTATGAATGCATTTTGCAGGAACTGATCTTTTGCAGGAACAGATCTTTTGCAGATACTGATCTTTTGAATGTGTACAGCATCTTTGTGTGCAGCATCTTGCAAAGATTTCTGTCTGATGGAGAGTTCAGCTCCATAGAATAGACTGTGTAGGTATGGCTCTCATACTACAATGAAGGGGGTAAAATTGGTCTGTGATCTTTCATTTTCCTAAAGGCTCATACACACATCAGACCATAGTCTTTGGAAAATTAAAGATCACAGACCAATTTTACCCCCTTCCATGTAGTATGAGAGCCATACCTACACAGTCTATTCTATGGAGCTCATCTCCCCATCAGATAGAAATCTTTGCAAGATGCTGAACACAAAGATGCTGTACACATTCAAAAGATCAATATCTGCAAAAGATCTGTTCCTGCAAAAGATCCGTTCCTGCAAAATGCATTCATAGTCTATGATATCTGCAGATCCTCATACACACCTTGTTTAACAGACATTCATCTGCAGATCAGACAATCATCTGCAGATCTGAAAATCCATCCTGGTGGATCTGATCTGCAGATGAATCTTTGTTAAACAAGGTATGTATGAGGATCTGCAGATATTATAGACTATGAATGCATTTTGCAGGAACGGATCTTTTGCAGGAACAGATCTTTTGCAGATACTGATCTTTTGAATGTGTACAGCATCTTTGTGTGCAGCATCTTGCAAAGATTTCTGTCTGATGGAGAGTTCAGCTCCATAGAATAGACTGTGTAGGTATGGCTCTCATACTACAATGAAGGGGGTAAAATTGGTCTGTGATCTTTCATTTTCCTAAAGGCTCATACACACATCAGACCATAGTCTTTGAAAAATTAAAGATCACAGACCAATTTTACCCCCTTCCATGCAGTATGAGAGCCATACCTACACAGTCTATTCTATGGAGCTGATCTCCCCATCAGATAGAAATCTTTGCAAGATGCTGAACACAAAGATGCTGTACACATTCAAAAGATCAATATCTGCAAAAGATCTGTTCCTGCAAAAGATCCGTTCCTGCAAAAGATCCGTTCCTGCAAAATGCATTCATAGTCTATGATATCTGCAGATCCTCATACACACCTTGTTTAACAGACATTCATCTGCAGATCAGACAATCATCTGCAGATCTGAAAATCCATCCTGGTGGATCTGATCTGCAGATGAATCTTTGTTAAACAAGGTATGTATGAGGATCTGCAGATATCATAGACTATGAATGCATTTTGCAGGAACGGATCTTTTGCAGCAACAGATCTTTTGCAGATATTGATCTTTTGAATGTGTACAGCATATGTGTGTGCAGCATCTTGCAAAGATTTCTATCTGATGGGGAGTTCAGGTCAATAGAATAGACTGTGAAGGTATGGCTCTCATACTACATGGAAGGGGGTAAAATTGGTCTGTGATCTTTCATTTTCCAAAGACTATGGTCTGATGTGTGTATGCAGTATGAGTGTGTGTGTGTGTGGGGGGGGGGGGGGGGGGGCGCTTGGTGGTACCGGTCCTAGGGCACTGGGAAGTCCAAATCCGGCCCTGGGTACTTTACAGGCCAGCATCTGTTGTGATCTGTGACTGCATCTGCCTGACCCTATTGATTGTGTCCATGTGTGACAGACTTTTATTGTCGCTGTCTGCCACACTAGTTATCGACTACTGTCTGTAGACTTGGGGATTATAGTTAGTAGTAGTTGTGTTACCTATGTACTAGTTTACTTAATTTGTACTGCTAGTCTGTTTATTTAGTGCCGCAGCTTCACCACTGTGTAATAGTTACTTTACAGGCCAGCATGTGTTGTGATCTGTGGCTTGCATCTGCCTGACTCTATTGATTGCGTCCATGTGTGACAGACTTTGATTGTCACTGTCTGTCACACTAATTAGTTATCGACTACTGTAGATTGCTTTACTAGTAGTAGTACTACTACTATTTAAAAAAACAACAACTTTAATTTCTTTTTTGTCACTCACCACCAACCCAGACTCTTTATGAAAGCTTACTGCCTTTCCCACCCTTTATATATATATATATATATATATATATATATATATATATATAGTTTTTCTGATTGTATTTCTATATTATTGCACAATGACTGGCAGAGGTAGAGGGGGCGAGGCCCCACCAGGAGAGGCTGCGCCATTGCTGCAGCCACTACCAGCACCAGCAGGTCTGTGACTGGTCCGCCGCCAGCCACTGACCGCAGAGTTGTGGAGGAGGGAGCAGAGGCGCAACAGCAGCGTGTTGCGCCCATCTTTGAGATGGGTCATCTCCCCCGGCCCATTGCGGAGAGTCAGGCAGAGGCTGTGGTGGAAATGTTGGTGGAGCAGCAAGCCACCGTTTCCAGCCAGACCTCCAGCGCCAGTGAGACCAGTTCCACCACCACCAGCACTCTGGTCCGCAGCAGGCCTCCACCACCACTTGAGGTCACGTCGACCCCAGCGACCAGCCTGCCCTCACTGAGCTCGCTCTTCACACCAGGGACGGCGAGCATTTTGAGGGATGTTGTGGAACAGTTTGAGGAGGAGTTGATGGGGCATGCAAGGAGAAGGAGGAGGAGTATGAGGTGGAGGAGTTTGTTGTTGGTGCACAACAACCAAAATTTCATGAGGAGGAGGAGCACGGGATGTTGAGGCAGAAGATTTGGTTGGGGGCTCAGAGGAGATGTTTAAGGGATGATGATAATGATGATGAGGTGGGGGACCGTCCATATGTGCCACCACCACAGTTGGGTGAAGGCAGCTTGTCATCGGAGGAGGCGTCTCAGGCACAGAGGCACGGCAGCAGCATGGCGGCCGGCACAGGGCGTGAAAGGCAGGAGTCACAGCCTGCTGCTTCAGCTGCTACCACCTGCTCCAAACCTCCTCCAAGCAAAAGGGAAAAAACAGCCCTCCAAAGGGCAAGTTAAAATCCCAAGTCTGCCGGTACTTCACTGTGTGCAATGACAAGGAGACCCATGCCATTTGCCACAGTTGCAGTGTCAGCCTGAGCAGAGGTCACAATCTGAACAAGTTGGGTACCTCGTGCCTGCAGACCCACTTGCAGAGCAAACATTTCGAGGCCTACACTGAGTTTATGAGGCTGAGGGACAGTGGCGCAGGCAGTGGTCAGAGCCAGACAGCCACTGTACAGCCTTCAGCAGCAGCAGCCTCCCACCCTCCTGCTCATCCAGCATCAGCAGCAGGAGCACAGAAAGACACTGCCCCCCCCCCCCTGGGCAGCCAGTCCTCAGTGGCCTCATCTGCTCCCTCCACAGTTGCCTCCTCTTCCTCCTATGCAGGCAAACGCCGCCAGACCCTGCTCAGCGAGTCGTTCCCTGGTGTGACCATAGTTCTGGCTCCCACCAACAGGCGCATCCGGGTGCTGAACGGATTGCTTGCCCGGGCCATGTGCTCCCAGCTCCTGCCATACTCCTTTGTGCAGGAGGGGAGTGGCATGAGAACCCTCCTACAGTACGGGATCCTGGAGTGGCAAATCCCAAGCCACCACTACTTCTCCCGCACGGCGATCCCAGCACTGTACCACTTTGCTATGGCGAACATGGGCCGCGCGCTTGATCACGCCATGAGTGAGCGGATCCACATCAACATGGATTCATGTAGCAGCCATTTTGGGACAGACAGCTACCTGTCCTTCATGGCCCACTGGGTCAGCCTGGTGGAATGTGCCAGCGAGGAAGCAGTAGGTCCATCCTCAGGCGCATCAGCAGCACCAGTAGCCCACTATGTGGTGCCACCGCGCAGGGTCAGGGGAGAAGCAGCAGCTGCCGCCGCCAAGCGACCCCGCCTCAACAGCAGCTTGAAGGCCAGCCACTGCCAAGCGCTGCTAGAGATGGTCAGTCTGGGGAAAAACAGCTTAACTGTACCCAACATGCTCCACTACCTGAGGGAGTAGAAGAAGATGTGGCTGACCCCCAGAGGCCTCAGAGTCGGATTGTTGGTATCCGACAATGCGGCCAAACTGCTGGCTGCCATTACCGGGGGACACTTGGCCCACGTCCCCTGCTTGGCCCACGTCCTGAACCTGGTGGTGCAAAAGCAGTGGTGCTCAGCAAGATTTCGGATATCCGAACTACCCAGATAATCCAAACTTTTTCCACTATCCGAACTTTGAATAGCAATTCGGATACCTTTTAAAATCCGAATAGACTATCCGAGCAAACTCGGATTTCCCATCTGAAATCCGAAATCCAGACGGATAGTTAAGAGAGAGAGAGAGGGGGCTTTGAAAGGGATTTTGGCCATTTGAAGATACTTTTGGAAGCATTTTAAGCCATATTCAGGTCACTTCCGGTTTTCTATCCAGATATCCGAATCCGGCCGGATACTGAGGTCGGATATACAATTCGGATCCGGATTGGACAATTTTAAACTTGGATATCCAACCGGGATTGGATATCTGGGTATCTGGATCCGAATTAGATCCAGATAGTGAAAAGTGGTATCTGAGCAGCACTGTGCAGAAGTTCCTGCGCATCTACCAGGGAATGGACAATCTGTTGGAAGCGACTCGGGAAATTATGCGCACTTTCCGCCGCTCAGCCACTTCCGCAGCAAACCTGGGTGACATGCAACAGCACGAGGGCCTGCCACGACACCGGCTAGTCATCGATGTGCCAACTCGCTGGGACTCTACCCTGGCAATGTTGGAGCGGCTGGTTGAGCAGAGAAGTGCTGTCAACCGCCACATCATTGAGGGCACTCTTGCCGGCACCACCAAACTCCAGCTCCTCTCCAACGCACAGTGGGGGCAAATGCAGCAGGTCTGCTTGGTGTTGGCTCCCTTCCTGCAGGGAACCAATCTGGTGAATGAGGGACGGGCATCTCTCTGCCAGTATTGTTGGTCTGCTGGACAGGACCCTGTGTGATTTGATGGATGTTGGAGAGGAGGCCCTTATCCAGCTGGAACAGCAGCCGCCTGCGCAGTCCACTTCTGCACAGGATTTTGAGTTGTTGGAGGAGGAGTTGGAAGTCCTGGACATTGCTGTGGAGGGGGAACAGCGGAGCGCAGCTGCAGTGGTGCAAGGGTGGAGAGAGGAGGAAGAGACTCAGGGGCCAGAGGAGGAGGACAGCATTGTGACCACTGAACCTGATGTCTCTGCTGGATGGACCACCCTGTTCCCCATGGCAGTGCACATGCTGTGGTGCCTGCGCACAGACCCCAGGGTGAAGCAGATGCAAGTTTGGGAGGACGGCGTCTGCATCAGCATGATCCTGGACTCACGGCTGAAGGGGAAGGTGGCTCAGTTTCTGCCTGCTGGAGACCTTGAGCAGCGAACAAGGGAGTTGCAGCAGATCCTTGTTTGGTGATTGGAGGAAGCCTTCCCCCAGCCTTCCACCCTCTCTGTCCCTGTCCAGCCAGCACAGCAGTCAGTGCCTGCAGCCAGCAGCAGCAGCAGCATCAGTTGCCTAGGAGACCTGCTGTCCTTGACTAAGGCACTCAACATGATGGTACAGCAGCCAAGAGAGGAGGTGCGTGCAGCAGCATCCCCCTCTCAAAGTCCCAGCCAGTGCCTGATCCGGATGGTGGCCGACTACATGGGGTCCTTCAGCGGGCTTGACACCGGCGAGGATCCTGTGGACCCCTTGGAGTACTGGGTTGAGCGCTTGCAGATCTGGAGTGAGCTGGTGCAGTACGCCCTAGAAGTCCTGTCTTGCCCCTCTTCCAGCATGCTGTCCGAGGTGTTTCAGTGTGACCGGTGGCATGGTCACCGAGAAGCGATCTCGTCTGTCCCCAGAGTCCGTGGACAGACTCACATTCCTCAAGATTAACCAGGCCTGGATTGAAGGCACGTTCCAGGCACCTGTTGTCGGCGAGAGGAGGACATGAGGTGCCTGGGAATTATTTTTTCACAACATCAACCTTCAGTCCCCTGCTAATTTGGCCTGGTTTTTCTGTATGTTCTGTGGTACCACCACTGGGTGCCATGGCTTAGGCTGTCTGATGCCATATATGTCCTTTGGACTGCTGCTGCATTAAACCTCCTGTCTGTGTTCTCACCACCACCACCAGGGTCCACTCCGTTATGCGCCAGCTATTTTACACACCCTCAAAATAGCTACTAGAATTATTAGTACTGTTCTTGTGTAAAAAAGAAAAAAAAATGAGGTGTCTGGGATGCAAACTGTGCTGTCCGGGTTGTGGGGAGAACCCAACTGCAGCTGTACGACAAATTCCTGGAACCTCACGGTTGTTTATTTTTGTTTGTGCTGTGGTACCACTGATAGGTACCATTGCCTGCTGCCTGCCATGTCACTCCTCCTTCTGCTGCTTTAACCTCCTGCTGTCTGGGCTCCCACCGCCAGGGCACACAGATTTATGCGCCACTAGGTATTACGCCACTACAATAGCTTACTTTTGTTGTAAAAAAAATATCAGAGGTATCTGAGTTGAAAACTGTGCTGTCCCAGTTGCATATTGGACACAATATGGGCTGCATGACTGCTGTCTGGAACCTCCTGCATGTTTATTACAGCAGTGGTACCAACGCTAGGTACCATGGCCTGTTACATTGACTGCTGCCTGCCACACATCACTCCTCCTCCTCCTGCTGCTGCAGCCTGCTGCTACCTTAACCTCCTGCTGTCTGTGCTCCCACCGCCAGGGTCCACAGAATTATGTGCTGCTGGCATGCGCCAATAGCTATTACTCCACAAATTTAGCTATGCCGTTGAATACAAAATTTTAAAACAATTCTGTAAAGGAAAAAACATTAAGTTGGGTACAAGAGGATATGAACAAAAAAAATTAAGAAGAAGAGGATGGTGAAGAAGAAGAAGAAGAAGAACCAGGGGAAGAAGAAGAAGACCCAGGGGAAGAAGAAGAAGAAGAACCAGGCGAAGAAGAACCAGGTGGTGAAGAAAAATTAGAAGAACCAGGTGAAGAAGAAGACAAAGAAGAACCAGGTGAAGAAGAGGAAGAACCAGGTGGTGAAGAAGAAGAAGAAGAAGAACCAGGTGAAGAAGAAGAAGAACCAGATGACGAGGAAGAAGATGACGAAAAACCAGGTGAACAAGAAGAACCAGATGATGAAGAAGAAGAAGAACCAGGTGAAGAAGAACCAGATGATGAGGAAGAAGATGAAGAAGAACCAGGTGAAGAAGAAGAAAAAGAACCAGATGATGATGAAGAAGAAAAAGAAAAAGAAGAAGAAGAACCAGGTGAAGAAGAAGATGAAAAACCAAGTGAAGGTGAACCAGAAGAAGAAAAAGAGGAACCAGGTGAAATATATGTACATTGGAAGGACTGAGTAAAGTTGATGTTGGTTTGGCAGTGCAGTTAAAAGGTGTGCAGTGACTGCTGGTGGTATAATACAATGTGCAGTTATACAGGTGCAGTGAAAAGGTATGCAATGACTGCTGGTCTACAAAGTGCAGTCACACAGGTGCAGTAAAAAAGTATGCACTGACTGCTGCTATAATACAATTGTGCAGTCAAACAGGTGCAGAGAAAAGATATGCAGTGACTGCTGCTATAATACAATTGTGCAGTCACACAGGTGCAGGGAAAATGTATGCAGTGACTGCTGCTATATTACAATTGTGCAGTCACACAGGTGCAGGGAAAAGGTATGCAGTGACTGCTGCTATATTACAATTGTGCAGTCACACAGGTACAGGGAAAAGGTATGCACTGACTGCTGCTATAATACAATTGTGCAGTAACACAGGTGCAGGGAAAATGTATGCAGTGACTGCTGCTATAATACAATTGTGCAGTCACACAGGTGCAGGGAAAAGGTATGCACTGACTGCTGCTATAATACAATTGTGCAGTCACACAGGTGCAGGGGAAAGGTATTCACTGACTGCTGCTATAATACAATTGTGCAGCTACACAGGTGCAGGGAAAAGGTATGCAGTGACTGCTGCTATAATACAATTGTGCAGTCACACAGGTACAGGGACAAGGTATGCACTGACTGGTGGTGGTATTGTATAATGCAAAGTGCAGTCACACAGAGGCAGTGAAAGGTATGCACTGAGAGTGCTGGGCCTGGCACAGTACAGCAATTGGCAAGGGCCAGCTGCGACAGACAGGGCTGTATATGCAGTGTCAGTGGCACACACACAAAAAAAAAACACATCAGAAGAACATTAGCTCTCAAAAGAGCTGTTTTGAGGTGATTTTCATCTACACATATCAGCAAGGAGCAAGCTAACAGGCCTCCTATCGCTTTCCCTATGTCTCCAATGTCTCTCCCTTCTCTCATTAATACAGCAGCACACAGTGAGTGAGGACACGGCCGACGTTGCTGCCTTTTATAGGGGGGGGGGCTCCATTAGGGAGTGCAGCCTGATTGGCTGCCATGTGTCTGCTGACTGTGATGTAGAGGGTCAAAGTTTAGCCCAATGATGTAGTATAGGGGGCGGGTCAAACTCGGTAAATGTTCGGGGTTCAACGCGAACTCGCACCAGCTAAGTTTGCACGAACAAGTTCTCCGGTGAACCGTTCGGGCCATCTCTACTCTGCTTACCATAATGTCTTTGGTAGACTAAATTACATACAGTGGGTTGCAAAAGTATTCGGCCCCCTTGAAGTTTTCCACATTTTGTCATATTACTGCCACAAACATGAATACATTTTATTGGAATTCCACATGAAAGACCAATACAAAGTGGTGTACACATGAGAAGTGGAACGAAAATCATACATGATTCCAAACATTTTTTACAAATAAATAACTGCAAAGTGGTGTGTGCATAATTATTCGGCTCCTTTGATCTGAGTGCAGTCAGTTGCCTATAGACATTGCCTGATGAGTGCTAATGACTAAATAGAGTGCACCTGTGTGTAATCTAATGTCAGTACAAATACAGCTGCTCTCTGAGGGCCTCAGAGGTTGTCTAAGAGAATATTGGGAGCAACAACACCGTGAAGTCCAAAGAACACACAAGACAGGTCAGGGATCAAGTTATTGAAAAATTTAAAGCAGGCTTAGGCTACAAAAAGATTTCCAAAGCCTTGAACATTCCACAGAGCACTGTTCAAGTAATCATTCAGAAATGGAAGGAGTATGGCACAACTGTAAACCTACCAAGACAAGGACATCCACCTAAACTCACAGGCCGAACAAGGAGAGCGCTGATCAGAAATGCAGTCAAGAGGCCCATGGTGACTATGGAGGAGCTGCAGAGATCTACAGCTCAGGTGGGAGACTTTGTCCATAGGACAACTATTAGTCATGCACTGTACAGAGTTGGGCTTTATGGAAGAGTGGCAAGAAGAAAGCCATTGTTAACAGAAAAGCATAAGAAGTCCCGTTTGCAGTTTGCCACAAGCCATTTGGGGGACACAGCAACCATGTGGAAGAAGGTGCTCTGGTCAGATGAGACCAAAATGGAACTTTTTGGCCAAAATTCAAAACGCTGTGTGTGGTGGAAAACTAACACTGCACATCACTCTGAACACACCATCCCCACTGTCAAATATGGTGGTGGCAGCATCATGCTCGGGGGGGGGTGCATCTCTTCAGCAGGGACAGGGAAGCTGGTCAGAGTTGATGGGAAGATGGATGGAGCCAAATACAGGGCATACTTGGAAGAAAACCTCTTGGATACTGCAAAAGACTTGAGACTGGGGCGGAGGTTCACCTTCCAGCAGGACCATGACCCTAAACATAAAGCCAGGGCAACAATGGAATGGTTTAAAACAAAACATATCTATGTGTTAGAATGGCCCAGTCAAAGTCCAGATCTAAATCCAATCGATAATCTGTGGCAAGATCTGAAAACTGCTGTTCACAAACGCTATCCATCTAATCTGACTGAGCTGGAGCTGTTTTGAAAAGAAGAATGGGAAAGGATTTCAGTCTCTAGATGTGCAAAGCTGGTAGAGACATACCCTAAAAGACTGGCAGCTGTAATTGCAGCAAAAGGTGGTTCTACAAAGTATTGACTCAGGGGGCCAAATAATTACGCACACGCCACATTGCAGTTATTTATTTGTAAAAAATGTTTGGAATGATGTATGATTTTTGATCCACTTCTCACATGTACACCACTTTGTATTGATATTTCACATGGAATTACAATAAAATTGATGCATATTTGTGGCAGTAATGTGACAAAATGTGGAAAGCTTGCAACCCACTGTATGTGCTACCTCTTTTTTTGTGGCTAATGCTTCTAAAGCAGAGATTTTGTCGCAGTCTTTGTCAGACTATTTTTCTTTTTCTGTCTTGTTTTAGGGGTTGGCCTTACTCTTTGTAATTGGTAACTAAGGCTGAATGATTCCTTATTAAATTACCCTGCTGTATGTGAGCAGATTAAAGGTCACCTTGAAAACTATTTTCTAGATGACATGGGCAACTCCATTTCCCTTGGTATCCTATGGGCTGTCCATAAGTCTGTTCTAAGAGGCTATATCATTAAAGGAAATCTGGGATGAACTGGCCTGTTTAATTGGTGACTACAGGCATGTGTGGGCAGAAGTAGACATGATTTCTGCTCCCTACGTTCAGTACCAAGTCAGCCAAGTCATGCACTAATGTGCATGCACTGGCCTGTCGGCGCACCCAATTGGCCATGCTCTCATGGCAAGGAGCACTCATGCAGCTAAGTGTCATAACTGTGCATGCGCAGAACAAACTCAGTGATGAAGGCACAATCAAAGAGATGCACTGACAGACCAGCACATGCACAGTATTGCATGTCCATAACATGTAGTGCTTCTGTTTCACAATACATGGATCTTTGCAGCCAGTGGTGTGCCGCCTCTTTATTCATTTTGGGCTGAATCGGAGACTATGGGAGCAATCTGGTCGAGGCTTGGCACCAGCAAATCTCAGGACACAGTATACCTAGGTAACTGCTTCCTTGGAACCTTGCTTTTGTTGGGCAACTCCTTTCTATATTAAAAGCCTAAGTAAGCTTAACATCAGTTGTATGCAGGGCCGGGCCAGGCATAGGCTGGAGAGGCTCCAGCCTCAGGGCGCAGTGTAGGAGGGGGCGCAGAATTCATTCAGCTGTCATTCCTAATTGTGTTTGAAGCAGAAAGAAATAAGAAAAGGGGATACATGGCAGTGACTGCAAGCCAGATAACTAGATATTGAGGTGTTGGGGAGGTTGTGGGCCCTGTGGCGCCTCTTAGTCTAATAGCAATCAGTGTGTGACGGCTGGGGTGGGAGGGATGGAGGGGCGCAATTTGGTGTCTCAGCCTTGGGAGCTGGAGGACCTTGTCCCGGTTCTGGTTGTATGCAAACTATTTGAGGGGTTACTAAGATACTATACATGACTTCATAGTAGAAAATAATCTTATTTCTCAGCATCAGCATTGGTTTACTAAAGACAGGTCCTGTTTGACTAACATGCTCAGCTTTTATGAGGTAGTGAATGCTAATGTGGATATTGGGAATGCTGTAGATGTGATATACTTGGACTTTGCAAAGGCCTTTGACACTGTTCCCCACAAAAGTCTGGTGCAAACATTGAGGATGCGAGGACTGGGGAAGAGTCTGTGTGCATGGATAGGGAACTGGCTAATGGATAGAAAACAAAGAGTTGTGGTCAATGGATTGTACTCAAAATGGGTGACTGTTAGCAGTGGGGTCCCACAGGGGTCTGTACTGGGTCCAGTGCTCTTCAATTTATTTATTAATGATCTAGTAGATGCAGTAGAAAGCAATGTTGCTATTTTTGCAGATGATACAAAATTGTGCAGAATCATAAACTCTCAGGAAGATAGTGACATATTGCAACAGGGTAGGATAGGATGGCTATATGGGCACATAAATGGCAGATGAAATTCAATGTTGAAAAATGTAAAGTCATGCATTTTGGTCGTACCAGTGGTCTAGCACCATACAAAATAAATGGGATACAGTTGGGGACATCAAACTTGGAGAAGGACTTAGGAGTACTCATCGGCAACAAGTTAAATAAGTAAGGTCTAGTAAGGCCACATCTGGAATATGGAATTCAGTTCTGGGCACCACATTAGTGGAAAGATATTGCAGTCTTAGAGCAGGTGCAGAGACGAGCAACAAAATTGATACATGGGATGGAAGGTCTCACTTACCAAGAAAGGCTAGATAAACTGGGTTTATTTAGTCTAGAGAAAAGACGCCTTAGAGGGGATCTAATTAACATGTATAAATACATCAGAGGGCAATATAAAAGCTTGGCGGATGCGCTTTTTGTCCCTAGGCCTTCTCAAAGGACTAGAGGACATGATCTGCGCATGGAGGAAAATGTTTATCCATTTATTTAGGAAAGGGTTCTTTACAGTAAGAGTGATAAAGATGTGGAATGCATTGCCACAGGAAGTAGTTATGGCAAGCTCTTTACCTGCATTTAAAGGGGACTTAGATGCTTTCCTTGCGTGGAAAGACATCCATGGCTACAATTACTAGGTAATGCCCAATGATGCCGATCCAGGGATTTTATCTGATTGCCATCGAGAGTCGGGAAGGAATTTTTCCCTTTTGGGGCTAATTGGACCATGCCTTGTAAGGGTTTTTTGCCTTCCTCTGGATCAACAGGGATATGTGAGGGAGCAGGCTGGTGTACTTGTTCTCTGGTTGAACTTGATGGATGTATGTCTTTTTTCAACCTAAATAACTTTGTAACTATGGAATTTGATAGACAACAGCTGCATTTTTGGCTTGCTAACCTTTATTTGTCCCCTGAGCAAATTTTGATGTTTGATCTCCCCGTGGCTGTTGAGGAGATTAGACTGACTTTACAGAGCTTGAACAGTTCTAAAATCCAGAGATCCTGAAGATTTTTTTCTCACTATACTACAAAACTTTTTCTCATTTGCTAATCTCTTGATTACAGCAGTTGATTAAAGGAGTTCTTTCGCGAAAAAAGTAGGCAGTTAAAAAATGTGACAGATGACAGGTTTTGGGCCAGTCCATCTTTTTAAGGGGGATTCTCAGGGCTTTCTTTGTTTTCAACAGCATTTCCTGAACAACAGTTGCAAAATTTAACTGACATAATAGTGTGCAAGTGATTAGGGAGGCTGGCTGGTATTTTGCTATTTTGGCAGTTAAACTGTTGTTCAGGTAATGCTGTTGAAAACAAAGAAAGCCCTTAGAATCCCCCTTAAAAAGATGGACTGGCCCAAAACCTGTCATCTGACACATTTTTTAACTGCCTACTTTTTTCGCGAAAGAATCCCTTTAACAAGGTGATCCTACAGGACACCCCTACAGGGTGATAGTTTTCCTCAACAAATGTTAGCGATTAGACTATTCTTATTCCCTAAACCAGGATTGGATCATACCATTCCTATTAATTCCAGACTCATTTCAGTTCTGAATACTGATATTAAGTTGTTTTCCAATATAATGACTGGTAGATTGTTTTAAGTTGTTACAGGTTTGATCTCCTCCTCCCAAACTAGTTTCATACCAAACATACAAAATGAAAAAAAAAACACCAGACTTGCTATTAGCATTATTTAAGATGGCCTACTGGCTGACTGAGAGTCTTTCTACTTAGCCTTGATCTCACAAAGGCATTTTACTCAGTTTTATAGAATTATATGCATCAACTATTAGAACATTTTAACTTTCCTCCTCCCTTCAATATTCTATTTAGGCCCTTTCTAAAAGCCCTATATTACCAATTGGGCTTTGCTGTAGCCATAATTGACATTGCTGTCTATATGGCAATCATTTTCCCAAAATGCTGTTGGAGGCCAAATTACCTGCTTCACCCTGGGACTACCTTAGCCTCTATTACAAACAGGTGGCATGTAAGGGTTTCCCTCTGTCTGCCTCCTCTTTGCGCTTATTTTGGAACCTTTTGCTAAGGCCATGACCACAGACGCATCACGCACTACCTCAGCACCAACTCCCTACTTGACCCCCTACAATCTGGTTTCTGTCCTGCCCACTCAACAGAAACCGCTCCCGTCAAGGTAGTAAATGACCTTACCCTTGCTAAAGCTAAAGGAAACTACTCCATCCTGCTACTGCTTGACCTTTCCTCAGCATTTGATACAGTTGACCATCCCCTCCTCCTTCAATCCCTACAGTCCGTAGGGATTTGTGAGAACACCCTTGCCTGGATCTCCTCATACCTCTCTAATCGCCACTTCACCACCTCATTTAAAGGTTCCTCATCAAATCCCACACCCCTCTCGGTTGCAGTCCCCAGGGCTCTGTTCTGGGCCCCCTACTGTTCTCAATTTACATCTCCTCTATTGGCAAAGTCATCTCCTCCCTGGGCTTCAAATACCACCTATATGCCGATGATACCCAAATCTATATCCACACTCCCGATCTCTCCCACTCCACTATGAACAAGGTCTCCTCCTGCCTATCAACCATCTCCTCCTCGATGTCAGCTATGTTCCTGAAGCTTAACCTGGATAAAACTGAACTCATAATTTTCCTGCCCCACTCTGCACCACCCCTCCCAGATATTCACTGCACTATCAACAGCACTATCATCCACCCTACCTCCCAGGCCTGCTGCCTGGACGTCAAACTAGACTCTGCCCTCTCCTTCAGCCAACATATCCAAAATGTTACCAGAACCTGCAACTTCCACCTTTGAAACATCTCCAAAATCCGCCCCTTTCTGACCCCAGACACTACCAAGCTTCTCATCCATGCCCTCATCATCTCCTGCCTTGACTACTGCAATGCCGTACTATCTGGTCTCCCCTTAAAACACATTGAACCCCTTCAATCAGTCATGAATGCAGCAGCTAGACTCATCAGACTTTCCCACTACTATGCTTCCACTTCTCCCCTCTACTAAGCCCTACACTGGCTCCCTATCAGCTTCAGGATCAGTTTTAAGGTTTTGTGCCTTACCTACAAATCTGTGCACAAGACCTGCCCAACCTACATTTCTGAACTCGTCAACAGATATATACTTGGCCGTCCCCTCCGGTCCTCCAATGATCTCCGCCTGACCTCCCCACGCATTTGTCATTCCCATGCATGCTTACAAGATTTCTCAAGAGCTGCCCCCACCCTATGGAACTCCCTTCCACTCGCCCTCAGACTCACTCCTTCCTTCAACATCTTTTAAGCAAGCCCTCAAAACACATTTCTTTAAAATAGCCTACCCTACATCTACCACACGCTAACTCTCTGTCAATCACCCTTTCCACAGTCCTACCTTATGTGTCCCCCCACCCTTTAGATTGTAAGCCTTGGCAGGGCCTCCCCCTTCCCTTAGTGTGTCCTTCTTCATTTTACTACACCGGCAATTACACCCTTCTCATGGACTAACTCGTACTTGTTTTTCTGGGTCTCTAAATCGTATTTTATACCCTGATTGTATGTTTTAACCTTGTGCTATGTTGTATAACCGTTTGCTACCTCTCTGTCTGTCACCCCTTGTTGCAATGTATGTATCCCTAATTATTGTTCAGCGCTGCGTAATATGTTGGCGCTTTATAAATACAATAAATAATAGTAATAATAAATTAAGCTTAATGAAGACATTAATGGTTATAAGAAAGGGTCATTGTACATTAAATTGTATGCAAATGAAGAAAGCAGGCAGCCTCAGTAGAAGCGCAGTTTAGCGCGAAACGGCTGTCAGGCATCTTGTGCCCAGCACCCACCACCACCCATGCCTCCTCTCACAAGGGTATGTGCTCTACTCAATGCAATTTTGAAAGATGTTGCACGTTTGCACTTTATAATGTTATAATAAATTGAAAAATTATATATGCTCAGCGCAGAGTCCAAAAACAAAAGACGAGTCTTCAACAAAGGATAAAAGCAGGCAAATCTCCACCACAATAAATATTGGGTTCACGGCACAGCTCTGCAATCATGGATACCCAAAAAGGAAAGAGGCTTACCAGCTGGTGACAACCCACATTATAAGGTTGTATCAACGCTTTGGTAGGACATCAGGAAGCAACAGTCTGTCCAGGATCCACCAATTCAGCAATGATTCATCTCACGATTGGATATCAGTAAACATCATAAAAAACAAACAAACGGCAACTCTAAGTGTAAACCGTTTAATATAAAGTTTTCATAGTAAAAACAGCTTAAAAATAGCATAAAAATAGCATAAAAACAAAACTTACATACGGGGCCCATGCAATGGGAACCCCGAGAAAGTTGCACGCGTGTATGGGTCAGAAGTAAAGGACAGTCTGAAGGTGCCGCCTGTCTCCTTCCCGACCGGTTTCGCAAACTAGCGTCATCAGGGGATTAAGGATACAAGCGGCTGGCACCAAATATATAAACTTTTACAATAAAGAAAGGGGTGGGGCTATGAACACCAACAGTCAAGACCCCTCCAATAGAGTATAGATCAGACTCTACTAGGAGAGTGACTATAACCCAGATCAATACACATTGAAAACAATGGGATATAAGATTAGAAGCTTGAAGTCTCCAGTGGCTAGACAGCACAGTGGTCAAGGGCCCTGTCTCCGACACAGGAATCCCAGGTTCAAGTCCTGGCAGCCAACCCTGTTTTTTTTTTTTTTTTTTTTTTTTTACTATAGTATGCAATACATACTGGCATATATAAAACCAGAAAGTGCACATTATAGAAGGTGAATAAGTGAAAAATTACCTAGACAGAGCCAGATAGATATTAAGTGAAAGCCAAGGTCCGAGAATACAGAACTGAATAGTGAATAAATGGCCGACATAGGGAACTTACAAAGAGGAAAAACATAGTCCTCCTAATAGGAAAGACAAACAGCGCATAGCTGCATTGCACGTCATCTACAACGCCTAAGCGGCAGAACAACATACATGTATAAAGTTGATGCAAAAAAAAATAAAAAATATATAAAATGCGTCATTAGTAACGCTAGGGCGGCAAAGTGCCACATATGCGTAAAATTCATGCGGCAATGCGTGTAAAGTGCACAAACCCAATTTATGCAGGGATACATTTGGACTATATAAAACCGTGTGTAAAACGTATGCATAAAACGTATGAAATATATGAGATTATGCATGCGCCATTATTAATCGTGAAAGAAATGTAATAATCAACGCTATCACGTGAATGAGAGGTACACTGAGAACATAAAAGGACTCATACGTACCAATGAAAAATAGTGCACATGCCCACGTGACAGGGGGATGTGTAAAGAGAAGTAGAATACTAGTGAGCTCCTTATAGGAATGTGCATAATATTTCGCGCATAGACGCGTCGAATAAATAAGAATGTACGAGAAGGAAACAAGAGTGAGAGAAAGAAAAGTCCCATTAACCAATGCCGAAAGAAATTGCCAGTGAGACAATTCCTACATCTAAACTTTTTCGGGAAATATATACAGTACATATATATACACATATACATAGTCAAGGGAATACCACACCAGATATGCCAGTAAGTATAGCAAAAGGTTATACAAGTGACCTTAAAAATAATATTAAGCAAGTAGGCCAAGCAGACCGACACACATGTACAATCACAGAGTAAAAGTATCAAAAATTATAAACAGTCATAAAAATTATGAATTATTAATAAAACAATTTACGTCCAGTTCAACATTCAGCCCATCTGGGCGTAGTGTTCGCAGTTTGAAAATCCATTCGGTTTCTAGTCGTGAGACATCTCTAACCCGATTTTGGCCTCTCCAGTTTTTCTTAATGCTATCTATAATGCAGTATTTCAAAAGGGAAGGGTCCTTATGATGTGTGGTAGCAAAATGTTTGGGTACTGGATGTCCCATAGATCCCTTACTGATCAGGTAGATGTGTTCCCCCAGTCTTTCCTTAAAGGATCTGGTAGTTCTACCCACATATTTTAGACCGCAAGGGCATTCCAATAGATAAACCGTGAAAGTGCTATCACAGGTGAATAACTGCTTAATTTCAAAGGGCCGTGAGGTAGCGTTCCCCGAAAAGGTGTGAATTCTGCGTGGCATGGACTTGCATGCTTTACATCCTTTACGTTTAAGGGTCCCTGCATTTTGATGGCAGCCGATATATCATCCCTGTATACTGTTATCAATCAGGAAGATGGAGTTGAAGCTGCACGCACATGTCTAATGAAAAACGATCAACTTAGTTCTGACCAAGCTGCGTTTATTGTGGAGTGTTTAAATTTCGCTATGAGCCACAATTATTTTTGGTTCGATGGATCGTACTTCCTGCAGAGGTTTGGCGTGGCTATCGGAGCGAAATTTGCTCCCAGCCTCGCTAACCTATTTCTGGCTGTTTGGGAGGAGCGATTCATCGATAAATCTCGCTTTCCTCAACTCCTTTTATATAGGAGGTACATAGACGATGTGATGGTGGTATGGGAATGGGATCAGACATCTTTACAATTGTTTATTAACCATATTAATGATAATACCGATAATCTGGTCTTTAATTGCGTTTGTAGTTCTGAGGAAATACATTTTCTCGATCTGACCATTCGTTTGGAATCTGATAGATTTATTACAAAGACCTATTTTAAGGATACCGACAGTTAGTTTGAGAGACAATTGTGGTGTTAAATTTCTCACTCAATATAGTTTCCAACACAGAGATATCAAAAAGATTTTGCGCAAACATTGGCATCTCTTGAAAGGCGATCCAGTGATTGGTCCATTGCTTACGGACAATCATGAGATTATATTCAGGAGAGCGCCAAATTTGCGCGATCGTCTTGTGCATAGCCATATTGATCCACCCAAAATAAGCCCTTCCAGTGTAGTACCACTTAAGGGTTTTTATAGATGTGGTAAGTGTAAAGGATGTAAAGCATGCAAGTCCATGCCACGCAGAATTCACACCTTTTCGGGGAACGCTACCTCACGGCCCTTTGAAATTAAGCAGTTATTCACCTGTGATAGCACTTTCACGGTTTATCTATTGGAATGCCCTTGCGGTCTAAAATATGTGGGTAGAACTACCAGATCCTTTAAGGAAAGACTGGGGGAACACATCTACCTGATCAGTAAGGAATCTATGGGACATCCAGTACCCAAACATTTTGCTACCACACATCATAAGGACCCTTCCCTTTTGGAATACTGCATTATAGATAGCATTAAGAAAAACTGGAGAGGCCAAAATCGGGTTAGAGATGTCTCACGACTAGAAACCGAATGTATTTTCAAACTGCGAACACTACGCCCAGATGGGCTAAATGTTGAACTGGACGTAAATTGTTTTATTAATAATTCATAATTTTTATGACTGTTTATAATTTTTGATACTTTTACTCTGTGATTGTACATGTGTGTCGGTCTGCTTGGCCTACTTGCTTAATATTATTTTTAAGGTCACTTGTATAACCTTTTGCTATACTTACTGGCATATCTGGTGTGGTATTCCCTCGACTATGTATAGGTGTATATATATGTACTGTATATATTTCCCGAAAAAGTTTAGATGGGGGAATTGTCTCACTGGCAATTTCTTTCGGCATTGGTTAATGGGACCTTTCTTTCTCTCACTCTTGTTTCCTTCTCGTACATTCTTATTTATTCGATGCGTCTATGCGCGAAATATTATGCACATTCCTATAAGGAGCTCACTAGTATTCTACTTCTCTTTACACATTCCCCTGTCACGTGGGCATGTGCACTATTTTTCATTGGTACGTATGAGTCCTTTTATGTTCTCGGTGTACCTCTCATTCACGTGATAGCGTTGATTATTAAATTTCTTTCACGATTAATAATGGCGCATGCATAATCTCATATATTTCATACGTTTTATGCATACGTTTTACACACGGTTTTATATAGTCCAAATGTATCCCTGCATAAATTGGGTTTGTGCACTTTACACGCATTGCCGCATGAATTTTACGCATATGTGGCACTTTGCCGCCCTAGCGTTACTAATGACGCATTTTATAATTTTTTTTTTTTTTTTTTTTTGCATCAACTTTATACATGTATGTCGTTCTGCCGCTTAGGCGTTGTAGATGATGTGCAATGCAGCTATGCGCTGTTTGTCTTTCCTATTAGGAGGACTATGTTTTTCCTCTTTGTAAGTTCCCTATGCCGGCCATTTATTCACTATTCAGTTCTGTATTCTCGGACCTTTGCTTTCACTTAATATCTATCTGGCTCTGTCTAGGTAATTTTTCACTTATTCACCTTCTATAATGTGCACTTTCTGGTTTTATATATGCCAGTATGTATTGCATACTATAGTAAAAAAAAAATAAAAAAAAATAAAACAGGGTTGGCTGCAGGGACTTGAACCTGGGATTCCTGTGTCAGAGACAGGGCCCTTGACCACTGTGCTGTCTAGCCACTGGAGACTTCAAGCTTCTAATCATATATCCCATTGTTTTCAATGTGTATTGATCTGGGTTATAGTCATTCTCCTAGTAGAGTCTGATCTATACTCTATTGGAGGGGTCTTGACTGTTGGTGTTCATAGCCCCACCCCTTTCTTTATTGTAAAAGTTTATATATTTGATGCCAGCCGCTTGTATCCTTAATCCCCTGATGACGCTAGTTTGCGAAACCGATCGGGAAGGAGACAGGCGGCACCTTCAGACTGTCCTTTACTGCTGACCCATACACGCGTGCAACTTTCTCAGGGTTCCCATTGCATGGGCCCCGTATGTAAGTTTTGTTTTTATGCTATTTTTATGCTATTTTTAAGCTGTTTTTACTATGAAAACTCTATATTAAACGGTTTACACTTAGAGTTGCCGTTTGTTTGTTTTTTATGATGTTTACTGATATCCATTCGTGAGAGGAATCATTGCTGAATTGGTGGATCCTGGACAGACTGTTGCTTCCTGATGTCCTACCAAAGCGTTGATACAACCTTATAATGTGGGTTGTCACCAGCTGGTAAGCCTCTTTCCTTTTTGGGTATCCATGATTGCAGAGCTGTGCCGTGAACCCAATATTTATTGTGGTGGAGATTTGCATGCTTTTATCCTTTGTTGAAGACTCGTCTTTTGTTTTTGGACTCTGCGCTGAGCATATATAATTTATCTGTTTGTGAACTCTGGACATCGTTCTTCTCTCAGCAGCGGCCACTTTGTTTCCTTGGCGCTGATACACATATGCAAACTTGTTTATCTGTCCAACTGTTTAGCTGCCTTGGAGTATTTTCCTATCACTGTGTATGTACAGTGTTATTATCTTAATAATTAGCCTATTGAGATGGATGTTTTTGAATTTATGGAAAGTAGAGAGTACGATCTAGATACGGTCTTTTCTGAACGGGTCTCTACAGTGGCAGGTGATAATGTGGAAGGCCAATTTAGAGAACTGAGCCATTTTTGTGAAAAAAAGATGTCCCTTTGGTGGGAGATAGCCACACTCGAAAGGTATAACAAGGATGGGTTTGCTCCGCGAAGACTCAGGTGGGATTTTATCCCTAACGAGCAGGAGAGAATAACCATCTCTGATGAGAAACTTATCACCTTTTTTAAAAAGTGTAGCAAGGAGCTAATGGAGATCCTCATTGAGGGAAAGAAAAAGCGCCTAAATATGTTTAATAAAGACATAGACCAAATTCAGGTGAAACTTAACCCATATAAGGACTGTGATGAATATGAAGCCCTGTCAAATGACCTACAAGGTTATTTGAGGAAAGTTGATAATGAAATTAAAAATAAAAAACAAAAGAAATACCAGAGGGATATATTAGATTATAAAAAGGGAGAGGTCTTCAAATGGCAGATACAGGATGCAAAGGAGAAAGAAAAGAACAAAATAGATAAGCCAGTGGATAATGTACCCCCATCAGATACCAGACCTAGAACTCCTATAGATAATCCACATCCAAAATTTCAACCACGTTACCCCCCTCGCTACCCTCCCAGGCCATACTATGGAAAAGGATCAGGAGATGTACCGAGACCTATACCAAAGGGCAATTATAGTCCCATAAGATTTCAAAATAGATCGCGGGATGATTATTATCCACAAAAGCCTCATGAAAATCCCAGATGGCCCACCCACCCACGTATTAGGTCTCCCCATGTTGTGCCTAACCACCCTTCAGGTCGGCCGGTAAATGGGGGATCTAATCCTGTGTCTTATCCATCTAATGTTTCTGGAAATCGTCCCTTAGACTATTATGCCCAGGATTTCAAACCCAACCACCCATTACAGCTCAAAAAACTTCGTAGACCTAGACCACCAAAACAGTGGGTTCCCAAACCATTTAAGCCCCAACCGCCAGCACCTGACTATAGTCATGTCTCTGTCTATAACCGTTTTGAGACGCTTTCTGATGTGTCAGATTCTGAATTTGGTTTTTCGGAGGAAGAACCCCTGACCCCTTTTACGGACCCAAAAACAGCCACGAGGGAAAAAGACACAAGGGAATCAGAAACAGAAGGGGCAATAGGGGTGGAAGGAGGGTACAATCTAAGAAACAAAAAGAGGATGGGCATATAGGGGAGGGTATATTTAACCTCAGTTCACACAGGCTATCCTCCTCAGAGCTGAAGCTACTAGACAAGGGCCTAAAATTTGCCCCCCCCCAAACCTTTAAATAAATTTGAACTCTTCATTGACGCCCACAAATTTATTCGACATCTAAATGTTAAAAAATTCTTTCTTAGTAAGACTGCTCCTACCACTAGTACAGTGGATATCAGCCTAGAAAGAAATCTTTTGAACAGTGGACTCAGGAATGCTTCCACGTTTAATCCTTTGATTGCTAATAATCATTCTATAGAAGCCTTTAAGAAATCTTTGTTTAAAGATATTTATGCTTTGGATACAAGGAAGCCTAGGGGTAATGTTGAGATACAGAAAGCTATGACAGCTCTCTTGGACGAGAGAGATTTAGTAATAAAGCCTGCTGACAAAGGGGGAGGTATTGTGCTACTTAATAGGGCTGACTACAAAGCTGAGATGGCACGCCTACTCAGCGATGGTGCCACATACCTCCCCCTTCGAGGAGATCCAGGACATCGTTTTTATGATGAACTGAGTAGTTTGATCATTAGGGGTGAATCCGATGGCTTTCTGAACAAGTTAGAGGCGGAGTATTTGGTTCCCTCTCATATCAGAACCCCAGTTATCTACTATCTCCCAAAACTTCACAAAGACCCCATACGGCCACCGGGGAGACCCATAGTTAGTGGGATTAACTCAATCACTTCCAGGCTGGGGGAATTTGTGGACCACTTCCTTCAACCTTTAGTCCCTTTTATCCCGTCCTACCTCAAAGACTCTGGCCATCTAATCGAGCTGCTGGGATCTCTCTCGTTTAAGGGTCCCTGCATTTTGATGGCAGCCGATATATCATCCCTGTATACTGTTATCAATCAGGAAGATGGAGTTGAAGCTGCACACACATGTCTAATGAAAAACTATCAATTTAGTTCTGACCAAGCTGCGTTTATTGTGGAGTGTTTAAATTTCGCTATGAGCCACAATTATTTTTGGTTCGATGGATCGTACTTCCTGCAGAGGGTTGGCGTGGCTATGGGAGCGAAATTTGCTCCCAGCCTCGCTAACCTATTTCTGGCTGTTTGGGAGGAGTGATTCATCGATAAATCTCGCTTTCCTCAACTCCTTTTATATAGGAGGTACATAGACGATGTGATGGTGGTATGGGAAGGGGATCAGACATCTTTACAATTGTTTATTAACCATATTAATGATAATACCGATAATCTGGTCTTTAATTGCGTTTGTAGTTCTGAGGAAATACATTTTCTCGATCTGACCATTCGTTTGGAATCTGATAGATTTATTACAAAGACCTATTTTAAGGATACCGACAGAAATAGTTTTATCCCTGTTACCAGCTGTCACTATTTCCCCTGGTTAAAAGGAGTTCCCAGGAGCCAATTTACCAGGATTCGGAGAAATTGCACCCTGCCCTCAGATTATGTTTTGCAAAGTGATCTGTTGATCACTAGGTTTGAGGCCAAGGGATATGGTCAGGCAGACTTAAAGGTTGTTAGAGACCAAATTGGTGAGAAAGACAGGCCTATTAATAGAGGGACCAAGGCTGTTAGTTTGAGAGACAATTGTGGTGTTAAATTTCTCACTCAATATAGTTTCCAACACAGAGATATCAAAAAGATTTTGCGCAAACATTGGCATCTCTTGAAAGGCGATCCAGTGATTGGTCCATTGCTTACGGACAATCCTGAGATTATATTTAGGAGAGCGCCAAATTTGCGCGATCGTCTTGTGCATAGCCATATTGATCCACCCAAAATAAGCCCTTCCAGTGTAGTACCACTTAAGGGTTTTTATAGATGTGGTAAGTGTAAAGGATGTAAAGCATGCAAGTCCATGCCACGCAGAATTCACACCTTTTCGGGGAACGCTACCTCACGGCCCTTTGAAATTAAGCAGTTATTCACCTGTGATAGCACTTTCACGGTTTATCTATTGGAATGCCCTTGCGGTCTAAAATATGTGGGTAGAACTACCAGATCCTTTAAGGAAAGACTGGGGGAACACATCTACCTGATCAATAAGGGATCTATGGGACATCCAGTACCCAAACATTTTGCTACCACACATCATAAGGACCCTTCCCTTTTGAAATACTGCATTATAGATAGCATTAAGAAAAACTGGAGAGGCCAAAATCGGGTTAGAGATGTCTCACGACTAGAAACCGAATGGATTTTCAAACTGCGAACACTACGCCCAGATGGGCTGAATGTTGAACTGGACGTAAATTGTTTTATTAATAATTCATAATTTTTATGACTGTTTATAATTTTTGATACTTTTACTCTGTGATTGTACATGTGTGTCGGTCTGCTTGGCCTACTTGCTTAATATTATTTTTAAGGTCACTTGTATAACCTTTTGCTATACTTACTGGCATATCTGGTGTGGTATTCCCTCGACTATGTATATGTGTATATATATGTACTGTATATATTTCCCGAAAAAGTTTAGATGGGGGAATTGTCTCACTGGCAATTTCTTTCGGCATTGGTTAATGGGACCTTTCTTTCTCTCACTCTTGTTTCCTTCTCGTACATTCTTATTTATTTGACGCGTCTATGCGCGAAATATTATGCACATTCCTATAAGGAGCTCACTAGTATTCTACTTCTCTTTACACATCCCCCTGTCACGTGGGCATGTGCACTATTTTTCATTGGTACGTATGAGTCCTTTTATGTTCTCGGTGTACCTCTCATTCACGTGATAGCGTTGATTATTACATTTCTTTCACGATTAATAATGGCGCATGCATAATCTCATATATTTCATATGTTTTATGCATACGTTTTACACACGGTTTTATATAGTCCAAATGTATCCCTGCATAAATTGGGTTTGTGCACTTTACACGCATTGCCGCATGAATTTTACGCATATGTGGCACTTTGCCGCCCTAGCGTTACTAATGACGCATTTTATAATTTTTTTTTTTTTTTGCATCAACATTTTACATGTATGTCGACGTGCAATGCAGCTATGCGCTGTTTGTCTTTCCTATTAGGAGGACTATGTTTTTCCTCTTTGTAAGTTCCCTATGCCGGCCATTTATTCACTATTCAGTTCTGTATTCTCGGACCTTGGCTTTCACTTAATATCTATCTGGCTCTGTCTAGGTAATTTTTCACTTATTCACCTTCTATAATGTGCACTTTCTGGTTTTATATATGCCAGTATGTATTGCATACTATAGTAAAAAAAAAAAAAAAAAAAAACAGGGTTGGCTGCCGGGACTTGAACCTGGGATTCCTGTGTCGGAGACAGGGCCCTTGACCACTGTGCTGTCTAGCCACTGGAGACTTCACGCTTCTAATCTTCTATCCCATTGTTTTCAATGTGTATTGATCTGGGTTATAGTCACTCTCCTAGTAGAGTCTGATCTATACTCTATTGGAGGGGTCTTGACTGTTGGTGTTCATAGCCCCACCCCTTTCTTTATTGTAAAAGTTTATATATTTGGTGCCAGCCGCTTGTATCCTTAATCCCCTGATGACGCTAGTTTGCGAAACCGGTCGGGAAGGAGACAGGCGGCACCTTCAACAATCAAAAGGACAGACCCTGCTTCACATTCAGTAGAAAAAGTTTATTAAAGCATGAAAAACATCACTGCATAAGCACCATAGTGTTACTTTAAAATCATACTTCACTGCTGGTGTAAACAAGCGCAGCCGGCTGGGCTCACACATGCACCTTCCACTTGTATCACATCAGTCACACCCGGGATCCCTTCACTCATCCACTGTATAGCAGGGGACTATCTATAAGTACAGCAAGCCAGAGTTCAGCAAAATTCCAAGCAAGGAGATGTAACAAACCCTGCATAGGGCTTAGCAAAGCCAGTAGAAGCACATGCAGGTCACAGAGGGCGAGGGTAAAGCATGGATTCATAAAGCCTGAAGCATGGAATTGCAATAAACCAGCTTGAATCTGCCTCACTGAGGCTCTCACCACTCAGGAACAGTTTCTGGTCATCTCCCATCTACTGTATCAGGAACATGGCAGTCTCTTAGCAGGCAGCTTTCACTCCCCTGGGCAGTCCACATGCTCAGCAGGGCAGGCAGGGTCCTGGGTGTCTCATGCAGCTGATGGAAAGCGTGTGCACACGTGTTTTACCAGCCAGTGATCTCTCCAGCCACACAGACCTTCTCTTGTATGTCCTCCCACACGGTCAGCCGGCGCCAGGCTCCGTGGTAGGCTTCATGCAGGGTGTGTGGTCGGGCAGCGCTTGGTAGTCAGTGAAGAACGCCTTCACCACGCGTATCAGCCGCTTCCGGCCTTAATCATGTGATCACATGATTAAGGCCGGAAGCGGCCGATACGCGTGGTGAAGGCGTTCTTCACTGACTACCAAGCGCTGCCTGACCACACACCCTGCATGAAGCCTACCACGGAGCCTGGCGCCGGCTGACCGTGTGGGAGGACATACAAGAGTAGGTCTGTGTGGCTGGAGAGATCACTGAGTGGCAAAACACGTGTGCACATGCTTTCCATCAGCTGCATGAGACACCCAGGACCCTGCCTGCCCTGCTGAGCATGTGGACTGCCCAGGGTAGTGAAAGCTGCCTGCTAAGAGACTGCCATGTTCCTGATACAGTAGATGGGAGATGACCAGAAACTGTTCCTGAGTGGTGAGAGCCTCAGTGAGGCAGATTCAAGCTGGTTTATTGCAATTCCATGCTTCAGGCTTTATGAATCCATGCTTTACCCTCGCCCTCTGTGACCTGCATGTGCTTCTACTGGCTTTGCTAAGCCCTATGCAGGGTTTGTTACATCTCCTTGCTTGGAATTTTGCTGAACTCTGGCTTGCTGTACTTATAGATAGTCCCCTGCTATACAGTGGATGAGTGAAGGGATCCCGGGTGTGACTGATGTGATACAAGTGGAAGGTGCATGTGTGAGTCCAGCCGGCTGCGCTTGTTTACACCAGCAGTGAAGTATGATTTTAAAGTAACACTATGGTGCTTATGCAGTGATGTTTTTCATGCTTTAATAAACTTTTTCTACTGAATGTGAAGCAGGGTCTGTCCTTTTGATTGTTGTTTCTGGTTTAGCCATTGCCAGCCCCATGCTCCCACGATATTGTGGTATTCATAGTTCAATACCTGTGAGTTCCAGGAACTAGTTTTTTCTAGGCGGCACCTTCAGACTGTCCTTTACTGCTGACCCATACACGCGTGCAACTTTCTCGGGGTTCCCATTGCATGGGCCCCGTATGTAAGTTTTGTTTTTATGCTATTTTTATGCTATTTTTAAGCTGTTTTTACTATGAAAACTCTATATTAAACAGTTTACACTTAGAGTTGCCGTTTGTTTGTTTTTTATGATGTTTACTGATATCCATTCGTGAGAGGAATCATTGCTGAATTGGTGGATTCTGGACAGACTGTTGCTTCCTGATGTCCTACCAAAGCGTTGATACAACCTTATAATGTGAGTTGTCACTAGCTGGTAAGCCTCTTTCCTTTTTGGGTATCCATGATTGCAGAGCTGTGCCATGAACCCAATATTTATTGTGGTGGAGATTTGCATGCTTTTATCCTTTGTTGAAGACTCGTCTTTTGTTTTTGGACTCTGCGCTGAGCATATATAATTTATCTGTTTGTGAACTCTGGACATCGTTCTTCTCTCAGCAGCGGCCACTTTGTTTCCTTGGCGCTGATACACATATGCAAACTTATAATAAATTGAACACTTGCAGCCGTGCCAGCTTTCCTGCTTTCCTCATTTGCTTGCTGCTTGATTTCTCTGCTTGAGCATGCTGAAGAGGTTCCAGAGAAGAGGTGTACTTGTAGTCCTCCTGTGCATACTGCATGTCTTTGAAGTTGAGTAGTGCATGTGATGCCGCTATAGTGCCAACCTTTTGCTTCCTTCTGTTTGTACATTAAATTGTCTATGTATGCTTCTTTATGTTCTTAATTTCCTGAAAGTTTTAGAAAGTTTGGGTAATTTTTGGGTTTACTAATTAATACGCATAAGTCAAAAGCTTTATCCATTATTTTCCCCGTCAAGTACTGTAACGTTTATGAGGCTAACTTCCCTTTTTATTGCTCCGTTCTATTCCAACCCTGGTTAGGAATAGTGTTGGGCGAACAGTGTTCGCCACTGTTCGGGTTCTGCAGAACATCACCCTGTTCGGGTGATGTTCGAGTTCGGCCGAACACCTGGTGGTGTTCGGCCAAACTGTTTGCGTTCGCCCGAACGGCTCAATTCCTGGCCGAACCTGGCCGAACAGGGCCCCTGTTCGGCCGAATACGCCCCCCCTATGGGGTCGCAGGCATAAGGGGGGAGCATGCCCCGATCGCGGGGGGGGTCGGAAATTCCCCCCACCCCCTCCGCTAGTGCTCCCCCCTCTGCCCGCTTCCCCATACAAAAGTTTAAGGAAAGTACCGGTGGTAGTGGATGGCCTGGCAGTGGCACTGTGGAGTGAGGAGGAGGAGTCCGGAGAGTGACGTGTTGAGGGAGGCCGGGCAGCGGGCGGTTCAGCGGTAGTACCCTTGTGGTACTTCCGCCCTTTCTCTGACCTCACGCCCGCTGCCCGGCCTCCCTCAACGCGTCACTCTCCGGACTCCTCCTCCTCACTCCACAGTGCCACTGCCAGGCCATCCACAACCACCGGTACTTTCCTTATACTATTGTATGGGGAAGCGGGCAGAGGGGGGAGCGCTAGCGGAGGGGGTGGGGGGAATTTCCGACCCCCCCCCCCCGCGATCGGGGCATGCTCCCCCCTTATGCCTGCGACCCCATAGGGCCCCCAAAAGCGGGATGTTCGGGGAGTTCGGGGTTCGGCCCGCACATACCGAACATCGCGGTCATGTTCGGCGAACTTTCCCGAACCCGAACATCCAGGTGTTCGCCCAACATTAGTTAGGAATCACTTTGTCAACATCTGAGGAGTTACTGTTTAAACTAAATCATTCTAAACTGATGTCTCAAATCTTGGCTCTAATAGATTGGAACTCCTATAAGATTTCCTGCATGGGTACAATGCATGCATCTAAAATCATCATTCTTCCAATGCTCTTATACATGTTTAGGCCACTATGTAGTAATCTAAATAAAAGTCTATTGGATTTGTTACTGGTTTAACTTTAAAAATGTGTTTAAAATGGGAGACCTTAGAGTGAAAGGATCTTATTTATTTAGACCATGTCATGGGGGAAGGGGGATGTTACATTTTCCTAATTTGTGGAATTACTGCCTTGGAGCCCCGTTTGCTCACCAGCAAGTTGGTTTATGTCTGAGACTATACTGTTACAGTCTCAGTTCAAAATATAATCTATTTCTCTTTACAATCCTAAAGCTCTGCTGTTTAAGAAAAATTCATGGCCGCTACAATAGGCAATATATATATATATATATATATATATATATATATATATATATATATATATATATATATATATACTGTGGGTTGCGAAAGTTTGGGCAACCTTGTTAATCTTCAATATTTTCCTGTACAACTCATTGGTTGTTTCAATAAAAAATGTCAGTTAAATATATCATATTGGAGACACACACAGTGATATTTGAGAAGTGAAATGAAGTTTATTGGATTTACAGAAAGTGTACAATAATTGTTTAAACAAAGCTAGGCAGGTGCATAAATTTGGGCACCACAAAAAATAAATGAAATCAATGTTTAGTAGATCCTCCTTTTGCAGAAATTACAGCCTCTAAATGCTTCCTGTAGGTTCCAATGAGAGTCTGGATTCTGGTTGAAGGTATTTTGGACCATTCCTCTTTACAAAACAGCTCAGGTTTGATGGCTTCTAAGCATAGACAGCTCTCTTTAACTCATACCACACATTTTCAATTATATTCATGTCTGGGGACTAAGATGGCCATTCCAGAATGTTGTACTTGTTCCTCTACATGAATGCCTTAGTGGAATTTGAGCAGTGTTTAGAGTTGTTGTCTTGATGAAAGATCTATCCCCGGCGCAGCTTCAGCTTTGCCACTAATTCCTGGACATTGGTCTCCAGAATCTGTTGATACTGAGTGGAATCCATGCATCCCTCAACTGTGACAAGATTTCCAGTCCCTGCACTGGCCACACAGCCCCACAGCATGATGGAACCACCACCATATTTTACAGTAGGTAGCAGGTGTTTTTCTTACAATGCTGTGTTCTTTTTCCTCCATGCATAATGCCCCAATAACTCAATTTTAGTTGCATCAGTCCACAGCACCTTATTCCAGAATGAAGCTGGCTTGTCCAAATGTGCTTTAGCATGCTTCAAGTGGCTCTGTTTGTGCTGTGGGTGTAGAAAAGGCTTCCTCTGCATCACTCTCACATACAGCATCTCCTTGTGTAAAGTGTGCCAATGGCTGAACAATGCACAGTGACTCCACCTGCAGCAAGATGATGTTGTAGGCCGTTGGAGCTGGTCTGTGGCTTGACTCTGACTGTTCTCACCATTCATCGCCTCTGTTTATCCAAGCTTTTACTTGGTCTGCCACTTCAAGCCTTACCTTGAACTGAGCCTGTGGTCTTCCATTTCCTCAATATGTTCCTAACTGAGGAAACAAACAGCTGAAATCTCTTAAATAGCTTTCTGTATTCTTCTCCTAAACCATGATGGTGAACATTCGTTGTCTTCAGGTCATTTGAGAGTTGTTTTGAGACCACCCATGTTGCTACTCTTCAGAGAACATTTAAAGAGGAGGGAAACTTAAAATTGACCCCTTAAATAGTCTTTCTCATAAGAAAGACTCTCATAATTTGATTCACCTGTGTATGTAGATCAGGGGTCATTGAGCTTACCAAGCCAATTTGAGTTCAAATAATTAGTTCTAAAGGTTTTGGAAGCAATAACATGACAACAGTGCCCAAATGTATGCACCTGCCAAATTTTATTTAAATAATTATTGCACACTTTCTGTAAATCCAATAAACTTCATTCCATGTCTCAAATAGCACTGTGTGTGTCTCCTATATGATATATTTTTTTTAACCAAAACGAGTTTATTTGAAAAAGCAGTAGAAAAGTGTACACAGGCACTACATTGAGCAAAACAGCATGAAAAGGATAACATGTCAGGGGTTACAAAACAACTGTACAGTGCAATAAATAGCTAAGTAAACATATTAATCTTTGTAAGTAAATATGAGAGACATTTAACATTAGTGTCAGAGATCCTTCATATAATATCATACAGGAGTAAATATTGGTGGGGTATTTAACACAAATATAGAGTGTGCCTCCATTATTAATTACGTGGTCTGGTATACAACAATTAAGAATATTAAGAAGGGGGCACAGAAGTATAAAGAGACCAGTGCAGAACGCACCAAAGAACAGTGCGCTCAGCAACCGGCACATTATCGGTCAATCCATTTATCCCACACTAAATGGAATTGTTGTAACCGTTCCCTGTGAGTGTAGGCAAGTTTCTTAAAGGTGATACCATTGTCAAGGCGTTTGATCCAGCAAGCAAGTTGGGGTGAGTTTGGCGATAGCCAGTGCAGGGCGATTTCTTGCCTGGCGGCAAATAACGTCTCTAATAAAGGTTTTGGTGGCAGCTCTTAAATCCTCATCTCGTATTACTCCAAGTACACATAGTACTGGGTCAAAGGTTACAGGACAACCCATTTTGTCATGGAGGAAACTGATGACTTGCTTCCAAAAGGAATCAACCTGTGGACAGCTCCAAATAAGGTGAAGGAAGGAGGGGGAGGGTATAGCACATTTAGGGCATACATCTTGAGCGTTAGGATTGTATTTGGCAACTTGCTTAGGTAGTAAGTAAGTTTGATGAAGAATGTAAAGTTGAGTGGCACGATCCTTCACACATAAAGAAACCCTTTTAACCGCCTCCAGTGCATCATCCCAGTCCTCTTCACTCAAAGAAAGGCCAGCAGTTTCCCATCTATTCTTAGAGTCAAGCGTTCTGTCAAGTGCATTACTCTCTACCAGCTCCTTGTAAATGTCCCCTATCAGATGTTTTTGGGGGCCTCGCTCAATTAATTGTAAGATTGGGTGTGGCTGAATATCAACCTTGTTGCCTTTAAACTGAGCACGGAATGCATGCACAAGTTGTACATAACGAAAATGATGAGGGGTAAATGCAGGAAACCTATCTGCTAGCGAGGGGAAGGAGATAATGCTTTGTTTTGAAACAATTTGACCCAGGAATACAACCCCATTCTTTTGCCAGAAGGTCTGGTCTGGAATGGAAATGAACTCCGAAAGGTTTGGATTATCCCAAATGGGGGTATGAAAATCGTAGGACGTAGAACTGTATAAGCCACCTATTCTCTTCCACACTCTCATGGCTTGAGTCAGTATAGTATTGCGGTGAGACTGTAGGGGTATGACTTCCCTAAGGAGGTCCAATGCCACATTGTCTAATGAAGGGTTAACAGTGTAACCTAGCGCTTCAGGATTGTACAAATTAGAAGTGCAAAACCAAGAGGCAACATGTTGCAATTGAGCTGCAAAATAATAATGCTGCATAGAGGGCAAAGCAAGGCCGCCCATACCATTTGGATTAATTAACAAGGAATACTTAACCCGGGCTCTTTTACAGTTCCAAATAAAGGAGAGAAGGTGAGTTTTGAGTTTTTTGAAAAAAGCAACAGGAACATACACTGGTGATTGATGTAGAACATACAGAATTTTTGGAAGGAGTATCATCTTTACTAAATTTATTCTGCCCACAACTGTTAAGTATAGCTTGGACCAGGCTTTGCACTTCGATTGCACATGATTAAGAAGGGGAAAAACCTCCGCCTGCAAGTACATTTTAGGGTCCACGTGTATCCACACTGCTAAGTACTTAAAGGACGTAACAACCTGCAAGAGATTTGAGGACCGAGGTGACCCATCTGGAGGGGAATCAATATATAGCAGAACCGACTTAGATTTATTCAATTTGAGGCCTGAGTAATAACCAGATTCCTCTATCGTGCTTAATGCTGTTGCCAGGGAGACATCAGGATTCTCCAGGTACAAAACAGTGTCATCGGCGTAGAGGCCAATTTTCTCTTCAGTGTGCATAGTACGGAGGCCACGAATTAAGGGGTGTGCCCTAATGCGACATGCCAAGGGCTCAACTGCTAAGGCATATAGAAGCGGAGAGAGCGGGCACCCCTGCCTAGTTCCACGACCCAAAGTAAACGGACTGGATATCCACCCATTAGTGCCCACCCGAGCTCTAGGCATATTGTATAAAATTTGGACCCACCTACAGAAATTGTCCCCGAATCCAAACCTGGCAAGGACTGCCTGAAGATAGGGCCACTCCACTGTATCAAAGGCCTTTGCCATGTCGAGGGAGGCCACTATTCTATTACCTTTATTTAAATGGGATGCCTGTAGATTAGTCATTAAACGACGTATATTCATTGCCGTATTTTTCCCGGGCATAAATCCAGTTTGATCTGGATGTACTAATGATAAGATTACTGAATTAAGACGAATGGCGAGTATTTTGGCAAGAATTTTGATGTCAGCTGTTAATAGGGAGATTGGGCGATACGATTCACAGTGCAGGGGGTCCTTGCCAGGTTTAGGTATTACTATAATCAAGGCCTCTTTCATGGAATCGGGGAGAGATCGAGAATCAAAAGCAGCTTCAAATACTTGTAATAGCAAGGGAATTATGTTGTCGGAATATTTTTTATATACTTCTATTGGGAGACCATCCAACCCTGGGGCCTTTTTGTTAGGGAAGCTAGCAATAGCCATAGATATCTCATCTTGTGTTATGGGTGCCTCCATAGATTCCATTTGCTCAGGTGACAGTCTCGGGAGGGTGGTCTCTGAAAGAAAAATCTCAGAGTCCGTCTGCGTGGCATGTGTTTGACTAGAGTAAAGGGATGAATAAAATTCCCGGAAAGTGTCATTAATGGCAGCACATCCTGTAACTATTTCACCAATAGAGTTGCTAATGTGAGTGATAACTGGAGGGGAGGCGTATACTTTAGAAATTTTGGCTAGAAGGGTACCCGCTCTCTCCCCCTGTTCATAAAAAGCCTGTTTATTAAAGAAAAGCCTGCTTTTGGTTAGTTCCTCCAAGGTAGAGGTGTGCTGCCTCTCTAATCCTTGCCAAGTGGCCTTAATTGTAGGGGAGGGGCATTCTACATATTGCCTCTTGGCTTGCTCCAATTTGAGCATGAGATCCTTTTCTTTTCCTTTAATATCTCCCTTACATTTAGCTATAGCTCCCATCAATTCCCCACGCAGATAAGCCTTAAAAGTCTCCCAGACCAGTGGTATATTATCCTCATCCCTGTGATTCATAAGAAAATTATCTATGTGCGTAGGTATCTGGTCAGGCTTCGTCATTAAGTCCAGCCAAAAGGAATTCAGCTTCCAAAACTGGAAAGGGGGTTTTAGACCCCAATCCAGGGTCAGAAGAATAGGAGTATGGTCAGAGACCAGACGTGGTAGCACACCTACAGCATGTACATATTTCAGGGACTCGGGAGTGACAAAAAAGTGGTCAAGGCGTGAAAAGGTACTAAAGGTTGAGGAATAACACGTATATAATTGACCCGCCGGGTGAAAGTGACGCCAAACGTCAGTGAGGTGGATCTCTGTCATTAAATTAGCAAATGATGTATTTTTATCAACTCCCGGGGGGACACGGTCAAGGCTAGGGTTTAGCACCGAGTTAAAATCACCCATCCATATTGCCTGGGAGCAAGGAAACTGAGTTACATATTTCAAACCTTCCTTAAGAATAGTGGCACAGTATGGTGGGGGAATGTAGAAATTAAGGAGTAGCGTTTCTATACCATTAATTCTACAGTGAAGGAAAATATATCTACCAAATTGGTCTATTTTAACATTCAGGGCCTGGAAACGTAGGGTTTTCCTAATTAAAAGGGAAACTCCATGTGAATATTGTGAAAAGGTGGAGTGGAAGGACCAGCCAACCCATCCTCGTCTGAGAGCCAATATCTTGCCTCCACAAATATGCGTTTCCTGAAGTGCCACCACATCTGGTCTATGCCTATTCAAGTAATGTAGGATCATATGCCTTTTAATAGAGTCATTCATGCCTCTCACATTCCAGCTAACTATATTTAATTTACGTGTAGCCATTTATGGATAATGCATTTTGATATAGGAAAAGTATTATAGTTAAACCCATAGAGCACTGAAAACAGAAAATAAGCTGTTGATAATGTAAGTTTTGTAACTTAATGCCTGTGTATACACATTCAATAGGTAAAAGATAGTCGGGTACTTGTGTAAAACCCTTGAACAAAATTAAAACCCAGTAACCCATACCCACCCTAGTCTACCTAAAACACAGTAGACCCTTATACCCAAAACTAGTTAAACCAACAGCAGCAGATCGTAATCACGACTGAGGCTGCTGGGGGATAACCCAACAGAAGTCCCAACAGGACCTAATACAGCATATCCAGGAATAAACACTTCAGAGATTAAATAGTTATAATACTTATGACACAGAGCAGGGATTGGCCGGGAAAAGGGAGATGACTATGTAGTCAGCTCCGATTTCAGGGCCCGTCCCGCCCTAACATTGGTAAGGGAATACACCTGCAATCTACCATTTGCACAGGATTGCATAGGTACACATATGACACTATAGGAAAAGGACCAGATAGGGGAGGAAAGGCAGAGAGGGATGCGGGAAGGAGAAGGAGGGAGTAGGGAAGGAGATGGAGAGAAGCGTGGGAGAGGGAGTAGTGGAAAGGGGTACGGAGATGGTACGTAGGGGAAAGGAAATCGAAAAAATTACCCTAGATTGCAAGAACATCGACAGTATAGGAACCCCTCCCCCTTCCCCCCGCTCGTAAGGCACATTAAATCCCCCCCCCAACACTGGCGGATATACATAGCAGGCAGCATACTAATATGTTAACAATAGGAGCATATTGCCCAAGCACCAGATAGCAATATTTTCAAGGGCATTGAAATGCACAGCGAAGGAGAAAGTTATTAGCACCTTTGCAAAAGAACACATATAATGCAAATATGTTAAAGAACACTTAAAGGTTGAGCAAGTTCTGGCCATATGAAGGGTTGAACAGGCTAGCATAACTGGATAGGGATTATTACCCAGGAGTTCGGTCCCGGAAGCAAAGTTCCAGCAAAAATAAAGTAGAGTCAGCATAATGCATAGGGGTGCTATGCAGGGCAGACACATGACAAAAAATAAAAAAATGGAACGCAAAAAAATGAGTGCAATAATGTGTCGCAGTTGGCCAGTAACACCTACGAGGCAGTAAACATGAGGCAGCCTATGGCTGAACTTGAAAGTGTCACACAAAGTACAGTTACTCATTACTCCTGTCGCTGCTGAGAACGTCAGGGTTGCCAACCGTCCGTCTTTAGACGGGCAGTCCGTCCAAATGACCTCAAATTAAGCATGTCCGTATTGCCCGTATTTTTAAGCATGCTGTCCGTCTAAAATAAGTAAATTTCTCCATCAGCGGCGCATTGTTTTGTGCGCATGCTCAGCTCTCACTGTGACCGAGGTGTAGGAAGCCGGGAACAGCAGAGAATCAGGCTGCACCTCCTCCTCATCCCTCCCTCCCTCCAATCAGAAGCTGCCTTTTCTGGCTCTCAGCTCCTCCAGCCAATAGAAGCAAGAGGTATCAGAAGGCGTCCCTTCCCCACAACACGGAGTCCTGGTCCCAGCCAGTATGGAGAGGAGAAGGTAACTGTTCAGCCATGTACAGCTTCTAGCCCTGCCGAACGATGAGCTTCTTTACCTCTGCTGCTCACAGAGTCACAGCATGTCAGCATAGTAACTCTTCCAGCCTCTGCCGTGACCCTGATCAGCACTCCTGCCAGCCAGGACTCCGGAGCTGATAAGTGTGACATGTTAGTGGCACTTCAGCTGTATAAATCCTCCATGTGCCATGATGTAATTAGCTGAGCAGCATTCCTGGGGAACTTGAATGGGGTCACAGGAGGGACGTGATCAGGGAAGCCTTTCTCCATGCAGGGCATGGGGGTTATTTACATTGACAAGACTCCTGGTGATCAAACAGCTGAAACCTGAGCTTTAAAAAAGATCAAAATCACTGTCCCATAGAAATCTGCTCTGAAAGGGCAAGTGCATTGCTTCACTTTTATAATAGGTTTTTGTTAGCTACTCTGATCAGGCAAGCAGCTCAGTTTCTCCCTTTTAAGCTGGGGTCTGTGGCTAAGCTGCCTGCAACTTATCTTCCAGTTTAGGGCTGGTTCACACTGGCCAATTCTGCAGCACTCTGCTGATTGCCAGTGATCAGCAAAGCGCTGCTGCTAATGTATCCCTATGGATACATTCACAAAGCAGCGATTGCGATCATTTGCAAACACCCTGCATGCAGTGCTTTGGAAACAATTGCGCTGTGATTCTCGTTCTATTGAACGGGAATCACAGATGCAAAATGCAAGATTTTGCCTGCTGAATTGCAAACACAATCGGGATTTAGGCACCAGTGTGAACTAGCCCTTACAGTGTAACTACCCCTTCTGCAAACATAGGCACACTACTGGAATTTAAAGTGACCTGAGCACCATCATTTGAAACAAACACCTCCCTAAAGGGCCATACACATGTCAGAATTTTGCGAACGACGGGTCGTTTGGCATCGGTCAGTCGTCCGCACGCCAAATCGGGCGTGTGTACAGACTGTCGTTCGGGTGAAAAGACTGATCTTGAGCAATCCGCCGAGTGGATCGCTCAAAATCAGTCTTATCACCTGAACGACAGTCTGTACACACGCCCGATTTGGCGTGCGGACGACTGAACGACTGGACGTTCAAACGACCCGTCGTTCACAAAAGTCCGACGTGTGTATGGGCCTTAAGGGAGGTTAGTATACGGTGTGTGTTTTTGGGGACAGCTGTGATTTTTACTAATGTACAAGGGATGATCTCTAGCTTCCCATCCCCTTAGTTTGCACAGGTGCCTCCATCTTACTTTTATGTGTACCACAGAACCACACTAAGTAAGCAGCTGTGGTGATATTATGCACCCCTGATCAGCTGCCACAATAATGCATGCTGGGAGATGTAGTCCATAAATGTGAGATGGAATCACATTTATAGATTACATCTCAAATGAATTGCGGAGGCTGATCAGGGGTGCATAATATCACCACAACTGCTCTGAACTGCATTTCTGTGGCACATGAAGAAGCAGGTCTATAGATTGTGAGCTAGTGTGAGAACAGTAATGTGCTGCAGGAGATGTCAGTGCTGTATAAATACATAATAATAATATGGTAGGACATTAGACTATGGTAGGATTAGATTGTGAGCTCCTCTGAGGACAGACAGTGACATGACTATGTACTCTGTAATGTGCTGCAGAAGATGTCAGTGATATATAAATACATAATAATAATAATATGGTAGGACATTAGACTATGACTATGGTAGGATTAGAGTGTGAGCTCCTCTGAGGACAGTCAGTAACATGACTATGTACTCTGTAAAGTGCTGCGGAAGATGTCAGTGCTTTATAAATACTGAAAAAAAATAATGCCCGGAACTTGGCGCCGCCCACAACTCTACTTAAAAGTGCGCTTCTGACTCCGCCCCCTGTCCGTCCAAAATTTTGGGTGTCCTGCTTTTTTGGGCCTTTTGTCCGTCAAAAATTAGAAATTAGGTTGGCAACCCTGGAGAACGTGTCGGAGATTGCTGAGCAGCGGGAAGGGTATCCAACCAGTCAGATACGCTTTGCGGCGTGTTGAAAAAAAGGGTGCGGTCGTCAGCCACGACTCTTAGTTTGGAGGGGTACAACATAGCGTATTCAAAACCTTGATCTCGTAGCTTTTTCTTCACGTTAATAAAGGATGCTCTTTGCTTTTGGAGATCGATGGAGTAGTCTGGATAGAATGAAATGCGGGTATTCTCGTAGGCAATGTCCCCTTTAGCGCGGGCTGCTCTAAGCACTGCGTCACGGTCTCTGTAGTTTAAAAGTTTCATAATGAAGGTTCTGGGAGGAAGGCCTGGAGGAGGAACTTTAGGGGATACACGGTGCGCTCGTTCGATTACGAACACGGTAGAGAAGGCCTCCCTGCCAAATAGCTGGATTAATAACTTTTCAGCAAAGGCCTCAGGCGCAGTCCCTTCAGCTTTCTCTGGCAGGCTCACTAACCTGATATTAGATCGACGGTTTCGATTCTCCAGATCTTCGTGTTTGTCATGCAGCGACTTGACTTCTCGCTGGGTGTGTGAGAGGTCTTTCTGCATAGGCCGGAGTTGATCTTCAACACTGCTGACTCTGTTTTCTGTGTCAGTTACTCGAGAGCGCAGCGTGTGCATGTCAGCTCTTAGAAGGGAAACATCTGCTCTCACCTCTTCCAGCTTAGTGGTTATGTTCGTAAGTGCCTCTTGACAGGAGGAGATGCCTTCCATGATTTGTTGAAGCGAGGGTGAAGGTGCTTCCTCTTCAATAGCATCGTCGCCATCTTGGGTCTCGTGCCGGAACTTTGCCAGCTTAGCTGCTGCTTCTGAGCCATGCCGAGTCATCCTTCCCAGAGATAGAACAGAGCGGGGGAGTCACTGAAGTGTCTAGAAAGATTTGCGGTGAAAAGCTAGCAGATTGTAAGGCATAGGATAGCAGTTATCGGGTATACAGGCGGGAGCAGGTCCTCAGTGCGTCTTCACTCCATGGACTTCCGGTCACGCCCCCCCCATATGATATATTTAATTGAAATTTTTTATTGTAAGAACCATCGATTTATACAGGAAAATCATGACGATTAACAACGCTGCCCAAACTTTTGCACCCCACTGTGTGTGTGTATATATATATATATATATATATATATATATATATATATATATATATATATATATATATATATATACAAAAATGTTGGACCCAGCACTCAAAATTGGAGACCAGTGTGCTATAGCTGATTAGAGATTGTTGCCCGCCAAGTTCAAAAATAGCAAAGAACCAAATATCAGCAGCTGACATTTGTATATGTCCACAGCATTACACTGCAGTTCCATAAAATACAGAAATCAAAACATAATCACCATTTTTTTTACTAGAATTCATATTATAGGTAATCCTGATTTCCCCTGTGCTCCATAACCCAGATGTTTTTCACTGGTGGATTGAAAATGGTTACACAACTGTGAACAGAGTGGGCAGCACTTTTACTTCCTTTAATCTTCTAAAATTCAACAGTAACACTCTAAACACCAACATATTTTGGTATTTTCAGATCAAACATTTCATTGGCGGGGAGAAATTACGCACGCACGCACGCACGCACACACACACACACACACCTTCACCCTTTGAATCTTTATGTTTTGCTAATTAAAGTCTGGAGGGATCTATCTCTATCTTGAATTTATATTTGTCTGAGACACTGAAAGGGAGCAATCAGTATTCGTGAGCACAAAAATGCATAATCAGAATTTTGCAACTATGATGCAAAATTGTAATGCAAAATCTTGGGGGAAAAAATCTTAGTTAATTTTGTTTGTGACCATAATTAGGAACTGTAGTTTTGCAATTGTGTGTAGTTTTTGCATAAATTCATGCCAACTTAACCAGTTAATAGCAAAGTCTGCATACATGCTATTGTCACCAAAATTGCTACATATGCTAAGGGGAATAGTGGAGATGAGTAAAACAAAAAATACCTTTTCAAAAAGGCCTTGTAGTGTTTGAGAAAATATATTTTAAACATGTAAAGGAAATTTTTTTATTTTTTTTTAACTGTCATTTCAAAGTTTAAAATTAATTATCAAATGCTTAAAAAAGATTTTCTCAAAAACGTCAAAGTCTTCTTGAAAAATTCTGATGACAGTTAATGGGTGTCATTGATAGGTGTCATTCCATTTTCGGTTGAGCACCAATCATTGCTTAGTATGCAAATTGGCTGATATACAGTACAGTACCCATCATTTCTGCCTGATAGGTGCCATCCCATTGTCAGGGCAGCATCAATTATTGCTTTGCAATGTTTCAGATTTCTTTGTTTCAGTTCAGGGTGTATAAAAGAGACACCTTTCTTAACCACTTCAGGACCACAGGCTTTACCCCCCCCCCCCCCTAAAGACCAGGCCATTGTTCACAAAAAATGAACAAAAAAACAACTCACAACTCAGCACACAAGTGATCCCCCCCCCCCTTTTCTCCCCACCAACAGATCTTTCTGTTGGTGGAGTCAGATCCCCCCGCCCATCATCCCCCCCCCCCAGAGTTTGTTTATTTTTATATAAATATTTATGTCTTTATTTCTTATTAAATGTTGCTGTTCTTTTATTATTTTCATTCCCCTCCCTCCCCCGCCTGCCTATCACAGTGATCGACTGTGATAGGCTTCAGCCTTTACCTGTTCCAGCTCAGGCGCTGTTGTGGCTTTTGGCTCAGAAATAGGCTCAAATAGCCAATCTCATTTGGGTCAGCTCTACTGCGCAGGTGCAGAAAACTTGCGCCTGCGCAGTACAGCGGACCCAACTGGGAATGGCTATTTCCACCTATTTCCGAGCTGAGAGCTGCCTACTGCACCTGTGCTGGAGCCAAGAAGGTAAACATATACATGGCCACCATTCCTGGACCTGCAGCGAGACCACTGTGGGACCAAGGAGGATGAGGGAAGCCTTAATAGGATCCACAGGCTTTCCCCTCCCGAGGCGAGTACCCCCAGGGACATTTTTTTCCATACAGATTCTCTTTAAAGGATACCTTAGTCCTTATTAAAATCTAAAAATGACGCTGTGTGTGTGTGTGTGTGTGTGTGTGTGTGTGTGTGTGTGTGTGTGTGTGTGTGTGTGTGTGTGTGTGTAGTGATGCTCATCCGAGCTGGGATATCCGAGATATTCGGATATCCTAGCTCTTTTTTTACTATTCGAGCTCGAATACCGAGCTCGAATAGTATTAGCTATCTGGGCTGTGCTATCCGAGCGCATTCAGATAGCAATCAGCTATCCGGAGATATCCGAGCTCGAATACGGAGCTCGGATAGCGTCATCAGCGGGTGACGTCACCTCGAGTCCTCACAAGCGAATCAGAGGGCTCCCAGCCCTCTGACTGCAGCCAATTACAGAGGAGGAGCCTGGCCAAGCCCCCCTCTATAAATAGCGGGCGCCATGTTGCCTCACTCGTCCTGCTTGTGACTTACTGACTGACTGTACAGAGAGACTGCTCCAGTGCTTTTTGTCTGTGCAAGTAGTGCATTCATTGTTCAATACACTCCAACACTTGATATTCACCTGTATTGCTTTGTATTGTACATAGATTGTATTTTAGGCAGTTTAGTTTGTGTGATTAGGGACTAGGGAGGGAGACTGTCACTGGTGCTGCTGCAGCTGCAGCAGCTAGGCCCTGTGCCTAGGCAAGGCAGCCTGCCCTGCTCTGTGCTCTAGTCTCTAGTTACCTGTGCTCTCACCTGTCCTACTCCTGTACTACTTCTGTGTTAGATAGATTATTGTACTATTTTGTAGTTAGCAAGGCCCAGCTTTACTGCTATACCTGTCCTGTATCTGCTCTCTGTAATCTAGTCACACCTGTTCTATTGTTTAGCTAGATTCTTCTATTGTTTAGTTAGTACTGTAGTGTACTCTAGTCTGTGTATAGGGACCGTCCATCACCGCGTTACCTACGGTCTTTGTATGCACAGTGCACGTCTGCGCTGTCCGCACTCTCTCCTTAGTGCTACACCCGTCCTATTGTTTATATTACTTGTATTGTGTATTCGCTGAATTGTACTGTACTCTAGTCTGAGTATAGGGACTCCGTCAGTCAGCGTCAGCTAGGGTCTTTGTGTGCGCACTGCGCACTCTCTTGTTAGCGCTACACCGATCTCTGCTGTAGAGTACACCTGTCCGTCACCTCACACACCCACCACCACCAGTCCCACCCCATTAAAGTACCCCACTTGTCCCACCCGCCTTTACATACATAACTTTTTTTTTCATTTGTATAATATTAAAAATATATGATGTCTGGCACTGGCAGCCGTGGTTTGGGCAGGGGCAGCAAGGGCAGCAAGGGCATCGGCAAGAGAGGAGGTCATGGCAGCCACGCCACCACCACCATGCGCAGTTCTGCGTCTGCGCCAGTGGCTATTCCGCCATTAGCCACTGGCCGTGGACACCTTGGCCGCCCAACAGCTAGGAGTCATGCTGCAGAGACGCAGCAGCGTGTGGCGCAGATGTTCCTCCCACCGCCAGGTCGTAGCCGTCCTATTGAGGCGAAGGACGCAGACTCTGTGGTGGAACTGATGGTGGATGAGCAGGCCACCATTAGCTCTGGAACCGAATCCTCCCCCCCGCGGCCACTCCTGTTCGCAAGAGCAGCAGCAGCTGCCCAACACTGCCTGGGGAGGAGGAGTGCAGTTCTCCAGCCCCAGCGGGCAACACCAGCACCCTGTCACTCAGCACCTTCTTTACCCCAAACACAGCGAGGGTATTGAGTGCTGTTGCGGCAGAATTTGAGGAAGAAGAAATGCTGATGGGCACTTTGGGGGATGATGCTTTGGACAGTCAGACAGTGGTGAGTGTCCATCAGCCCATGCATGCAGAAGGGGAGTTTGTGGGGTCATCCCAGCAGGACATGTTTGCGGAGGATGATGATGACAGGGTGAAGGACAGAGACTGGGTGGCAGATCCTGGGGATGTCATCAGCTCTGAGGAGGAGGATGCGTTTGCGGGCCTTGCTAGAAGGATCAGCATCGCAGACATAGGCAGGATCAGAAGTGGGCGTGGTATGCAGGCCACACAGCGTGCTGATCCGGAGAGTTCTGCCAGTGCCACCAGCTGCACCAAGAACCCCCCCCCCAACCACCACAGGGAGACCAGCGGCAGCAGCACCTTCGAGCCAAAGGGGAAACTTCACCTCCCCAATTTGGAATTTTTTCACCCTGCCATATGTGGATTGCAAGTATGCCACCTGCAACCAGTGCCGCCAGCAGCTCAGCAGAGGGAAGGAGCCCTCTGCGTTTGGCACCACCTCTCTGGTGAATAGAGTTGGGCCGAACGGTTCGCCTGCGAACGGTTCCATGCGAACTTCAGTGGTTCGCGTTCGCGTCCCGCAGGCGAACCTTTGCGGAAGTTCGGTTCGCCCCATAATGCACATGGAGGGTCAACTTTGACCCTCTACATCACTGTCAGCAGGCCCAGTGTAGCCAATTAGGCTACACTAGCCCCTGGAGCCCCACCCCCCCTTATATAAGGCAGGCAGCGGCGGCCATTACGGTCACTCGTGTGCTGCCTGCGTTAGTGAGAGTAGGGCGAGCTGCTGCAGACTGTCTCTCAGGGAAAGATTAGTTAGGCTTAACTTGTTCCTGTCTGGCTGCATACCTGTTCTGTGAACCCACCACTGCATACCTGTGCTGTGAACCCACCACTGCATACCTGTGCTGTGAACCCACCACTGCATACCTGTGCTGTGAACCCACCACTGCATACCTGTGCTGTGAACCCACCACTGCATACCTGTGCTGTGAACCCACCACTGCATACCTGTTCAGTGAACCTGCCACTGCATACCTGTTCTGTTCAGTGGACCCGCCACTGTATACCTGTTCATTGAACCCACCACTGCATACCTGTGCTGTGAACCCACCACTGCATACCTGTTCTGTGAACCCACCACTGCATACCTGTTCAGTGAACCCGCCACTGCATACCTGTTCTGTTCAGTGGACCCGCCACTGTATACCTGTTCAGTGAACCCGCCACTGCATACCTGTTCTGTTCAGTGGACCCGCCACTGTATACCTGTTCAGTGAACCCACCACTGCATACCTGTGCTGTGAACCCACCACTGCATACCTGTTCTGTGAACCCACCACTGCATACCTGTTCAGTGAACCCGCCACTGCATACCTGTTCTGTTCAGTGGACCCGCCACTGTATACCTGTTCAGTGAACCCGCCACTACATACCTGTTCTGTTCAGTGGACCCGCCACTGTATACCTGTTCAGTGAACCCGCCACTGCATACCTGTTGTGTTCAGTGAACCTGCCACTGCATACCTGTTCTGTGAACCCGTCACTGTATACCTGTTCTGTTTAGTGAACCCGCCACTGTATACCTGTTCTGTTTAGTGAACCCGCCACTGCATACCTGTTCTGTTCAGTGGACCCGCCACTGTATACCTGTTCAGTGAACCCGCCACTGCATACCTGTTGTGTTCAGTGAACCTGCCACTGCATGCCTGTTCTGTGAACCCGCCACTGTATACCTGTTCTGTTTAGTGAACCCGCCACTGTATACCTGTTCTGTTTAGTGAACCCGCCACTGTATACCTGTTCTGTTTAGTGAACCCGCCACTGCATACCTGTTCTGTTCAGTGGACCCGCCACTGTATACCTGTTCAGTGAACCCGCCACTGCATACCTGTTGTGTTCAGTGAACCTGCCACTGCATACCTGTTCTGTAAACCCGCCACTGTATACCTGTTCTGTTTAGTGAACCCACCACTGTATACCTGTTCTGTTTAGTGAACCCGCCACTGTATACCTGTTCTGTTTAGTGAACCCGCCACTGCATACCTGTTCTGTTCAGTGGACCTGCCACTGTATACCTGTTCAGTGAACCCGCCACTGCATACCTGTTGTGTTCAGTGAACCTGCCACTGCATACTTGTTCTGTGAACCCGCCACTGTATACCTGTTCTGTTTAGTGAACCCGCCACTGTATACCTGTTCTGTTTAGTGAACCCGCCACTGCATACCTGTTCTGTTTAGTGGACCCGCCACTGTATACCTGTTCAGTGAACCCGCCACTGCATACCTGTTGTGTTCAGTGAACCTGCCACTGCATACCTGTTCTGTGAACCCGCCACTGTATACCTGTTCTGTTTAGTGAACCCGCCACTGTATACCTGTTCTGTTTAGTGAACCCGCCACTGCATACCTGTTCTGTTCAGTGGACCCGCCACTGTATACCTGTTCAGTGAACCCGCCACTGCATACCTGTTGTGTTCAGTGAACCTGCCACTGCATACCTGTTCTGTGAACCCGCCACTGTATACCTGTTCTGTTTAGTGAACCCGCCACTGCATACCTGTTCTGTTCAGTGGACCCGCCACTGTATACCTGTTCAGTGAACCCGCCACTGTATACCTGTTCTGTTTAGTGAACCCGCCGCATCAGTGCGCATACCTGTGCAGTTAAGTGAACCCACCTACCTACGTGAGTGCACGCAGTGTGATATACCACTCCGTGCATACCCGATATGGACAAAACAGGTAGAGGAAGAGGTAGTGCCAGAGCCAGAGGAAGGCCACCCGGCAGGTCTGCGCGAGGTCGTGTAAATGTAATTTCGTGTTGACCTGGCCCACAGTACAGTGCTCGGAAGAAGGCATGTCCCATCACCTCCCAAGATTGTCAGGACGTGGTTGAGTATTTAGCGACACAGAACACCTCATCTTGCTCAGCCACCAGCGCTACTACTAGCACCACTTCCGCTGCATTTGACACTTCGCAAGAATTATTTAGTGTTGAAATCACTGATGCACAGCCATTGTTGTTACAGCCAGATGAATTTTCACCAGCTAATATGTCTGAGTTACGCGGCAACACTATGGATGTAACGTGTCAGGAGGATGAATGACCTACTGATGGAGCAAGTTTGGATTTGTCTGAGGCAAGCGAAGCTGGGCAGGATGACTACGATGATGACGGTAATAGGGATCCTCTGTATGTTCCCAATAGAGGAGATGAAGAGGGGGACAGTTCAGAGGGGGAGTCAGAGAGTAGTAGGAGGAGAGAAGTTGCTGAAAGAAGCTGGGGCAGCTCTTCGTCAGAAACAGCTGGTGGCAGAGTCCGGCACCATGTATCGCCACCTATGTACAGCCAGCCAACTTGCCCTTCAGCATCAGCTGCTGAGGTCCCCATAGTGCCCACATCCCAGGGTGGCTCAGCGGTGTGGAAATTTTTTAATGTGTGTGCCTCAGATCGGACCAAAGCCATCTGTTCGCTCTGCCAACAAAAATTGAGCCGTGGAAAGGCCAACACTCACGTAGGGACAAGTGCCTTACGAAGGCACCTGGAGAAAAGGCACAAACAGCAATGGGATGGCCACCTGAGCAAAAGCAGCAGCAGCACACAAAAGCAAAGCCACCCTCCTTCTCCTCTTCCTCCTCCATCAGGTGCATTATCTGCTTCTGCCGCTTTCTCCCTTCCACCTTCACAGGCACCCTCCTCCACTCCGCCTCTGCCCTTGAGCGGTTCCTGCTCCTCTGCCCACAGCAGCAGTCAGGTGTCCGTGAAGGAAATGTTTGAGCGGAAGAAGCCAATTTCGGCCAGTCACCCCCTTGCCCGGCGTCTGACAGCTGGCGTGGCGGAACTGTTAGCTCGGCAGCTGTTACCATACCAGCTGGTGGACTCTGAGGCCTTCCGTAAATTTGTGGCCATCGGAACACCGCAGTGGAAGATGCCAGGCCGCACTTATTTTTCGAGAAAGGCCATACCCCAACTGCACCGTGAAGTTGAGAGGCAAGTGGTGTCATCTCTTGCGAAGAGCGTTGGGTCAAGGGTACACCTGACCACGGATGCCTGGTCTGCCAAGCACGGGCAGGGCCGCTACATTACCTACACAGCCCATTGGGTGAACCTGGTGGTGAACGATGGCAAGCAGGGCGCAGCGGACCAAATTTTGACACCTCCACGGCTTGCAGGCAGGCCTCCTGCCACCTCCTCTCCTCCTGCTACATGCTCTTCGCTGTCCTCCTCCTCCTTGGCTGAGTGGCAGTTCTCCTCTCCAGCTACACAGCCCCAGCTCCGCAGGGCCTATGCTGCATGCCAGGTACGACGCTGTCACGCCATCTTAGACATGTCTTGTCTCAAAGCGGAGAGTCACACTGGAGCAGCTCTCCTGGCTGCTCTTAAGAAACAGGTGGATGAGTGGCTGACCCCGCACCACCTGGAGATAGGCAACGTGGTGTGCGACAACGGCAGCAATCTGCTTGCCGCTTTGCATATGGGGAAGCTGACACACATACCCTGCATGGCACATGTCATGAATCTAGTGGTTCAAAGATTTGTGGCAAAGTACCCTGGCTTAGCGAATGTCCTGAAGCAGGCCAGGAAGTTCTGTGGGCATTTGAGGCGGTCTTACACAGCCATGGCACGCTTTGCGGAAATTCAGCGCAAAAACAACATGCCGGTGAGACGCCTCATTTGCGATAGCCCGACTCGCTGGAACTCGACCCTGCTCATGTTCTCCCGCCTGCTAGAACAGAAGAAAGCCGTGACCCACTACCTCTACAACTACAGTAGAATGAAACAGTCTGGGAAGATGGGGATGTTCTGGCCCGACAACTGGACACTGATGGAAAATGCATGCAGGCTCATGCGGCCGTTTGAGGAGGTGACCAACCTGGTGAGCCGCAGTGAGGGCACCATCAGCGACTTAATTCCCTACGCTTACTTCTTGGAGCGTGCTGTGCGTAGAGTGGCGGATGAAGCTGTGAATGAGCGTGACCAGGAACCGTTACGGCAGGAACAGGCATGGGACCAATTTTCATCAGACCCAGCTGTTTCCTCAACACCTGCGGCAGCACAGAGGGGGGAGGAGGGGGAAGAAGAGAAGTCGTGTGCAGAAGACGAGTCAGATTCAGAGGATGATGAGCAAGGTGTTTCTTTGGGGGAGGAGGAGGAGGAGGAGGAGGGGACAGCGGCAGGAGAACAACCTCAGCAGGCATCGCAAGGGGCTTGTGCTGCTCAACCTTCCCGTGGTATTGTTCGCGGCTGGGGGGAGGAGGTTGACTTACCTGACGTCACTGAGGAAGAGCAAGAGGAGATGGAGGGTACTGGATCCGACTTTGTGCAGATGTCATCTTTTATGCTGTCCTGCCTGTTGAGGGACCCCCGTATAAAAAACCTCAAGGGGAATGAGCTGTACTGGGTGGCCACACTACTAGACCCTCGGTACAGGCACAAAGTGGCGGACCTGTTACCAACTCACCGGAAGGTGGAAAGGATGCAGCACATGCAGAACCAGCTGTCAACTATGCTTTACAATGCCTTTAAGGGTGATGTGACGGCACAACGCCAGCAAGGTACCACTGCCACTAATCCTCCTCCCGTGTCCACGCAGTCAAAGACAGGACGCTCCAGCGATCTCATGGTGATGTCGGACATGCGGACGTTCTTTAGTCCAACGCCTCGCCGTAGCCCTTCCGGATCCACCCTCCACCAACGCCTGGAACGGCAGGTAGCCGACTACCTGGCCTTAAGTATGGATGTAGACACTGCTGTGAACAGCGATGAGGAACCCTTGAACTACTGGGTGCGCAGGCTTGACCTGTGGCCAGAACTGTCCCAATTTGCCATCCAACTTCTCTCCTGCCCTGCCGCAAGCGTCCTGTCAGAAAGGACCTTCAGCGCAGCTGGAGGCATTGTCACAGAGAAGAGAAGTTGCCTAAGTCACAAAAGTGTTAAGTACCTCACCTTTATCAAAATGAATGAGGCATGGATCCCGGAGGGCTGCTGCCCGCCCCAAGACTAAGTCAGTCCCCGCACACACAGCATCTCTGCCTGCACGCCGTGTGACTGGCTGCCTGGCCTGCCCCAAGAAGACTAAGTCGCTCCCAGTCCCTCCACACAGCATGTCTGCCTGCAGGCCGCTTGACTACCTTCTCCGCCACCACCAACAGGGTCCGGGACTCCAGGCGGATTGCTGAATTTTTTAGGCCGCTGTAATAATTTTTCTGGTGCGTGTACATGACTGCCTAATTTTTCTGGCTGCACTGCGGGCAGCTGCAACAACAAAAGAAAAGGCATGTACATGCGCCCATTCCCCTTCGTGATCATTACCTTGCCGTGGTGAAGGGGCTTGCGTATCACAATGAAGCAATGACCGGCGCCTAGATGAGTGTCTCGGGGGGAACACCCACGATAATAAGGTCGTTGCCTCATTGTGGTCAGACCAAATTTGATCAGCTGGACAGTCACTGTTCTGTCATTCAGCTACATCAGCCAGGCGACCATATGGGCTGTAAAGCCACCAAAACCTGCACTCTCGCCATGGTGCGCACCAGTCCAGCACGGCCGTCACTACACAAACAGCTGTTTGCGGTGCGTTACACGGTGAGTTTGGTGTGTCAGTGTGAAGCAGTACCTTAATTACACTACCTGATTGATGTATACACATGCAAGATGTTTGAAAGCACTTTAGGCCTGTCATTTAGCATTCAATGTGATTTCTGCCCTTAAAACGCTGCTTTGCGTCAAATCCAGATTTTTCCCGGGGACTTTTGGCATGTATCCCACTCCGCCATGCCCCCTCTCCAGGTGTTAGACCCCTTGAAACATCTTTTCCATCACTTTTGTGGCCAGCATAATTATTTTTTTTTTTTCAAAGTTCGCATCCCCATTGAAGTCTATTGCGGTTCGCGAACTTTAACGCGAACCGAACCTTCCGCGGAAGTTCGCGAACCAGGTTCGCGAACCTAAAATCGGAGGTTCGGCCCAACTCTACTGGTGAACCATCTGGCAGGGAAACACTTTCATGAGCATGAGGAGTTCATGAACTTGAAGGAAGCTGGCAGTGGCAGTGGCAGACCCGCCACCACTGCGAAGCCGTCGGCAGCAGCCACCGGCCCTCCTCCACCTCCTCCAGCAGCACCAGCAGGAGTGCGTCAGAAACGCACTGCTCCTCCTCCCTCTGCAACTCCTGCCGCCGACACTGAGGCCTGTTCTGGCAGCCTGTCCTCAGTGGCCTCCTCTGCTCCCTCCACTGATTCCCGTGCCAGCAAAAGGCGTCGCCAGACCCTGCTCAGCGACACCTTCCAGGGGGTGGTCAGGGTTCTGCCTCCCAGCAGCCGTCGCGTGCGTCAGCTGAACGGCTTGCTGGCACGGGCCATGTGCTCCCAACTCCTGCCTTATTCCCTTGTGCAGGAGGGGAGCGACATGCGTGCGCTCCTGATGTGTGCAGCCCCCGATTGGCCAATCCCCAGCCGACATTTTTTTGAACGCACGGCCATCCCTGCACTTCACTGCTCTGTGATGGCCAATGTTGGGAGAGGGCTGGATCATGCGGTGGGTCAACGGGTCCACGTCACCATGGACTCGTGGAGCAGCTGGTTTGGGACAGGCCGCTATCTGTCCTTCACCACGCATTGGGTCAGCTTGGTGGAAGGGGGGGAGGAGGGGTGAGAAGCATCGGGCACTGTCATAGCAGCAGCAGCAGCAACAACGCAGTGGGTGGTGCCACCATGCAGGGTCAGCGGAATTGCAGCAGGTTCCTCTGATCCGCTTCCATCCTCCAGCACACCAGCCCAAACCCCCCGCCTCAGCAGCAGCGTGAAGCCCTGCCACTGCCAAGCGCTGCTGGAATTGGTCAGCCTGGGGAAGGCCAAACTGACGACGAACCATGTCCTGGCCAAACTCCGAGAGCAGGAGAGGAATTGGCTGACCCCCAGAGGCCTCAGAGTCGGAGAGGTGGTGTCCGACAATGGGGCAAACCTGGTTGCTGCAATCAGCAGGGGAGACCTGACCCACATCCCCTGCCTGGCGCATGTCCTGAACCTGGTAGTCCAAAAGTTCCTGCGGACCTACCAGGGGATGGACCGACTCCTTGAGGTGGCAAGGAAGGTTGTGCGTCATTTCTGGCACTCGGCTGCAGCCGTAGCGAGCCTGGAAGAGGTGCAGAAGGAGCTGCACCTGCCACAGCACCAGCTCATGATCAATGTTCCAACTTGCTGGAACTCCACCCTGGCGATGTTGGAGCGTCTGGTTGAACAGAGGCAGGCTGTCAGCCAGTATGTTGCACGAGCAACAGTTGCCGCCATCACTGCAACTGGGCGTGCCGCCACCAACCTCCCGTCCATCATCTCCACGGAGGACTGGGGGCACATGCAGCAGGTGTGTTCAGTGCTGGCACCCTTCCTGCAGGCCACCAACATGGTAAGCAGGGACCATGCAATAATAAACAACAAGTGTCAGCGCCAAGGCAGAAGGCGACCGCAGCCGAGAATGACAATGTCCAAAAGTCCACACAAGCAATGAATATATAAAGTCAGCGCAGGTCTATAGTAATACAGCTTTCGTCATTTTCTGGTATACAGGATCTTCGAACAAAAAGGTAAAGAAGCAAGGCTTACCAGATTCCAACAACCCACATTATAAGGTTGTAAACGAGTTTGATAGATGGTCCGCAGAACTTTCAAATGGTGTCGTTTCACCAGCGATGTTGCACACCACAGATTCCTCCGGAATATATTAGATATCCTGAGGTCGCAGAGACTCGCCAAAGAGGAGTCCAGTAGGAAAGTGACATGAAAGAGATGTACGGCACATCTAAGTGTAAACCGTCTTTATTACATAAAAAGTAAAACAATTTAAAAACAAGGATAAAAGAAACTCACATACGGGGCCCGTGCACTGGGAACCCCGAAAAAGTAGCGTGCATAAAATGGTCAATAGAAGACCTCAAATAAAATGGTGCCGCCTGTCGCCTTCCCGACCGGTTTCACAATCTTGCGTCATCAGGGGAGAAAGACGACCAGGCGGCCAGCACCAACTTTATAACATTTTTGAATTAAAAAGTGGGAGTGGCTAGACTCCACCTTATTCAGACTACACTAGTCAAAGGCAGAAAGCATCAAACACAAAATAAAAAGTTGTGACAAATTGCATTCTCTCAGAGGGAAAGTAGCAAAAGATCTCTCAGATAGTGTGAATAAGAAAAGGTGAATGCAATATTACCTGCATATCCAATTCGTAGTAGGCTAGTTAGGGCTAAATTAAAAGCTAGATTGATTACTTTGCCCTAGGGCATGTCTTTCCTATTGCGCAAAAAAAGTGGGATCAGCGCATCACCAGGCCGCCTCTGAATGGCCTCAGCTCAGAGATGCGCTGAGCCCCCCCCAGAAACTGCAAACGCACCTTGAACCCAAACAGAGGCTCTGCATATACACCAAAGGAAAACTATTAAGTGGGAGCAGCTGACCAGAAATAAATCAATCAAACATAGCAAAGAAATGAACAGCGCTACTTAAAAACAGATGAGTGCTTACCTGCAAAAAAGTGCACACCCCACTCATGGGATTCAAATACACAATGAGCATACACATGACCTGTCTACCACTTGGAGGATGTTAGTTTCCGCTAACAATTTGCAATTTGTTAGGTACTTGTCCCTCCCACTGTCGAAGAAGTCTTTCCTCCATGGGAGGGGACCTAACACTAACTAAATTCTACCTATGCATATGCATAGCCTGGGCGCGCTACCAGTAAGATTGAGAATTGCGCAAAAAAAGTGGGATCAGCGCATCACCAGGCCGCCTCTGAATGGCCTCAGCTCAGAGATGCGCTGAGCCCCCCAGAAACTGCAAACGCACCTTAAACCCAAACAGAGGCTCTGCATATACACCAAAGGAAAACTATTAAGTGGGAGCAGCTGACCAGAAATAAATCAATCAAACATAGCAAAGAAATGAACAGCGCTACTTAAAAACAGATGAGTGCTTACCTGCAAAAAAGTGCACACCCCACTCATGGGATTCAAATACACAATGAGCATACACATGACCTGTCTACCACTTGGAGGATGTTAGTTTCCGCTAACAATTTGCAATTTGTTAGGTACTTGTCCCTCCCACTGTCGAAGAAGTCTTTCCTCCATGGGAGGGGACCTAACACTAACTAAATTCTACCTATGCATATGCATAGCCTGGGCGCGCTACCAGTAAGATTGAGAATTGCGCAAAAAAAGTGGGATCAGCGCATCACCAGGCCGCCTCTGAATGGCCTCAGCTCAGAGATGCGCTGAGCCCCCCCAGAAACTGCAAACGCACCTTGAACCCAAACAGAGGCTCTGCATATACACCAAAGGAAAACTATTAAGTGGGAGCAGCTGACCAGAAATCAATCAATCAAACATAGCAAAGAAATGAACAGCGCTACTTAAAAACAGATGAGTGCTTACCTGAAAAAAAGTGCACACATTGTGTATTTGAATCCCATGAGTGGGGTGTGCACTTTTTTGCAGGTAAGCACTCATCTGTTTTTAAGTAGCGCTGTTCATTTCTTTGCTATGTTTGATTGATTTATTTCTGGTCAGCTGCTCCCACTTAATAGTTTTCCTTTGGTGTATATGCAGAGCCTCTGTTTGGGTTCAAGGTGCGTTTGCAGTTTCTGGGGGGGCTCAGCGCATCTCTGAGCTGAGGCCATTCAGAGGCGGCCTGGTGATGCGCTGATCCCACTTTTTTTGCGCAATTCTCAATCTTACTGGTAGCGCGCCCAGGCTATGCATATGCATAGGTAGAATTTAGTTAGTGTTAGGTCCCCTCCCATGGAGGAAAGACTTCTTCGACAGTGGGAGGGACAAGTACCTAACAAATTGCAAATTGTTAGCGGAAACTAACATCCTCCAAGTGGTAGACAGGTCATGTGTATGCTCATTGTGTATTTGAATCCCATGAGTGGGGTGTGCACTTTTTTGCAGGTAAGCACTCATCTGTTTTTAAGTAGCGCTGTTCATTTCTTTGCTATGTTTGATTGATTTATTTCTGGTCAGCTGCTCCCACTTAATAGTTTTCCTTTGGTGTATATGCAGAGCCTCTGTTTGGGTTCAAGGTGCGTTTGCAGTTTCTGGGGGGGCTCAGCGCATCTCTGAGCTGAGGCCATTCAGAGGCGGCCTGGTGATGCGCTGATCCCACTTTTTTTGCGCAATTCTCAATCTTACTGGTAGCGCGCCCAGGCTATGCATATGCATAGGTAGAATTTAGTTAGTGTTAGGTCCCCTCCCATGGAGGAAAGACTTCTTCGACAGTGGGAGGGACAAGTACCTAACAAATTGCAAATTGTTAGCGGAAACTAACATCCTCCAAGTGGTAGACAGGTCATGTGTATGCTCATTGTGTATTTGAATCCCATGAGTGGGGTGTGCACTTTTTTGCAGGTAAGCACTCATCTGTTTTTAAGTAGCGCTGTTCATTTCTTTGCTATGTTTGATTGATTGATTTCTGGTCAGCTGCTCCCACTTAATAGTTTTCCTTTGGTGTATATGCAGAGCCTCTGTTTGGGTTCAAGGTGCGTTTGCAGTTTCTGGGGGGGCTCAGCGCATCTCTCAGCTGAGGTTATTCAGAGGCGGCCTGGTGATGCGCTGATCCCACTTTTTTTGCGCAATTCTCAATCTTACTGGTAGCGCGCCCAGGCTATGCATATGCATAGGTAGAATTTAGTTAGTGTTAGGTCCCCTCCCATGGAGGAAAGACTTCTTCGACAGTGGGAGGGACAAGTACCTAACAAATTGCAAATTGTTAGCGGAAACTAACATCCTCCAAGTGGTAGACAGGTCATGTGTATGCTCATTGTGTATTTGAATCCCATGAGTGGGGTGTGCACTTTTTTGCAGGTAAGCACTCATCTGTTTTTAAGTAGCGCTGTTCATTTCTTTGCTATGTTTGATTGATTGATTTCTGGTCAGCTGCTCCCACTTAATAGTTTTCCTTTGGTGTATATGCAGAGCCTCTGTTTGGGTTCAAGGTGCGTTTGCAGTTTCTGGGGGGGCTCAGCGCATCTCTGAGCTGAGGCCATTCAGAGGCGGCCTGGTGATGCGCTGATCCCACTTTTTTTGCACAATTCTCAATCTTACTGGTAGCGCGCCCAGGCTATGCATATGCATAGGTAGAATTTATTTAGTTAGTGTTAGGTCCCCTCCCATGGAGGAAAGACTTCTTCGACAGTGGGAGGGACAAGTACCTAACAAATTGCAAATTGTTAGCGGAAACTAACATCCTCCAAGTGGTAGACAGGTCATGTGTATGCTCATTGTGTATTTGAATCCCATGAGTGGGGTGTGCACTTTTTTGCAGGTAAGCACTCATCTGTTTTTAAGTAGCGCTGTTCATTTCTTTGCTATGTTTGATTGATTTATTTCTGGTCAGCTGCTCCCACTTAATAGTTTTCCTTTGGTGTATATGCAGAGCCTCTGTTTGGGTTCAAGGTGCGTTTGCAGTTTCTGGGGGGGCTCAGCGCATCTCTGAGCTGAGGCCATTCAGAGGCGGCCTGGTGATGCGCTGATCCCACTTTTTTTGCGCAATTCTCAATCTTACTGGTAGCGCGCCCAGGCTATGCATATGCATAGGTAGAATTTAGTTAGTGTTAGGTCCCCTCCCATGGAGGAAAGACTTCTTCGACAGTGGGAGGGACAAGTACCTAACAAATTGCAAATTGTTAGCGGAAACTAACATCCTCCAAGTGGTAGACAGGTCATGTGTATGCTCATTGTGTATTTGAATCCCATGAGTGGGGTGTGCACTTTTTTGCAGGTAAGCACTCATCTGTTTTTAAGTAGCGCTGTTCATTTCTTTGCCATGTCTTTCCTATGAAAATCTTTTCTCTAGCTGAAAAGCAGGCACTTCCTGTACCAGAAGTAGTCACTGGAACACAGGAAGTAGCCTTGCACTCCACCAGGGTCAAGTGGAGCACAAGTTCTTCCTGTGGGAAAAAAAAAATGCAATGCGTATGCAATGACACATACGATCATAAAAGCGTAAACAATGAAGCACATAGCAGTGCAGTGTGGCTATAAATATGCATGAAGTGTATTTAGGTGTGCCATGAAAATCACGTCTAATGTGCTATACTAAGAAGGTGCATAAATCTGTATGCATAGTGGAAACAAATAAATGATAGAACAGCCTCCATGGGAGCTCCGAGGGCCTTAAGTGGTGAAAGTGAAGAACATCTATAGTGATCATGCAAGACAGATCCCATAGGTATCCGATAGATGGAAATTATGCAAAGTTATGCAAATGTATGTACACAGCAGTGTAATGCGGCTATGATTACTGAAAAAAAAACAAAAACAAAAAAAGAGCACATCTAAAGTGAAAGCGATCTCTACTACAGTGTAGAACACGCATGCGGCGACGCATAAGACTTCAAAAAGCGCACATAGGGACAAAAAAAAGCAGATTAGACGTCTTTTCACATGCGAAAGCACACATATAGTTTATCTTTTAGAATGTCCTTGTGGACTGAGATATGTAGGTAGAACCACTAGAACCTTCAAAGAAAGATTGGGAGAACATGTCTACCTTATAAGTAAAGGGTTTAAGGACCATTCGGTCTTGAAACATTTTGCCCTCCATCACGACAGGGATCCTTCAGGCTTGAAGTTTTGTGTTATCTATGGTACTAAAAGATGCTGGAGGGGACAAAATTTGGAAAGAGATATATCGAGATTAGAAACTGAATGGATCTTTATTCCCTCAGTTTTTTTTTTTCAGTAATCATAGCCGCAGGAGGCTGTTCTATCATTTAATTGTTTCCACTATGCATACAGATTTATGCACCTTCTTAGTATAGTACATTAGACGTGCTTTTCATGGCACATCTAAATACACTTCATGCATATTTATAGCCACAATGTACTGCTATGTGCTTCATTGTTTACGCTTTTATGATCGTATGTGTCATTGCATACGCATTGCATTTTTTTTTATTTATTTTTTTTTCCCACAGGAAGAACTTGTGCTCCACTTGACCCTGGTGGAGTGCAAGGCTACTTCCTGAGTTCCAGTGACTACTTCTGGTACAGGAAGTGCCTGCTTTTCAGCTAGAGAAAAGTTTTTCATGGGAAAGACATGCCCTAGGGCAGAGTAACCAATCTAGCTTTTAATTTAGCCCTAACTAGCCTACTACGAATTGGATATGCAGGTAATATTGCATTCACCTTTTCTTATTCACACTATCTGAGAGATCTTTTGCTACTTTCCCTCTGACAGAATGCAATTTGTCACAATTTTTTATTTTGTGTTTGATGCTTTCTGCCTTTGACTAGTGGAGTCTGAATAAGGTGGAGTCTAACCACTCCTACTTTTTAATTCAAAAATGTTATAAAGTTGGTGCTGGCCGCCTGGTCGCCTTTCTCCCCTGATGACGCAAGATTGCGAAACCGGTCGGGAAGGCGACAGGCGGCACCATTTTATTTGAGGTCTTCTATTGACCATTTTATGCGCGCTAATTTTTCGGGGTTCCCAGTGCACGGGCCCCGTATGTGAGTTTCTTTTATCCTTGTTTTTAAATTGTTTTACTTGTTATGTAATAAAGACAGTTTACACTTAGATGTGCCGTACATCTCTTTCATGTCACTTTCCTACTGGACTCCTCTTTGGCGAATCTCTGCGACCTCAGGATATCTAATATATTCCGAGGAATCTGTGGTGTGCAACATCGCTGGTGAAACGACACCATTTGAAAGTTCTGCAGACCGTCTATCAAACTCGTTTACAACCTTATAATGTGGGTTGTTGGAATCTGGTAAGCCTTGCTTCTTTACCTTTTTGTTCGAAGATCCTGTATACCAGAAAAAGACGAAAGCTGTATTACTATAGACCTACGCTGACTTTATATATTCAGGGACCATGCAATGGTGTGTGAGTGGGTCCCCATGGTGTGTGTGCTGGACAGGGCCCTGTATGCACTGCTGGAAGAGGGAGCGGTAGCCTTGGACCAGCAGGAACTGCAGGCAGCTTCACAGGCCACCCCTGAGGAGGAGGGCTTGGAGTTGGTGGAGGTCCCTGACCTTGCTGCTGATGAAGGGGAGCAGCAGAGCGCAGCTGGACTGGTGCGGGGGTGGAGAGAGGATGAGGTGGAGGAGGCAGAGGATGAGGAGGACAGCACTGTCGGCTCTGGGGCTGCCGGTGATGTGCCAGCAGACGTGGCCAGACTCTTCCCAATGGCAGCGCACATGCTGAGGTGCCTGCGCAAGGACCCAAGGGTCATCCAGATGAAGCAGAGGGAGGACAGGACATCTGGATCTGCATGATGCTGGACCCACGTCTGAAGGGGAAGCTCAGCCAGTTCCTGCCTGCAGGAGGAGACCGTGCGCAACAAATGAGGGATTTGCAGCTGTCCCTTGTTGAACGCTTGGAGGAAGCCTTCCCTCAGCCATCCACCCCCACTGTCCAGCCAGCACAGGGGCAGCAGCAGGTGCCTGCATCCACCAGGAGCAAGCGCACGCGCACCACAGACCTGCTGTCTCTGACCAATGAGCTCTACATGAGTGTAGAGCTGCCAGGGACTAGAGAGGAGGTGCCTGCAGCAGCATCCTTCTCCAGTCACAGACAGCGCTTGACCCGCATGGTGGCTGACTACATGGGGTCCTTCAGCGGGCTTGACAGCATTGCCCCTGTTGATCCCATGGAGTATTGGGTCAAGCACCTGCCGATCTGGAACAAGCTTGCGCAGTACGCCCTGGAAGTGCTCTCCTGCCCCCCTTCCAGCGTACTGTCAGAGCGTTGCTTCAGTGCAGCCGGTGGAGTCGTCACTGAGAAACGATCTCCTCTGTCTCACAAGTCTGTGGACAGACTGACGTTTCTCAAAATGAACCAGGCTTGGGTGGAAGGCGAATTCCAGGCCCCTGTTGTCGGCGAGAGGGGGACATGAAGTGGCACACAGCCACACACACATTACACCTGCTGCTGCTGATGGATTTCTTCCTGCTGTCTTTGTCTCCACTGCCAGGGAACACATTAAAAGGTGCTGCTGCCCATGCGCCACCAGCTATTTACGCTCAAAAATAGCTGCATTATTTTGAAAAAAAAAAAAAAAAATTTTTTTAGAGGTGTTCGGGTTGAAAGTTGTGCTGTCCCAATCATGTATTGGACACAATGTGGGCTTCACGACCGCTGTCTGGAACCTCATGGTGTTTATTTATGGCCCTGGTACCACCGCTAGGACCCAGGGCCTATTATGTCTCGCTGCCTGCCCTCCTTCCTGCTGCCTGCTGCCAGTCTGCCACACTCATCCTCCTCACGCTGCCTGCTGCTGTATTTCCTCCTACTGTCTGTATGTTTCCACTGCCAGGGAACACATTACAAGGTGCTACTGCCCATGCGCCACCAGCTATTTACGCTCACAAATAGCTGCATTATTTTGAAAAAAAAATTAAATTAAGTTAGAGGTGTCCGGGTTGAAAACTGTGCTGTCCCAATTGTGTATTGGACACAATGTGGGCTTCACGACCGCTGTCTGGAACCTCATGGTGTTTATTTACGGCCCTGGTACCACCGCTAGGACCCAGGACCTATTATGTCTCGCTGCCTGCCCTCCTTCCTGCTGCCTGCTGCCAGTCTGCCACACACTCATCCTCCTCATGCTGCCTGCTGCTGTATTTCCTCCTGCTGTCTATATGTTTCCACTGCCAGGGAACACATTACAAGGTGCTGCTGCCCATGCGCCACCAGCTATTTACGCTCACAAATAGCTGCATTATTTTGAATTTTTTTTTTTTACATTATTTTAAAGGGTGTCCGGGTTGGAAACTGTGCTGTCCCAATTGTGTATTGGACATAATGTGGGCTTCACGACCGCTGTCTGGAACCTCATGATGTTAATTTACGGCCCTGGTACCACCGCTAGGAACCAGGGCCTATTATGTCAGTCACATCACACTGCCTGACACACACTACTCCTCCTCCTGTAGCTGCATTGAGCTTCTGCTGTCTGTGTGCTGCTACCACTGCCAGGGAGAACAGAAGAAGAACTATTTTCTGCTGCCACCCACTCTCCTACCAGCTATTACCACACTACAATAGCTGCAACTACTTCCTCCTCCTGCTGATGTCTGTGTTTTACCACTGCCAGGGTACACAGAAAAGGTGCTGTGGCTTGCAATGTGCCACTAGTACCTATTATGCCATCAACACAAATATAACTATGGTGTTATTAAAATAAAATATTTCCACAAATGAAGTAAAAAAAAAATATTAAAAAAGAAAGGAAAACCAAGACACATAATATAATGATAGAGAAGAAGAGGAAGAAGAAGAAGAAGAAAAAGAAGAAAGAAGAAGAAGATATAGAAGAAAAAGATATAGAAGAAGAAGATATAGAAGACGAAGAAGATATTGAAGAAGAAGATATAGAAGAAGAAGAAGATGAAGAGGAAGAAGAAGGAGAAGGAGAAGAAGAAGAAGAAGAAGAAGATATAGAAGAAGATGAAGAAGAAGATATAGAAGAAGAAGACGAAGAAGAAGAAGATATAGAAGAAGAAGAAGAAGATATAGAAGAAGAAGAAGTTATAGAAGAAGAAAAAGATAATTGAAGAAGATACAAGAAGTAGAAGATGAAGAAGATTCGAGTAGAAGAAGATATAGAAGAAGAAGAAAAAGAAGAAGATATAGTAGAAGAAGAAGAAGAAGAAGAAGATATAGAAGAAGAAGATGAAGACGACGTAAATGAAGACTTACAACTTACAACCATTTTGGACACACCTTCTCATGCAAACACTTTTCATGAAGTTAATTTACTATTTTTGATACCTTTTTTATAACTACTACATCACCACATAATCACTTGATGTTTTTCTTCATAAAAAAAGGTGGTTTCATGCATCATTGACCTATAATACAAGTTTTAAAAGCTATCTAAGGCCAGCTCGAATATTTTACTCTAATACAGACTCGGATAGTGACGTCGGATATCCGAGTTCGAATCGGATATTCGATTAACTCGAATATCGAACTTCGAGTGAATTCAGATAGTTTACTATCCGAATTCGACCAAACTCGAATAGGATGATGAGGTATCCGATCAACAGTGTGTGTGTGTGTGTGTGTGTGTGTGTGTGTGTGTGTGTGTGTGTGTGTGTGTGTGTGTGTGCGCGTGTGTGCGTGTGTGCGTGTGTGTGTGTAGGTGCGCATAGGCTTACTGCACCTCCAGTGGCTCGGCGTCTGCCTTCATTTGCCCACATTGCCTCCCATTATCTACTTCCTGGTCATAGTGGTCAGCGACCTTTGCCCTGGAAATACTGTGCTGTGCATGTGCTTTTGTGCAGGGATTGTCGTAGTCAGCCAACTTCGCTATGCTGGAACTACGCGTAGTTTTACGCAATTATGCTTCGCCAAACTACGGTTTCGAAATAAAATATTCGCTTCATATGCATTTCATTGGCTACGCATTAAAACATGCAATTACGCGTAGTGCGAAGAGTAGTGTATCCGGATGCTTATGCCCTAATGCAGAAAAATTTCCGCATTAATTCCACTCCAAATGCTTACACCCGGAACTCTGCTATGCGTACATTACCCTTTCCAATGCGTAATTTTTTAAGCATACAACCGTACGCAGAAAAATAGCTGCAAGTAACGCATTTGTAGTTTGCTTCACAATACACATGTTATCTAAGAGTAGCGGGCGTAAACTAGCGGTACGTCGCTACGTGTAAATTCGTAAGCGTAGTTTAGAAACTTCGCCTACAAACTACGATGCGTAGATGCAAACTATGATGCGTAAATTCGCATTGGCGTAGCTTCTGCTCATCCCTGCTTTTGTGAGGATAAAAGGAGGCAATGCAGGCAAATGGATGAAAACGCCGGGCCAAGGAAGATACAGTAAGCCTATGCGCTCCTCCCCACACACGCAGGGCATCATTTTTCGATTTTAATAAGGACTAACGTATCCTTTAAAAAATAATAGATAAATAGAGGGTCATTCCATGCATTCCAGTGTCTGGTTAAAACCATATAGTGTTAAAGTGCCAAGTTGGACATTTCAAAAAGTCTTTCTATTGCACATAATCCAAAATCTATTAATAAATCTTTCCCTGAAATTTCAGGTAGTGTTTGGAGGCACAGTGTTTGGTATAACCATTAGTGATAATGAGGTTGATTCATTCATTCATTAAAACTATCACGGCCATCACCGCAATTTACTTAAGGGAGCACGAGGTAAATGTAAGGAGTGCACCCTACTTGCAGATCGTTCTGTGTAGTGTGCACTCTAAACTCATGCGAGGTAAATCCAATTGCTGTCTGATACCATGTAGTGAAGCCACAAAAGTTCACTGGCGTGGACGCTACTTCATTAATTAACATAGTAGCGCTATATGGTATGGCGCAGCAATTAGGTTTGCCTTGCATAAGTTTAGAGCACACACTACACAGAGAGGACAATGCTGAACATGCACTGATTACATTTGCCTTGCGCTCCCTCAAGTACAGTAACTTACGTTGATGGCCGTGGTAGTTATAATAAATCAAACTTATTGACCAAGTTTAATAAACTCGTTATGGGCCAACTTTTCTTCTTTACATTGGAACGAAATGTTTTCTTTCCATTTGTGATTGTGGTACAACAGCGGCATCTAGTGTGCACACATTTATAGCCCCTAATTTTAATTTTATTCACATTCTGGTGGCCATTCTGGTGACTTTTTTTTTTAACTCCTTTAGATGACTAGGTGCCACATCATTTCGAATGAATTTGTTTTTCCTGAAGATAAAAGATGGCTGGGAATGTAAAATAGTTCTGTAACGATTGGTGTCAGCACACAGAGAGAATCTGATTATTGATGATCTGCAGAATCATCAATAATACAGATGTATACCTGATTATGGATGATCTGCAGAATCACCAATAATACAAGTATGACTAACCTCTGGACACCTAATGAAGTGTAAGTGTTTACTGTAACTGTAATATGGATGAGAGAGTTCACCCGAGGAGCGGGTGACTCAGACTGTACTGCAGTCGGTGCTCACATTAAGAGTGGGTGAGACAGACCGTGCCACAGCCAATAAGCATATGAGTATAACAACAATGAGAAGGAACACAATAATGCTGTACAGCTGATCACCTGTGGAGCAAGTGATTCAGACTGTACTGCAACCAGGTAGTGTTTGGTGCACAGTATCAAAGGGAGCAATGCTAATGATGCTTAACTAAGGATCCCCTAAAGAACAGGTGGTACAGACTGTTTTTCAGCCTAGGAGTAGTTGATACAGTTGATGCTGCAACCTAAGTGACACCTGCAGTACTGCTGTTAAAGAGCGAGTGACACAGACAGTACTGCTGCCTATAAATACCTGTAGGCAGGTATCACAACTAAGTATCAGTATCTTACACCTGAGAGGTAGGTGTAAGCCACGAATTTCCCTCACCAGTGTCAGGGCCCACTGATGCGGGCAGCGAGGTCAGACAGACAGAGTTTGGCAACGAGCGGACAGATACAGTACAGAAACGGAAGACTGATTCAACGTCAAGGACAAGCAGGGTTGGCAACGTGAATCAGATTGGCTGAGGTACAGAATCGACAAACGGAAGAATAGTCAGAGCAGGCAAAAGGTCATAACAGATAAACAATGCAATAGTACTTTAAAGCTATCAACAGAATCTGACTAAGTGTGGATCCCCGGCTCCGGCCGGTTCTAGCACACTTTGGGATCTGACTAGGGTCTGAGCGCTAACACACTATAGCATTCGCAACAGCAGACGCCGAACTACTGACAGCCCAGCTCTATATATAGTCAACATGCTGCATAGCGCCGCCCCAGTCACTCAGCAAATCCGGATGCTAGCTGGAGTCAGCAGACTACATGATCAGCTGACTCCCCTCTTAGCTGCATAAAGGTCCTGCCGCTCTGCTCGCGCACGCGTAGCCCTTAACCTGTGAGCAATGAAAGGACCTTGAGCACATACCCGCGTGGCAGAGACCGCCGGTTGACACACGGAGTCGGAGATAGCCGCCATGCCGCTTGACTCAGCGGCGGCATCTCTGCTATTCCTTACAGTACCCCCTCCTGAGGAGTGGACTCCGGACACTTCCTACCCGTTTTTTCCGGGTGCAACTCATGGAATTCTTTCCTTAATTCCTCAGCATGCATGCGACCACTCGGCAACCAAGTTCTCTTCTCCAGCCCATATCCCTTCCAATGAACCAGGTACTGCACAGAATTCTGCACTAATCGAGAGTCCAGAATCTTCTCGATCTCATACTCCGGTTGATCATCAATCATCACAGGGGGGGGAGAGGAATCCACATGCACAGCAGGCTTCAACAGCGACACATGGAACGATCTCACGCCTCTCATGCTGGCTGGGAGATCAATTGCATAAGTGACATCATTAATCTTTTTTGAGACAGGATATGGGCCTATAAAATGGGTCCTAGCTTGGGTGATGGTTGTTTGAGGGCTAAATGTCGAGTAGAAATCCACACCATGTCCCCTGGAGAAGCCTTCCACTCAACAGACCGCCTCTTGTCCGCCTGTTTTTTCTGAGACTGGAACGCTTTCCCCAAATTTCTCTTAACTGAACCCCAAATCTCCTCTAGTGCCCTTTGCCAATCTTCTAGAGCCGGGAAAGGGGAAGATGCCACTGGTAAAGGAGAAAACTTGGGAGATTTTCCCGACACCACCTGAAAAGGTGAAAATCCTGAAGAAGAACTTCTCAGGTTATCATGTGCGAACTCTGCGAATGGCAGAAACTTTATCCAATCTGATTGTGCATCTGACACATAACACCTGAGGAATTGTTCAAGGAACTGATTAATTCTTTCGGTCTGGCCATTGGTCTGTGGGTGGTAGCCTGATGAAAAAGAAAGATCCATACCCAACTGATGGCAAAAGGCTCTCCAAAATTTTGACACAAACTGGACTCCCCTGTCTGACACCACATTTTCTGGAATGCCATGCAGCCGAAAGATGTGTTGAATGAAGAAATCAGCTAACTCCTGAGCCGAGAGGAGTCCTTTAAGGGGAACTAAATGAGCCATCTTACTGAATCTAAAAATAATAAGAAAAAGGGCAGCCACACAAAAAAGCCAAACCTATAAATGAATACCATATGAGATATAAAAAATTACTACACAGCGTTTCATGCATGCACCATACCAACAAAATACTAGATATGGATACATAAGAAAGACGATTGGCTCTTGGGTGCATGCAAAAAACTACAAATTTTATTATTATTACTTATTATTACATATCAAAAGGAGATTCAAAAAATACACATATATGTTACACAAATACTGCAAATATCAAATACAAAAACACACCCATTAAAAGAATCTATCTGACTCTGAAACCCCCCCTAGAAAAACCCCTGTACACCCTATGGAGGCTGCAGTCCTCCCCCTAAGACTAGGTACTGGTACTATAGTGCACTTATATTGATCCTGGCGCCAAAGTTGATTGACAAGGCATAGGCTTTACTCTATGTATATATATATATATCACTCATAGCACTTGAGATCTCCACTTCCATGCACATTTCAATTCCAATCGCAGATTGCAGCAAGCAAAGCAGATGTTCTGAAAAGCACAGTTCAATCCCAGTCGCAGATTGCAATAAGCAAAGCAGGTATTATAGGAAGCACAGTTCCATTGCAAGCAAAGCAGGTATCATGCAAGGCACAGTTTCTGATGCAGAGACATAAAAAATGCAGAGGAGACTCACTCGCAGTCCCAAAAACATGCCGTCTATTCTGGATGACTTCCAAATCTCATACTGCCATCAAAAAATTTATGCCAGTTCATATATCAGCATCATAGATCATATTTATAGTTACCAGACCCAGTCATCACCCAGGTGGTTGGAGAACAGGAGGTTGGTGTCATTGCAGAGGATCCAAACGGCACTTGATACATAACATGTTTCGCTGATCCATATGTCAGCCTCTTCAGATGTAAAGCGCCATATGTGAAAGCACTCCTTGTGTGTTGAACACCGGAGCCGCCATTAAAATTATATCCATAAACCTTCCCCTTTATCCCCCTGTCCAAGGAAATCCCAGCCGGCCGCAGCTCTGACGTCCGCCTGGCCCGCCCACCATGTAAGACGTCCGTCCACCTGGCCCGCCCACCACGTAAGCGCTGGGCTAAGGCAATGGGGGACGCCATCCACACCAGGGTGGAGCGCATGATGTGCGCTCCAACCAGGATCCAGATCCGTCGGCCGCGTCCCAAACGTCCGCTAGCCCCGCCCAGCACGTCTTCGAGCCGGAACAGGGAATGTCACGCATGTCTCCATGGAACGCATACAATGTGTCCCACACGGAGACCAATGCGGACAGCAAGCGGGCAATTGCATCACATAGTGCCCGCCCATAAGGGAGGGACCATGCGTGCATAAGGGAACTCTGGCCGGGAGATCATGTGTGTCCTTGACCGATGGATCTGGATCCTGGTTGGAGCGTGCATCATGCGCTCCACCCTGGTGTGGATGGCGTCCCCCATTGCCTTAGCCCAGCGCTTACGTGGTGGGCGGGCCAGGCGGACGTCAGAGCTGCGGCCGGCTGGGATTTCCTTGGACGGGGGGATAAAGGGGAGGGTTTATGGATATAATTTTAATGGCGGCTCCGGTGTTCAACACACAAGGAGTGCTTTCACATATGGCGCTTTACATCTGAAGAGGCTGACATATGGATCAGCGAAACATGTTATGTATCAAGCGCCGTTTGGATCATCTGCAATGACACCAACCTCCTGTTCTCCAACCCCCCGGGTGATGACTGGGTCTGGTAACTATAAATATGATCTATGATGCTGCTATATGAACTGGCATACATTTTTTGATGGCAGTATGAGATTTGGAAGTCATCCAGAATAGAAGGCGTGTGTTTGGGACTGCGAGTGAGTCTCCTCTGCATTTTTTATGTCTCTGCATCAGAAACTGTGCCTTGCATGATACCTGCTTTGCTTGCAATGGAACTGTGCTTCCTATAATACCTGCTTTGCTTATTGCAATCTGCGACTGGGATATAACTGTGCTTTTCAGAACATCTGCTTTGCTTGCTGCAATCTGCGACTGGGATTAAACTGTGCATGGAAGTGGAGACCTCAAGTGCTATGAGTGATATATATATATATATATATATATATATACATAGAGTAAAGCCTATGCCTTGTCAATCAACTTTGGCACCAGGATCAATATAAGTGCACTATAGTACCAGTACCTAGTCTTAGGGGGAGGACTGCAGCCTCTATAGGGTGTACGGGGTTTTTTCTAGGGGGGGGGTTCAGAGTCAGATAGATTCTTTTAATGGGTGTGTTTTTGTATTTGATATTTGCAGTATTTGTGTAACATATATGTGTATTTTTTGAATCTCCTTTTGATATGTAATAATAAGTAATAATAATAAAATTTGTAGTTTTTTGCATGCACCCAAGAGCCAATCGTCTTTCTTATGTATCCACATTTTACTGAATCTATCCACTACCACCCAAATGACCGTTTTGCCCTCAGACCTAGGGAGTTCTCCAACAAAGTCCATTGACAAATGTTTCCAGGGCTCATTTGGCACTGGTAGAGGTTGTAACGTGCCCACTGGAGCCTGGCGGGAGGGTTTGCTTCTAGCACAAACTGAACAATCCCTCACAAACTCCTTACAATCAGATGTCAACGAAGGCCACCATACACATCTAGCTAACAGATCCTGAGTTCGGGCAGCCCCTGGATGCCCAGCATTCTTATGGGTATGGAATAACTGCAAGAGTTGTAGGCGGAAGGGAAGTGGCACAAACATAACATAACCCCCCCAGGTTTCCCCTCTGGAATATCCCGTTGATAAGGAGCCAATGTAGCTGCCCAGTCCTCCCAGGTCTCGGTAGCTGCCAATACCACCTTCTGAGGCAGAATGGTCTCAGGGCTTGAAGACTGGACTGTCTCAGGCTCAAAACACCTAGATAGAGCGTCTACCTTAACAGTCTTGCTACCTGGTGTATACGTTATAATGAATCTGAATCTTGAGAAGAATAAAGACCAACGAGCCTGCCGAGGGCTAAGCCTCTTGGCCCCCTCAATGTACTCCAAGTTTTTATGATCTGTGTAAACTGTAATTGTATGTTCTGCCCCTTCCAGCCAATGGTGCCATTCTTCTAAGGCTAATTTGATGGCCAAAAGCTCCCGATTACCAATATCGTAGTTCCTCTCGGCAGGAGAGAACCGCCGTGAAAAGAAGGCACACGGGTGCAGTTTGCCTTGAAGACCAGAGCGCTGAGACAGCACAGCCCCAGCCCCTATTTCAGATGCATCGACTTCCACAATAAAGGGAAAGGTGACATCCACGTGTCTCAGGATGGGAGCGGAACAAAACAGCTTTTTCAAAGTAGCAAAGGCTGATTGGGCCTCTTACGACCAGTGATATGTGTCAGCCCCTTTTTTAGTAAGACTGGTGAGAGGTGACACTACAGAGAAGAAGTCGTTTATGAACTTTCTGTAGTAATTGGCAAACCCAAGAAATCTTTGGAGCGCCTTCAATCCCACAGGTTGAGGCCACTCCAAAACAGCAGAGACCTTCTCGGGATCCATCAAAAGTCCAGACGTGGAAATGATGTATCCCAAGAATGGTACTTCTGTGACCTCAAAGAGGCACTTCTCCAACTTCGCATAGAGTGAATTCTGTCTTAGTTTCTGAAGAACAAATTTAACATGCTTACGATGAGCTGTCAGGTTAGCTGAGAAAATTAGTATATCATCAAGATATACAAGAACATATTTTCCCAAGACCTCCTGGAAGACCTCATTAATTAACTCCTGGAAGACGGCAGGGGCATTACACAACCCGAAGGGCATAACCAGATATTCGTAATGCCCGTCGGGCGTGTTGAGCGCCTTCTTCCATTCATCACCATCCCTAATGCGTACTAGGTTGTATGCCCCTCGCAGGTCTAATTTGGAGAAAACACTGGCATTGGTCACCTGTGAGAACAAATCGTCTATCAAGGGCAACGGATACCGATTTTTCACTGTGATCTTATTTAGACCTCTGTAGTCAATACAGGGCCTAAGCACTCCGTCCTTCTGTACAAAAAAGAACCCAGCCCCAGCGGGTGACCGGGAAGGACGGATAAAGCCTTTAGCCAAGTTTTCTTTAATGTATTCTTGCATTGCCAGTTTCTCAGGCCCAGACAGGTTATAAAGATGGCCTCTTGGGGGCATACAACCAGCTCTTAGCTCAATGGGACAATCATAACTCCGGTGAGGCAGAAGTTTATCCGCAGACTTAGGACAGAACACATCTGCAAACTCTGCGAACTGCACTGGCACCCCTTTAACCTGAATCTGGGTGGCGCAAACCGTAACTCTCTCTAAACAATGATGATGGCAATGGGTAGACCAGCTTTGTAGCTGAGCTGATGCCCAATCGATCTGAGGAGAGTGGAGTTGCAACCAGGGCATACCCACTATGATGGTAGAAGTAGCCATGTGCAGGACAAAGAACTGTAATTCCTCTTTATGTAGTACCCCTATATTACATGTCAGCAAGGGAGTCTGGGAAAGAGGTTGTCTACACTGTAGCGGAGAGTCATCTACTTCTGTGACCACAATCTGTTGGTCTAAAAGGAGTAATGAAATCCCCAATCTTTTAACAAAATCAAAATCTATAAAATTGGCTGCAGAGCCAGAGTCTACAAAGGCCTCTGTAGACACGGTCTGTCTTTCCCAAGTCATGGAGCAGGGAAGAAGTAAACGATTATTGTTTAGAGGTATTGACTGCTCACCTAGGGTATCACCTCTGACTACACCTAGCGTTTCCCGACTTCTTAGGACAATTCTGGACAGTATAGACACAGCCCTTCTGACCTTCTGCGATTCTTTTCCACTTGCGTCAATCTAGAATGTCCGATTTGCATCGGCTTGTCTGGAGATGACGGGGGTGGAGAGGAGGCGTAGGAGACAGATCTTAAAGTAATTTTTCCATGAGTTTGTTTCTGATAACGCAGGCGACGATCTACTCACACTGCCAAAGATGTTGCCTCATCAATAGATTTGGGTTCAGGATGTCCCAACATTAAATCAGAGACTGCATCAGACAATCCTGACAGGAAACAGTCTAATAAGGCATACGTCCCCCATCTAGCTGACACAGCCCACTTCCTAAATTCTGCAGCATAAACCTCCACCGGATTACGACCCTGTCTGAGAGTTTTTAGCTTTCTCTCAGCAGTGATTGCCACGTCCGGATCGTCATATATAATGGCCATGGCCTCAAAACATTCATGCACCGAGGATAAAGCCTCATGCTCTGCAGGAAGACCATAAGCCCATGTTTGAAAGTCTCCTGACAACAGAGTCTTAATAAACGTTATCCTCTGGTTTTCTGATCCAGATAGGTTAGGCCTCAACTCAAAATAGGACATCACCCGATTCCTGAAATTCTGAAAGTCTGATCTATGCCCTGAGAACTTCTCTGGCACAGCCATACGTAAATCTGTGACTGGAGGGGATCGCACAGTATCGACAGCTGTTTGAAGTGTCCTGACTGTCCCAGACAGTTAAGTGATTTGAGTCTGTTGGGTATTAATCACTCCGGTGAGATTGTTCACCGGCGTGATCAGGACATCAACCTGACTGCGTAGTGCGTCCATAACGTTTGGTCTGCTGTTCTGTAACAATTGGTGTCAGCACACAGAGAGAATCTGATTATTGATGATCTGCAGAATCATCAACAATACAGAAGTATACCTGATTATGGATGATCTGCAGAATCACCAATAATACAAGTATGACTAACCTCTGGACACCTAATGAAGTGTAGGTGTTTACTGTAACTGTAATACGGATGAGAGAGTTCACCCGAGGAGCGGGTGACTCAGACTGTACTGCAGTCGGTGCTCACATTAAGAGTGGGTGAGACAGACTGTGCCACAGCCAATAAGCATATGAGTATAACAACAATGAGAAGGAACACAATAATGCTGTACAGCTGATCACCTGTGGAGCAAGTGATTCAGACTGTACTGCAACCAGGTAGTGTTTGGTGCACAGTATCAAGGGGAGCAATCCTAATGATGCTTAACTAAGGATCTCCTAAAGAACAGGTGGTACAGACTGTTTTGCAGCCTAGGAGTAGTTGATACAGTTGGTGCTGCAACCTAAGTGACACCTGCAGTACTGCTGTTAAAGAGCGAGTGATACAGACAGTACTGCTGCCCATAAATACCTGTAGGCAGGTATCACAACTAAGTATCAGTATCTTACACCTGAGAGGTAGGTGTAAGCCACTAATTTCCCTCACCAGTGTCAGGGCCCACTGATGCGGGTAGCGAGGTCAGACAGACAGAGTTTGGCAACGAGCGGACAGATACAGTACAGCAACGGAAGACTGATTCAACGTCAAGGACAAGCAGGGTTGGCAACGTGAATCAGATAGGCTGAGGTACAGAATCGACAAATGGAAGAATAGTCAGAGCAGGCAAAAGGTCATAACAGATAAATAATGCAATAGTACTTTAAAGCTATCAACAGAATCTGACTAAGTGTGGATCCCCGGCTCCGGCCGGTTCTAGCACACTTTGGGATCTGACTAGGGTCTGAGCGCTAACACACTATAGCATTCGCAACAGCAGACGCCGAACTACTGACAGCCCTGCTCTATATATAGTCAACATGCTGCATAGCGTCGCCCCAGACACTTAGCCAATACGGATGCTAGCTGGAGTCAGCTGACCGCATGATCAGCTGACTCCCCTCTTAGCTGCATAAAAGTCCTGCTGCTCTGCTCGCGCGCGTGTAGCCCTTAACCTGTGAGCAATGGAAGGACCCTGAGCACATACCCGCGTGGCAGAGACCGATGGTTGACACGCGGAGATAGCCGCCATGCCGCTTGACTCAGCGGCGGCATCTCCGCTATTCCTTACAAGTTCTCAGTAAGCAGTTATTTTGTAGTATGTGTGACTGTCTCAGGAGGATTTCTTTTCATTCCCTGGATAGGGGGGAAAGTTCATGATAAAGTGCAATTTTTGTAATTTTGGTCTGTAAAAGACATATCAGTTAATCAATCAAATACAATCTTCCAGGGATAATAAAGTGCATTTAGTGTGCATATGAGCCCACTTTTATTTTAGATGGATCGATAGTTTTTCCTTCTGCAGCTGTTTTTTAGGGTTTCAGATTGGACCTTGAAATTTGATTTATAAGTGCAATTCATTCAAATCCAATTGAATTGTCCATATGGGATGTTTTTTCAACCATGATCTATAATGCTCACACTTATAGTCTAAGTACCCATTGTTATGCATTTAAAAAAAAAAAAATTTGGCACAAATATCATGCAAATTATGATCAATAAAAATAGTTATGTCTAAAAAAGCCATACTTTATGGATCCACAGTGAACATCAGGCCTAATTGGTTTTCATTAAGGTATTGAGAGTAAAGTTCCAGATCTTCTTTAGTCCCTTGCCATATGCATTGCACGTCATCTATGAAGCGATTGGTAAGGACCAGGTTAACAGATCATACTGTTCTCCAGCCAAGCCATGTAGAGGTTGCTAAAACTGGGTGCAAACATGCTCCCCATTGCAGTCTCCTGTGTTTGTAAGTAAATTTCCTCCATACATGTGAAGTAGTTACTTGCTAGAATAAATTGTATTGGTTCCAGACTAAAGTTTTTTTGTTTTTTTTTTAGTTCCAGCATAAGGGGTTCTCCTGCAAGATAGTAGACGATTGCCTCAAGCAACACGAATATGTATCATTGTTGGGTAACTTTTTCAAAACAAATTATATACTATCTTAGGAGGATGCGGAACTTGGCATAGCATTCACTAAAACAGTGGACCTATATTGTTCAAGAAATAAAAAAAAAACTTGCATCAAAGAAACCCTAGTTAAACAGTTTTTATGTTGGTAGGATAGCCCTACTCAACTCCATAAGATTTATCCATTTTTTTCTCCTGGTTGTTTCCATAACTCTGGTGCTAACAGAGATGTTTACATATCTTTTGGCATTGTAGAGGAGCCCAAAATTTCTGGACAGCAGTTTGGTAGAAACTTCCAACTGTATCTAAGAAAAATTATTACTCCCATTACACCTTTCTTTTGTTTGTAATGGGAGCTAATAAATAGAAATCCTTTTCTCTTCACATATCACAAAGTGAAAAGAGAGTAGACACAATTATGGAAACAGATAAATTGGCCCATACTATTTAAGGGCACTTATCCCAAATATTAATTTGATGGGGGAAAGTGGTCTGAACATTTCTGGATAGTAGGTTGGGTTTTGTATACTACTGATGTGTTAGTTCAGGTGACTTATAGTGATATCTGTTTTTGGCAATGTTGTCATGGGTATTTTATAGCTAATACCATGCTGGAGTATTATTATTGTGATACCGTTTTGACTGTGAAATGTACAAACCATGTCAGTTTAACATAAAACCTGGTTCATTCAGCTCCTAGCAAAAAGACTCAATTAGCTTGGGAGCTTGAGACAACGCTCTTGAGTTATTAACACCGCCAGATAAAGGTGTTTTGGCTTTGTTTTCAAGAGAACGGGGCTAAAAAATGTGACTGCTGTTCTACTGCTTAATTTGTAAACATAACCGTAATGCTGTTTTTAACACTGCTTTGAAAAAAAAAATAGAAAGGGAATCCCAGAACAGTTATTAGTAGGACTAGCATTATATTAATTAATTTTTATCTCATGTTACATGTTTGTTTGTTCAGGCACACTTTAACCACTTAAGGACCACAGTCTTTTCGCCCCTTAAAGAGGAGCTGTTAGGTATAAGGTCTCAGAGAAAATAAACACATATATCAGTAGCTAAAGATTGGCTGTACTTACATTACATATGCATTTCACTGTCCACGTTTGGATTTCACAGAATTTGTATATAGTATATGCAGAGATAGATGCTCCTGACAGCTCATGGCAGGCTCCATGTTTTTCTGTCAAATGTGTCGTCATGTCCTGCCTGCTTCCTGATCACAGATAAGCTCGTACTTGAACAACACAGTATGCAGTGAATATTAATGAGCCATGTGGCTAGGAACAATAGCTGACTCCTGCAGTGTACTCTGCCCGGAGATTTATCAGTGCTACGCGCTGGACTGATTACAAGCTGCTGTAACGTCTCATTAGCAGCTGAGGGGAGGGCCCCAGAATGCTTTGCAGTTTAGTATGCGGCTTGCGTCCTTATGGGTCTATAACAGCCTTGCTGATAAGCACACATCAAAGGTAACTGAGATTTTTATATTCACTAATGGCTTTATGGCTTCCTTCTAAACTGTTTAACACAGGAGAATAGAGGTTTAAATTAGCTTCTGCAGCCTGACAGTTACTCTTTAAAGAGACTCCGTAACAAAAATTGCATCCTGTTTTTTATCATTCTACAAGTTCAAAAAGCTATTCTAATGTGTTCTGGCTTACTGCAGCACGTTCTACTATCACCATCTCTGTAATAAATCAACTTATCTCTCTCTTGTCAGACTTGTCAGGCCTGTGTCTGGAAGGCTGCCAAGTTCTTCAGTGTTGTGGTTCTGCTATGAACTCCCCCATCCAGGCCCCTCTCTGCACACTGCCTGTGTGATATTTAGATTAGTGCAGCTTCTCTCTGTTCTATTATCTTTTACAAGCTGGATAAATCCTCCTCTGAGCTGGCTGGGCTTTCACATACTGAGGAATTACATACAGGCACAGCTGTCTGCACTCTGCAGGAAGAAATAACCTGACACTTCAGTGGAAGATAGCTGCAGGGGGAAAGAAACACACAAATGATCTCTTGAGATTCAAAAGGAAGGGTGTATACAGCCTGCTCGTGTATGAATGTATTTTCTATGTGTGGACATACTGTACATCAATCTACTTCCTGTTTTGTTGGCCATTTTGTTTGTTTATAAACAAACTTTTTAAAACTGTTTTTAACCACTTTTAATGCGGTGAGGAGCGGCGAAATTGTGACAGAGGGTAATAGGAGATGTCCACTAACGCACTGGTATGTTTACTTTTGTGCGATTTTAACAATACAGATTCTCTTTAAGGACCAGAGCCTTTTTCTCCATTCAGACCACTGCAGCTTTCACGGTTTATTGCTCGGTCATACAACCTACCACCTAAAGGAATTTTACCTCCTTTTCTTGTCACTAATACAGCTTTCTTTTGCTGCTATTTGATTGCTGCTGCGAGTTTTAGTTTTTATTATATTCATCAAAAAAGACATGAATTTTGGCAAAAAAATGACTTTTTTAACTTGCTGTGCTGACATTTTTCAAATAAAGTAAAATTTCCTATACATTTGAGTGTGAAAGTTATTCTGCTACATGTCTTTGATAAAAAAAAAAAACATTCAGTGTATATTTATTGGATGGGGTAAAAGTTATAGCGTTTACAAACTATGGTGCCAAAAGTGAATTTTCCCATTTTCAAGCATCTCTGACTTTTCTGCGCACCTGTCAGGTTTCATGAGGGGCTAAAATTCCAGGATAGTACAAATACCCACCAAATGACCCCATTTTGGAAAGAAGACATCCCAAAGTATTCAGTGAGAGGCATGGTGAGTTCATAGAAGATTTTATTTTTTGTCACAAGTTAGCGGAAAATGACACTTTCTGACAAAAAAAAGAAAAAAAAAAGTTTCCATTTCTTCTAACTTGCGACAAAAAAAAATGAAATCTGCCACGGACTCACTATGCTCCTCTCTGAATACCTTGAAGTGTCTACTTTCCAAAATGGGGTCATTTGTGGGGTGTGTTCACTGTCCTGGCATTTTGGGGGATGCCTAATTGTAAGCACCCCTGTAAAGCCTAAAGATGCTCATTGGACTTTTGGCCCCTTAGCGCAGTTAGGCTGCAAAAAAGTGCCACACATGTGGTATTGCCGTACTCAGGAGAAGTAGTATAATGTGTTTTGGGGTGTATTTTTACACATACCCATGCTGGGTGGGAGAAATATCTCCGTAAATGACAATTGTTTTATTTTTTTTACACACAATTGTCTATTTATAGAGATATTTCTCCCACTCAGCATGGGTATGTGGAAAAATACACCCCAAAACACATTATACTACTTCTCCTGAGTACGGCGATACCACATGTGTGGCACTTTTTTGCACCCTAACTGCGCTAAGGGGCCCAAAGTTCAATGAGTACCTTTAGGATTTCACAGGTCATTTTGAGAAAGTTCGTTTCAAGACTACTCCTCACGGTTTAGGGCCCCTAAAATGCCAGGACAGTATAGGAACCCCACAAATTACCCCATTTTAGAAAGAAGACACCCCAAGGTATTCCGTTAGGAGGATGGTGAGTTCATAGAAGATTTTTTTTTTGTCACAAGTTAGCGGAAATTGATTTTAATAGTTTTTTTTCACAAAGTGTCATTTTCCGCTAACTTGTGACAAAAAATAAAATCTTCTATGAACTCACCATACTCTTAACGGAATACCTTGGGGTGTCTTCTTTCTAAAATGGGGTCATTTGTGGGGTTCCTATACTGCCCTGGCATTTTAGGGGCCCTAAACCGTGAGGAGTAGTCTTGAAACCAAATGTCGCAAAATGACCTGTGAAATCCAAAAGGTACTCATTGGACTTTGGGCCTCTTAGCGCACTTAGTGTGCAAAAAAGTGCCACACATGTGGTACCGCCGTACTCAGGAGAAGTAGTATAATGTGTTTTGGGGTGTATTTTTACACATACCCATGCTGGGTGGGAGAAATATCTCTGTAAATGACAATTGTTTGATTTTTTTTTACACACAATTGTTCTTTTGCAGAGATATTTCTCCCACCCAGCATGGGTATGTGTAAAAATACACCCCAAAACACAATATACTACTTCTTCTGAGTACGTGTGTGACACTTTTTTGCAACCTAGGTGCGCTAAGGGGCCTAACGTCCTATTCACAGGTCATTTTGAGGCATTTGGATTCTAGACTACTGCTCACGGTTTAGGGCCCCTAAAATGCCAGGGCAGTATAGGAACCCCACAAGTGACCCCATTTTAGAAAGAAGACACCCCAAGGTATTCTGTTAGGAGTATGGTGAGTTCATAGAAGATTTTTTTTTGTCACAAGTTAGCGGAAAATGACACTTTGTGAAAAAAGAAAACAATACATATCAATTTCCGCTAACTTGTGACAAAAAATAAAATCTTCTATGAACTCATCATACACCTAACAGAATACCTTGGGGTGTCCTTTTTCTAAAATGGGGTCACTTGTGGGGTTCCTATACTGCCCTGGCATTTTAGGGGCCCTAAACCGTGAGGAGTAGTCTTGAACCCAAATGTCTCAAAATGACCTGTGAAATTCTAAAGGTACTCATTGGACTCTGGGCCCCTTAGCACAGTTAGGCTGCAAAAAAGTGTCACACATGTGGTATCGCCGTACTCAGAAGAAGTAGTATAATGTGTTTTGTGGTGTATTTTTACATATAACCATGCTGGGTGGGAGAAATATCTCTGTAAATGACACATTTTTGATTTTTTTTTACACACAATTGTCCATTTACAGAGAGATTTCTCCCACCCAGCATGGGTATGTGTAAAAATACACCACAAAACACATTATACTACTTCTCCTGAGTATGGTGATACCACATGTGTGACACTTTTTTGCAGCCTAGGTGCGCTAAGGGGCCCAACGTCCTATTCACAGGTCATTTTGAGGCATTTGTTTTCTAGACTACTCCTCACGGTTTAGGGCCCCTAAAATGCCAGGGCAGTATAGGAACCCCACAAGTGACCCCATTTTAGAAAGAAGACACCCCAAGGTATTCCGTTAGGGGTATGGTGAGTTCATAGAAGATTTTATTTTTTGTCACGAGTTAGTGAAAAATGACACTTTGTGAAAAAAACAATAAAAATCAAATTTCCGCTAACTTTTGACAAAAAATAAAATCTTCTATGAACTAGTGTTGGGCAAACAGTGTTCGCCACTGTTCGGGTTCTGCAGAACATCACCCTGTTCGGGTGATGTTCGGGTTCGGCCGAACACCTGATGGTGTTCGGCCAAACTGTTCGGCCATATGGCCGAACTAGGAGCGCATGGCCGAACGTTACCCGAACGTTCGGCTAGCGCTGTGATTGGCCGAACGGGTCACGTGTAGTGTTGGGCGAACATCTAGATGTTCGGGTTCGGGCCGAACATGGCCGAACTCCGAACATAATGGAAGTCAATGGGGACCCGAACTTTCGTGCTTTGTAAAGCCTCCTTATATGCTACATACCCCAAATTTACAGGGTATGTGCACCTTGGGAGTGGGTACAAGAGGAAAAAAAATTAGCAAAAAGAGCTTATAGTTTTTGAGAAAATCGATTTTAAAGTTTCAAAGGGAAAACTGTCTTTTAAATGCGGGAAATGTCTGTTTTCTTTGCACAGGTAACATGCTTTTTGTCGGCATGCAGTCATAAATGTAATACATATAAGAGGTTCCAGGAAAAGGGACCGGTAATGCTAACCCAGCAGCAGCACACGTGATGGAACAGGAGGAGGGTGGCGCAGGAGGAGAAGGCCACGCTTTGAGACACAACAACCCAGGCCTTGCATGAGGACAAGAAGCGTGCGGATAGCAATTTGCATTTTGTCGCCATGCAGTCATAAATGTAATACAGATGAGAGGTTCAATAAACAGGGACCGGAAACGCTAACCCATCACAGATGTTCATTGTTCATGTTACTTGGTTGGGGTCCGGGAGTGTTGCGTAGTCGTTTCCAATCCAGGATTGATTCATTTTAATTTGAGTCAGACGGTCTGCATTTTCTGTGGAGAGGCGGATACGCCGCCGATCTGTGACGATGCCTCCGGCAGCACTGAAACAGTGTTCCGACATAACGCTGGCTGCCGGGCAAGCCAGCACCTCTATTGCGTACATTGCCAGTTTGTGCCAGGTGTCTAGCTTCGATACCCAATAGTTGAAGGGTGCAGATGGATTTTTCAACACAGCTACACCATCTGACATGTAGTCCTTGACCATCTTCTCCAGGCGATCGGTGTTGGAGGTGGATCTGCATGCTTGTTGTTCTGTGTGCTGCTGCATGGGTGTCAGAAAATTTTCCCACTCCAAGGACACTGCCGATACCATTCCCTTTTGGGCACTAGCTGCGGCTTGTGTTGTTTGCTGCCCTCCTGGTCATCCTGGGTTTGCGGAAGTCAGTCTGTCGGCGTACAACTGGCTAGAGGAGGGGGAGGATGTCAATCTCCTCTCTAAAGTCTCCACAAGGGCCTGCTGGTATTCTTCCATTTTGACCTGTCTGGCTCTTTCTTCAAGCAGTTTTGGAACATTGTGTTTGTACCGTGGATCCAGAAGGGTATAAACCCAGTAATTGGTGTTGTCCAGAATGCGCACAATGCGTGGGTCGCGTTCAATGCAGTCCTAGGCCGAAGAGGTCATAGCCTAGGGTCACAAAACCTGTTTATTTGGGCAATTTCAATGGTGGCGAGTCTGACGTACATAAATCGCAGCAATGGCCGTTAGCAAAGTCTGAATCTCACGAAATGTCTCATGCAGGTAGAAGACATATTGTTAGACTTGGATTCCAAAGATGGGGTCCCTACATCTCTGCAAACCAGAGTTACAGGGGTCCAAAATTGGTAAAATCCCCCATAGGATTTCATTGCCTCCCTATTTCACTTTCCAAAATCTCACATCTTTTCAAAGGGCAATGGCTCAGCAGTACCAAATTTTCTAGCATTGTAGGGACCCTTAGGGGGAACATGACTGGTGAGTTTCGGGCCCCTAGGCCGAAGAGGTCATAGCCTAGGGTCACAAAAACCTGTTTATTTGGGCTATTTCAATGGTAGTGATGGTGGCGTACATAAATCTCAGCAATGGCCGTTAGCAAAGTCTGAATCTCACGAAATGTCTCATGCAGGTAGAAGACATATTGTTAGACTTGGATTCCAAAGATGGGGTCCCTACATCTCTGCAAACCAGAGTTACAGGGGTCCAAAATTGGTAAAATCCCCCATAGGATTTAATTGCCTCCCTATTTCACTTTCCAAAATCTCACATCTTTTCAAAGGGCAATGGCTCAGCAGTACCAAATTTTCTAGCATTGTAGGGACCCTTAGGGGGATCATGACTGGTGAGTTTTGCCACTGCTGAGCCATTGCCCTTTGAAATGGTGTGAGATTTTGGAACGGTAAATAGGAGGCCCAATGAAAGCCTATGGGGGATTTTACCAATTTTGGACCCCTGTAACTCTGGTTTGCAGAGATGTAGGGACCCCATCTTTGGAATCCAAGTCTAACAATATGTCTTCTACCTGCATGAGACATTTCGTGAGATTCAGACTTTGCTAACGGCCATCGCTGCGATTTATGTACGTCACCATCACTACCATTGAAATAGCCCAAATAAACAGGTTTTTGTGACCCTAGGCTATGACCTCTTTGGCCGAGGGGCCCGAAACTCACCAGTCATGTTCCCCCTAAGGGTCCCTACAATGCTAGAAAATTTGCCACTGCTGAGTAATTGCCCTTTGAAAAGATGTGAGATTTTGGAACTGTAAATAGGAGGCCCAATGAAAGCCTATGGGGGATTTTACCAAATTTGGAGCCCTGTAACTCTGGTTTGCAGAGATGTAGGGAACCCATCTTTGGAGCCCAAGTCTAACAATATGTCTTCTACCTGCATGAGACATTTCGTGAGATTCAGACGTTGCTAACGGCCATTGCTGCGATTTATGTACGTCAGACTCGCCACCTTTGAAATTGCCCAAATAAACAGGTTTTGTGACCCTAGGCTATGACCTCTTCGGCCTAGGACTGCATTGAACGCGACCCACGCATTGTGCGCATTCTGGACAACACCAATTACTGGGTTTATACCCTTCTGGATCCACGGTACAAACACAATGTTCCAAAACTGCTTGAAGAAAGAGCCAGACAGGTCAAAATGGAAGAATACCAGCAGGCCCTTGTGGAGACTTTAGAGAGGAGATTGACATCCTCCCCCTCCTCTAGCCAGTTGTACGCCGACAGACTGACTTCCGCAAACCCAGGACGACCAGGAGGGCAGAAAACAACACAAGCCGCAGCTAGTGCCCAAAAGGGAATGGTATCGGCAGTGTCCTTGGAGTGGGAAAATTTTCTGACACCCATGCAGCAGCACACAGAACAGCAAGCGTGCAGATCCACCTCCAACACCGATCGCCTGGAGAAGATGGTCAAGGACTACATGTCAGATGGCGTAGCTGTGTTGAACAATCCATCTGCACCCTTCAACTATTGGGTATCGAAGCTAGACACCTGGCACAAACTGGCAATGTACGCAATAGAGGTGCTGGCTTGCCCGGCAGCCAGTGTTATGTCGGAACGCTGTTTCAGTGCTGCCGGAGGCATCGTCACAGATCGGCGGCGTATCCGCCTCTCCACAGAAAATGCAGACCGTCTGATTCAAATTAAAATGAATCAATCCTGGATTGGAAACGACTACGCAACACTCCCGGACCCCAACCAAGTAACATGAACAATGAACATCTGTGATGGGTTAGCGTTTCCGGTCCCTGTTTATTGAACCTCTCATCTGTATTACATTTATGACTGCATGGCGACAAAATGCAAATTGCTATCCGCACGCTTCTGGGTTGTTGGTTCTCAAAGCGTGGCCTTCTCCTCCTGCGCCACCCTCCTCCTGTTCCATCACGTGTGCTGCTGCTGGGTTAGCGTTACCGGTCCCTTTTCCTGGAACTTCTTATATGTATTACATTTATGACTGCATGCCGACAAAAAGCATGTTACCCGTGCAAAGAAAACAGACATTTCCCGCATTTAAAAGACAGTTTTCCCTTTGAAACTTTAAAATCGATTTTCTCAAAAACTATAAGCTCTTTTTGCTAATTTTTTTTCCCTCTTGTACCCACTCCCAAGGTGCACATACCCTGTAAATTTGGGGTATGTAGCATGTAAGGAGGCTTTACAAAGCACAAAAGTTCGGGTCCCCATTGACTTCCATTATGTTCGGAGTTCGGGTCGAACACCCGAACATCGCGGCCATGTTCGGCCTGTTCGGCCCGAACCCGAACATCTAGATGTTCGCCCAACACTACTATGAACTCATCATACACCTAACAGAATACCTTGGGGTGTCTTCTTTCTAAAATGGGGTCACTTGTGGGGTTCCTATACTGCCCTGGCATTTTACGGGCCCAAAACTGTGAGTAGTCTGGAAACCAAATTTCTCAAAATGACTGTTCAGGGGTATAAGCATCTGCAAATTTTGCTGACAGGTGGTCTATGAGGGGGCAAATTTTGTGGAACCGGTCATAAGCAGGGTGGCCTCTTGGATGACAGGATGTTTTGGGCCTGATCTGATGGATAGGAGTGCTAGTGGAGGTGACAGGAGGTGATTGATGGGTGTCTCAGGGGGGGTTAGAGGGGAAAATAGATGCAATCAATGCACTGGGGAGGTGATCGTAAGGGGGTCTGAGGGGGATCTGAGGGTTTGGCCGAGTGATCAGGAGCCCACACAGGGCAAATTAGGGCCTGATCTGATGGGTAGGTGTGCTAGGGGGTGACAGGAGGTGATTGATGGGTGTCTCAAGGTGTGATTAGAGGGGGGAAATAGATGCAAGCAATGCACTAGCGAGATGATCAGGGCTGGGGTCTGAGGACGTTCTGAGGTGTGGGCGGGTGATTGGGTGCCCGCAAGGGGCAGATTAGGGTCTAATCTGATGGGTAACCGTGACAGGTGGTGATAGGGGGTGATTGATGGGTAATTAGTGGGTGTTTAGAGGAGAGAAGAGATGTAAACACTGCACTTGGGAGGTGATCTGATGTCGGATCTGCGGGCGATCTATTGATGTGGGTGGGTGATCAGATTGCCCGCAAGGGGCAGGTTAGGGGCTGATTGATGGGTGGCAGTGACAGGGGGTGATTGATGGATGGCAGTGACAGGGGGTGATTGATAGGTGATTGACAGGTGATCAGTGGGTTATTACAGGGAATAACAGATGTAAATATTGCACTGGCGAATTGATAAGGGGGGGTCTGAGGGCAATCTGAGCGTGTGGGCGGGTGATTGGGTGCCCGCAAGGGGCAGATTAGGGTCTAATCTGATGGGTAACAGTGACAGGTGGTGATAGGGGGTGATTGATGGGTAATTAGTGGGTGTTTAGAGGAGAGAAGAGATGTAAACACTGCACTTGGGAGGTGATCTGATGTCGGATCTGCGGGCGATCTATTGGTGTGGGTGGGTGATCAGATTGCCCGCAAGGGGCAGGTTAGGGGCTGATTGATGGGTGGCAGTGACAGGGGGTGATTGATGGGTGGCAGTGACAGGGGGTGATTGATAGGTGATTGACAGGTGATCAGTGGGTTATTACAGGGAATAACAGATGTAAATATTGCACTGGCGAATTGATAAGGGGGGGTCTGAGGGCAATCTGAGTGTGTGGGCGGGTGATTGGGTGCCCGCAAGGGGCAGATTAGGGTCTAATCTGATGGGTAACAGTGACAGGTGGTGATAGGGGGTGATTGATGGGTAATTAGTGGGTGTTTAGAGGAGAGAAGAGATGTATACACTGCACTTGGGAGGTGATCTGATGTCGGATCTGCGGGCGATCTATTGGTGTGGGTGGGTGATCAGATTGCCCGCAAGGGGCAGGTTAGGGGCTGATTGATGGGTGGCAGTGACAGGGGGTGATTGATAGGTGATTGACAGGTGATCAGTGGGTTATTACAGGGAATAACAGATGTAAATATTGCACTGGCGAATTGATAAGGGGGGGTCTGAGGGCAATCTGAGCGTGTGGGCGGGTGATTGGGTGCCCGCAAGCGGTAGATTAGGGTCTAATCTGATGGGTAACAGTGACAGGTGGTGATAGGGGGTGATTGATGGGTGATTGATGGGTAATTAGTGGGTGTTTAGAGGAGAGAAGAGATGTAAACACTGCACTTGGGAGGTGATCTGATGTCGGATCTGCGGGCGATCTATTGGTGTGGGTGGGTGATCAGATTGCCCGCAAGGGGCAGGTTAGGGGCTGATTGATGTGTAGCAGTGACAGGGGGTGATTGACGGGTGATTGACGGGTGATTGACAGGTGATTGACAGGTGATCAGGGGGGATAGATGCATACAGTACACGGGGGGCGGGGGTCTGGGGGGGGGGGGGTCTGGGGAGAATCTGAGGGGTGGGGGGGTGATCAGGAGGGGGCAGTGGGCAGGGGGGGGATAAAAAAAAATAGCGTTGACAGATAGTGACAGGGAGTGATTGATGGGTGATTAGGGGGGTGACTGGGTGCAAACAGTGGTCTGGGTGGTGGGCAGGGGGGGGGTCTGAGGGGTGCTGTGGGCGATCAGGGGGCAGGGGGGGGGAAATCAGTGTGCTTGGGTGCAGACTAGGGTGGCTGCAGCCTGCCCTGGTGGTCCCTCAGACACTGGGACCACCAGGGCAGGAGGCAGCCAGTACAATAGGCTTTGTATACATTACAAAGCCTATTATACATATGTGCAGCGGCGATCCGGGTGCTAGTAACCCGCCGGCACTTCCGAACGGCCGGCGGGTTACTACGAGCGGTGGGCGGAGCGAGTCCCCGGCGGCTGATCGCGTCACGAAAAAACGCGATCGCCGCATAGCCACTCCCGCAGCCGCCCCCGCCGATGGGCGTATTGCGGTCGTTTGGGCCCGGACTTTGTCGCCGCCCATCGGCTGGGGGCGGTCCTCAAGTGGTTAAAGTATTATAATCTCTACAAAGATTAGCAGAAAAAAAGTGATAGATAGATAGATAGATAGATAGATAGATAGATAGATAGATAGAATAGATAGATAGATAGATAGATAGATAGATAGATAGATAGATAGATAGATAGATAGATAGATAGATAGATAGATAGATAGATAGATAGATAGATAGATAGATAGATAGATAGATAGATAGATAGATAGATAGATAGATAGATAGATAGATAGATTTTTGATTAAATAAGATAACCATAAAAGCTATGTTACTAACAAAAGAAAAATGTAAACCATGGTTGCATTTATCATAATAGGTTTAATGATGTGCATCTTATTATAATAGTATGATGCTGGATCATTAATCTTATTTCTTCTTGCACAAAGTAGTTATACTATGAAAGCATACAATGTACATTCCTGTCTTATTATAGTAAATAAGTGCATAAATTAATTCTATATCTAATTATATTTAATGTACTTGACTGGTCAAAGAAATAATATCAAACGTCCATCGCAACATTTTATGTTATGAAATATTGGAATAATCACGTAACAATAATTTTTAGAAGATATTAATGGCAATCACATTAGACTATTGTCGTCAATGAACAACAAATGGAAACAGCAGTCCTTTTGTAAGCTAAAAACTTTAGGTTTCAATAATTTCCTTTTTGGTTAAACACATTTGTTACCTTTTGACTGTATGGGCTTGATTCACAAAAGAGTGCTAACTGTTAGCACGGCCGTTTTTGCGCGAATTTGCGTGTTTGCACGCGATCGCGAATTTTTGCGTGCAATTAAACTTTTTCATGTACAAATGCGAATTTGCGTGTGAATTCGTTATCGTTTCCGCGTGAAAATTCGTGTTTGCGTGCGAAAACAATAACTATTTTGTGTGAACAGTTAAGTGCGCGTGAAAATTCGCAAGCGCGCGCAAACGCGAAAATTTGCGTGAAAACGCCCGTGCGAACAGTTAGCACTCTTTTCTTTTGTGAATCAAGCCCTATATGTTTAAAGGTTCTCCGGGATCCCTTGGTTATTTTGCACACTTTTTTTTTCCTACAGCATGTTTTTTTATTGCTAACATACATTTACAGTGGCTTGCAAAAGTATTCGGCCCCCTTGAAGTTTTCCACATTTTGTCACATTACTGCCACAAACATGAATCAATTTTATTGGAATTCCCAGTGAAAGACCAATACAAAGTGGTGTACACATGAGAAGTAGAACGGAAATAATACATGATTCCAAACATTTTTTACAAATCAATAACTGCAAAGTGGGGTGTGCGTAATTATTCAGCCCCCTGAGTCAATACTTTGTAGAACCACCTTGTGCTGCAATTACAGCTGCCAGTCTTTTAGGGAATGTGTCTACCAGCTTTGCACATCTAGAGACTAAAACCCTTGCCCATTCTTCTTTTCAAAACAGCTTCAGCTCAGTCAGATTAGATGGACAGCGTTTGTGAACAGCAGATTTCAGATTTTGCCACAGATTCTCGATTGGATTTAGATCTGGACTTTGACTGGGCCATTTTAACACATGGATATGTTTTGTTTTAAACCATTCCATTGTTGCCTTGGCTTTATGCTCAGGGTCGGTGTCCTGCTGGAAGGTGAACCTCTGCCCCGTCTCAAGTCTTTTGCAGACTCCAAGAGGTTTTCTTCCAAGATTGCCCTGTATTTGGCTCCATCCATTTTCCCATCAATTCTGACCAACTTTCCTGTCCCTGCCGAAAAGAAGCACCCCCAGAGCATGATGCTGCCACCACCATATTTGACAGTGGGGATGGTGTGTTCAGAGTGATGTGCAGTGTTAGTTTTCCGCCACACATAGCGCTTTGCATTTAGGCCAAAAAGTTCCATTTTGGTCTCATCTGACCAGAGCACCTTCTTCCACATGTTTGCTGTGTCCCCCACATGGCTTGTGGCAAACTGCAAACGGGACTTCTTATGCTTTTCTGTTAACAATAGCTTTCTTCTTGCCACTTTTCCATAAAGGCCAACTTTGTGCAGTGCACGACTAATAGTTGTCCTGTCGACAGATTCCCCCACCTGAGCTGTAGATCTCTGCAGCTCATCCAGAGTCACCATGGGCCTCTTGACTGCATTTCTGATCATCTCTCTCCTTGTTCGACCTGTGAGTTTAGGTGGACGGCCTTGTCTTGGTAGGTTTACAGTTGTGCCATACGCCTTCCATTTCTGAATGATAGCTTGAACAGTGCTCCATGGGATGTTCAAGGCTTTGGAAATCATTTTGTAGCCTAAGCCTGCTGTAAATTTCTCAATAACTTTATCCCTGACCTGTCTGGTGTGTTCTTTGGACTTGATGGTGTTGTTGCTTCCAATATTCATTTAGACAACCTCTGAGGCCGTCACAGAGCAGCTGTATTTGTACTGACATTAGATTAAACACAGGTGCACTCTATTTAGTCATTAGCACTCATCAGGCAATGTCTATGGGCAACTGACTGCACTCAGACCAAAGGGGGCTGAATAATTATGCACAACCTACTTTGCAATTATTCATTTGTTCCACTTCTCACGTGTACACCACTTTGTGTTGGTCTTTCATGAGGAATTCCAATAAAATTGTTTAATGTTTGTGGCAATAATATGACACAATGTGGAAAACTTCAAGGGGGCCGAATACTTTTGCAAGCCACTGTATATAGCTCAGGTACTTCTTCTTTACATTGGGCATTTAATAATTTGCGGCACTTATGGTACTGTCTCTCTGGGGTATCACAATCAAGTATCCCTAATACAAACAATATGTGTAGTACTGATAATTAATAAACATTATGAGCAAAGAAAGATAGTCTCACATTTTAATTGTTATGCTGGGAATACACGGGTCAATCCGGCGGCCGATTAGCCACCGGATCGACCCCCGCCGCGTCTCCGCCGCATCCCCGCTCGTCCGCGCGTGCGAGCAGGCGGGGGTCGAGCAGCGTGATCGGACCAGCTTAATATTATCAGCTGGCCAGATCAGCTGCTTGATATGTCGCGAACCTCCGATTTTTGGTTCGCGAAAGGTTCATTTCGCGAAAAAGTTTGCAAACCACAATAGACTTCAATTGGGGAGGCCAACTTTGAAAAATAGAAAAAATTCTACCGGCTGGAAAAATGATATAAAACATGTTTCAAGTGATCTAATACCTGGAGGCAGACATGATTGAGTGAATTACACATCAAAAGTCCCAGGCAAAAATCTAGATTTCACATAAACCCCTATTTTAAGGTCAATTAAAGGCCTACTCTGCTCTTTTCCTCCTCCCAGAGGGAGGAGGGTCTCATCTGCCAGAGAATTATAGTATTTCAAAAGCCAGCTTACATACTGTGGCTGGGAATTGAACTCAGGTCTCACTGTGTGGTGGGCAAGTACCTTAACTGCTTTACCATCAACACTACTAACTGAAGCTAGCCTAGCATGTACCATTTCTGCTCAATCCAAGAGAAAAATTAGACAAGACAAATAACATTTATATCACGCTTTTCTCCTGGCGGATTCAAAGTACCAGAGCTGCAGCCACTAGGGCACACTCTATATAGGCAGTAGCAGTGTTAGGAAGACTTGCTTAAAGTCTCCTACTGATTAGGTGCTGGCTTACTGAACAGACAGAGCCAAGATTTGAACCCTGGTCTCCTGTGTCAGAGGCAGAGCCCTTAACCATTACACCTTCCAGACACTGCTTAAGGATTTGTAGCCAGGCATGGCCTTGCCTTTTGTGTTCAACAGTTGTCCAAAGAGAACCCCAGATAGCCAGGCACTGTACCACCAACACTACATGCTGAAGCCAGCCTAGCATGTACCATTTATGCTCAATCCATTTATGCTCAAAAATACAAGAGAGAGAGAAAGAGAGAGAGAGAGAGAGAGAGAGAGAGATGAATCTACCTGGCTATCTGGGGTTCTCTTTGGATAACTGTTGAATACAAAAGTCAAGGCCATGCCTGGCTACAAATTCTTAAGCAGTGGCTGGATGGTGTAATGGTTAAGACAAGACAAGACAAGACAAATAACATTTATATATTATAATAATATTTATATATTAAGGGCTCTGCCTCTGACACAGGCAACCAGCGTTTGAATCTCGGCTCTGTCTGTTCAGTAAGCCAGCACCTATTCAGTAGGAGACCTTAGGCAAGTCTTCCTAACACTGCTACTGCCTATAGAGTGTGCCCTAGTGGCTGCAGCTCTGGTGCTTTGAGTCCGCCAGGAGAAAAGCGTGATATAAATGTTATTTGTCTTGTCTAATTTTTCTCTTGGATTGAGCAGAAATGATACATGCTAGGCTAGCTTCAGTTAGTGGTGTTGGCGGTGCAGTGGTTAAGGTACTTGCCCACCACACAGTGAGACCTGGGTTCAATTCCCAGCCAATGTGAGTTGGCTTTTATGCTACAAATCCTTAAAGGGAACCTAAACTGAGAAGAATATGGATTTTTCCTTTTAAAATAATACCAATTGCCTGAATCACCTGCTGATCCTGTGTCTCTAATACTTTTAGCCACAGCCCCTGAACAAGCATGCAGATCAGGTGCGCTGACTGAATTCAGACTGGATTAGCTGCTTGCTTGTTTCAGGGTGTGATTCAGCCACTATTGCAACCACAGAGATCAGCTGGACTGCCAGGAAACTGGTATTGTTTAACAGGAAACATCCATATCACTCTCAGTTACGGTTCCCTTTAAGCAACCTAATGTTTCTCTTGAATTGAGTAGAAATGGTACATGCTAGGCTAGCTTCAGTTAGTAGTGTTGGTGGTACAGCAGTTAAGGTACTTGCCCACCACACAGTGAGACCTGGGTTTGTTCCCCAGCCACGGTATGTAAGCTGGCTTTTGAAATACTATAATCCCCTGGCAGATGAGACCCTCCTCCCTCCAGTAGGAGGTAGGAGGGTAAGAGGGAGTGAGTAATATACAAGAGCCTAATTAAACTCTCCCTAGCAGAAAGCAGAGTGTGTGTAGCAGCTGTCCCTTAACTAATTAGTGTAGGCAGACGAGTGAGTAAAACGGCGCAAGGACCTTGCCTTTTATAAGGGGGGGGTGGGGCTCCAGGCGTGAGTGCAGTCTGATTGGCAACAATATGCCTGCTGACTGTGATGTAGAGGGTCAAAGTTCTGCTCCATAGAGCATTATGGGGCGAATCAAACTTCCGCAAAAGTTTGCCTTTGCATGGCGAACGCGAACCACCGAAGTTCGCCTGGAACCATTCGCCCGCGAACCGTTCGCTACATCTCTACTCGATACATGGTACAGAAACGTACCGTGTATCCCCAGCATAAGATATATAGCTTTTTTATAACATTGCATGATTCTGTAATATTTGCAATTATAAGCCACACTCTGTATTTTAAACTATAACACAAGTAGAGCTGATGACCCTTTCAACTTCCCAGGAGTAAAATGTTATCTAAATCTGTCTCTGAATGTTTCTTTGATATATTTCTTTGTATAAATGATCCAGAAAGCAGTGACCAAATTTATTGTGGAGCTCAGATAAGCTCTTTTGCATAGATAACAACTGAAGTTTCTTAAAGGTAGCCATACATCTAGCTATGTATGAGCAAATTCGACCAAGAGACAAATCACTCTCTTATCGAATCTGATAAGAGAGAGAGATCTGTCAGCATACACCACAGGCCGATTCCCAATCAGTTTCATGCTGAAATCAATCCGAAATTGGCCCTGTGCACTGCCTCATCGCTGTGCCCCCCTAATGCCTGCCATGCCAAAGTGTATACATTACCTGTCCAGAGCCTCTGGTTGTCCCCCGCTGCTCCAGGCACATTCTCCTCTTCCGCATACATGCGTGCCCCACGTGGTTTCCTAGTAAGGGTGCATGTGTGACATCGCACGCGTGCCCTCTCCAGGATACCATGTAGGGCATGCGTGTATGCAGAAGAGGAAACTGTGACGTCACACGCGTTCCCTCCCCAGGAATCCACGTGGGGCATGCGTGTATGCTGAAGAGGAAACTGTGACGTCCCACGAGTGCCCTCCCCAGGAAACCACGTGGGCATGCGTTTATGCAGAAGAGGAAACTGTGACGTCACACGCGTGCCCTCCCCAGGAAACCACATGGGGCATGCGTGTATGCAGAAGAGGAAACTGTGACGTCCCACGCGTGCCCTCCCCAGGAAACCATGGGGGGCATGCGTGTATGCAGAAGAGGGAACTGTGACGTCACACGCGTGCCCTCCCCAGGAAACCACGTGGGGCATGCGTGTATGCAGAAGAGGAAACTGTGACGTCCCACGTGTGCCCTCCCCAGGAAACCACGTGGGGCATGCGTGTATGCAGAAGAGGAAACTGTGACGTCCCACGCGTGCCCTCCCCAGGAAACCACGTGGGGCATGCGTGTATGCAGAAGAGGAAACTGTGACGTCCCACGCGTGCCCTCCCCAGGAAACCACGTGGGGCATATGTGTATGCAGAAGAGGAAACTGTGACATCACATGCGTGCCCTCCCCAGGGAACCACGTGGGGCATGCGTGTATGCAGTAGAGGAAACTGTGACGTCCCACGCGTGCCCTCCCCAGGAAACCATGGGGGCATGCGTGTATGCAGAAGAGGAAACTGTGACGTCACACACGTGCCCTCCCCAGGAAACCACGTGGGGCATGCGTGTATGCAGAAGAGGAAACTGTAACCTCACACGCGTGCCCTCCCCAGAAAACCACGTGGGCCATGTGTGTATGCGGAAGAGGAAACTGTTCCCAGAGCAGCAGGGGACAGCAGAAGGCTGTGGACAGGTAAGGCATAGACTTTGGCATGGCGGGCATTAGAGGGGATGTAGCTGTGAGGCAGCAGATAATTATGTCATTGCGAAATTGCATGTCGTTCCTGCCTTGCACCCGACCAACCAACTTTGGCCCAACATCTTGCAACATGCGCTATCAACAATGCAACCAATTTCCGTCCCAAAATTGGTCGATTTGTCGGTTGAGCGTGCACTTGGTGGCACGACTTTCACCCAATTTGATTATAATAATCGAATTAGACGGTCGATCAGCCGTCAAGTCTCCTTATGTATGGCCACCTTAACTCTACCTGTACTGGGAACAATATCTGTGCTGCTAATGTTCTGTTTCTTATGCTGGGAATACAGCATGAGTTTTTTCAGTAGATAGATGGCTCGATAGAAAAATTCCGAAAAGGTCTAATCTGATTTTGAACATTTTTCTGATCGATTTTCTTATAGAAGTGAATGGAAATTGTTCAGAAAAATGACCAGAAAATTGATCAGAAAGACAATTGGAAAATCCATTGGACAGTAAATCTGCCATCTGCCGAAAAAACTCATTGTGTATTCCCAGCATTAGCTGTACTACACATGCAAATCATTATATCATAAGATTATTTTCACTTCAGATTCTCTTTAACCTCCTTGCCGGTCTAATTCCCGCCGGCAAGGAGGCAGCGCAGCATTTTTTTTTCCTTCAAATCATGTAGCGAGCCCAGGGCGCGTACTACACGCAGCTAGCAAAGTGCTAGCTGCGTGTAGGAAAAAAAAACTATGCAAATCAGCCCAGCGGGGCCTGAGGAATCCTCCTGCGCAGGTTACCCCGAGGTGAGCTCGGGATAACCGGCAAGGAGGTTAAAGGGAACCTAAACTGAGAGGGATATGGATGTTTCCTTTTAAATAATACTAGTTGCCTGGCAGTTCTCTCTTTGGCTGCAGTGGTGGCTGAATCACACACCTGAAACAAGCATGCAGCTAATCCAGTCGGACTTCAGTCAGAGCACCTGATCTGCATGCTTGTTGAGGGGCTGTGGCTGAAAGTATTAGAGACACAGGATTAGCAGGAGAGTCATGCAACTGGTATTATTTTAAAGGGGAACTGAAGTATGAGGTATACGGAGGCTGCCATATTTATTTCCTTTTAATCAATACCAGTTGCCTGGCAGCCCTGCTGGTCTATTTCTCTTCAGTAGTATCTGAATAACACCAGAAACAAGCATGCAGCTAGTCTTGTCAGATCTGACTTTAAAGTCTGAAACACCTGATCTGCTGCATGCTTGTTCAGGGGCTATGGCTAATAGTATTAGAGACAGATGATCAGCAGGGGACAGGGCTGCCAGGCAAGAGATTGCTTAAAAGGAAATAAACATGGCAGCCTCCATATACCTCTCTCTTCAGTTCCCCTTTAAAAGGAAAAATCCATATCGTTCTCAGTTTAGGTTCTCTTTAACCTCCCTGGCGGTTTATTAAAATCCGCCAGGGGGCAGCAAATACGTTTTTTTTTTATTTTATTTTTTTCTTTTTCATGTAGCGAGACAATGTCTCGCTACATGATAGCCGCTGCCGAGCGGCATCCCCCCAGCCCCTCCGATCGCCGAAGAACGAGATCTCTTGGAGGGCTTCCCCCATCGCCATGGCGACGGGGCGGGATGACGTCACCGCCGTCATCGACGTCGTGACGTCAAAGGGGAATCCGATCCACCCCACGGCGCTGCCTGGCACTGATTGGCCAGGCAGCGCACGGGGTCTGCGGGGGGGGGGGGCGGCTGCGGCGACGCGTATAGCGGCGGATCGGCGGGTAGCGGCGGCGATCGGAGGTTACACGCAGCTAGCAAAGTGCTAGCTGCGTGTAACAAAAAAAAATTATGCAAATCGGCCCAGCGGGGCCTGAGCGGTGCCTCCCGGCGGCATAGCCCGAACTCAGTTCGGGCTTACCGCCAGGGAGGTTAAGGGTCATATACTGTAGGATGATTTTCATTTTCACCCATGGATCTGACGTTTTTCAGTTAGTTACTTCTGGCTGATATTAAGGTGAATACACTTGCCCACAACTTTCAATCATAAAAAAATCAGAATGCTGCTGTTATAGGAGTAAACAGGAATATGCCATCTTTACTATTGCTACTATGTATAATTATGCTTCAATATCAAGCGCATACAGATCCTGTGTCTATCATGTGTAGCAAGATTAAAATGCATATTACTGATTTGCTCATGTCATGAAAATAAATGTTAGCAACTAATTCAACTACTCATAAACAATTATTTCTCTTTTGTAATATGCACATACTTTTTCCACTTAATTAAATATTTCCATAGGGCTAAAGTACAATGCAAATTCTTTTGGGCCAATACAATAAATAGTTTATAAATAAAAGGTTAAAAGCTTTTAGTATGACAGTAGATTGCGTCACAAATATGAAGCTTGAAAGGAGAAAGAAAAACGTAAAAATAAAGTACAGCAATTTTATCAGAGGGAGGTAAAGTATTTCAAGCATATTCTTTTAAGTTGTGCAAATAAGGAAAATAAGTGTTTCTTGTTAATCATGCATATTGCATTGTTGCTAGGACCTATTTTGCATAATTACATTTTGTATTTGAAATATACTGTAAATCCTGTAGTATTAAAGACTGTTATACATCACCATTTAAAATGTATTGCCTCTACTGGTGGCACTATTCTTTACAGTGCATTTCCAATATTTGCTTTAAAAAAATTGCTATAAACATGTACTGTATGAGTACAGCACAAATGATTTAGCATTTAAATTTGAACTTACCTTTTGCGGGACCATGGTCTTGTCCATGGCTGGGAGAAACAAACTGTGGTGGATAGTGTTGCCCTGAATGAGAAACATGATCTGGGGCCCTCTACTACAAACCTTATTAGATAGGACAGTTCATGCTGACGTGTCTGAGGACAGGCCCCCACACCAAGCTGAGACAGATCATGTATTCCACTTTTCAGGGGGGGGGGGGGACACAGGAAAAGCCTTTGCCTGCCAAAAAGGTGCCAATGACACTCTCCTGCCTGCAAGAACAGGGAAAATTGCTGCTGTTGGTGATGTGCCAATCATGTCTGATATAAGGTGCTCCTTCTGTACCATGCCTCAACAGGGTGCTTCTGGATCCGCCCTCAGGGAATACCTTGACCAATCGGTATCCAACTACTTTGGGTTAACAATTCCTGTTACCACTCTGAGGAATGAGGAACCTCTGAAATTCTGGGTGCGCAGGTCCTATCTGTGGTCTTATCTGTGGTCCGAACAGGCACATTTCTCAATTGAGCTTTTGGCTTGCCCCGCCTCAAGTGTCCTGTCAGAAAGCACATTCAGTGCAGCTGTGGTAGGCATTCTCTTTAAATGCCAATTAGTGTGAGCAAGGTCTAGGATTTTAAGTAAGAATAGAGGGAATCTGTTAAAAGGTAAGTCGACATGCGGAAGCAGGCAAAGAGAGAATGGAGGGATTCCTACAGTTTGGAATATGATAAGGTTATTTCTGTTATCAAAAAACATTTGCTCGTCCTGCATGCTGACGTTAAACTCTGCAGGATCTTATCTGACTGGGTTGGGTTTTCCTCTCGCCATGCCCAAATTGGCACTAGACTATCACCGAGTCTTTTTCAGACAGAAACCGGGTGCACTTCTACCGGGCTAACCACTAGAGGTTCATTTAAGTGTGAATACACACCATGTAGATATTGTTGCATGCATAGCCAGACACGTGTCGCATTGTTGACTGTCCACAATAAAATGTTTCCTTTACAACAGTACATTGATTGTCAATCAAGGAATGTCATTTATGTGATTACGTGTGGGGCCTGCAGCCTCCAGCATGTAGGTTGCACCACCTGTCCTTTGCATAAATGAATTGCTGAACATTTTAACCTCCCTGGTGGTATGATTGCTTCCTGATTTTACGGTCTAACAGCGGTACAATTTTTTCATGTGCTTTTAGATCCCAAAAGCAAGAAAAAATCATATCATGAGAGAGCATGGAGTAGCCCCTGCACTTACTCACCTCCCTGGGATCCCGTGCTGCAGTACTCCCTCCGTCCTCCAGGTGGCGCTGTAACCCTATATTGAGATTGATGGCTGTGGTCATGACGACAGTCGGTGATCTCACTAGGGGGATGCAGAGCCTCCGTGGACAGGAAGAAGATTGGCCGCCAGCATCTGGATTGGCCGGGAGTTGAGTGAAAACGCCTGCTGCATGCAATGCTCTGCATGAACCTCCCAGCAGCTACCATGAGTGTAGCTCGGGTTAACCACTCTGAGCTGTGGTTTTCCACCCTGAGTGTAAGTCGTGGTTACCGCTAGGGAGGTTAATGGCCCGGGCAGATGCATTAGGAATAATACAGTAATAGATGGTTTATAAAGTGTCGTCAACATTTTTTGGGAAGTTTATGGATGTAATATGTTGTCTTTTAAATTCCATAGTCTGGAGCATTTGGTACGACATCTAAGAGGAGATGATATATCCAGGAGGCTTCTTAAATGTGCGGCCTTCTGAATTTGGTGTTTAGGCACATGTATTCCTTGTGGTTTGTATGTCCATTGGGACCTAAACCTTTATTATGATACTAAATGAACATTAATGATTATTATTTCATGTTTTCAGCTAACTTTATTCGCTTGTGATATGGAAGTTTTAAAACTTTTTAGCACTTGCATAATCTTGTATTTTTACATTTTGTACTTTTGTATCTTTCATTCTTGTATGTGCAGTTTATGCAATTATATTTTTTATAAGAGGCAAAAATGGAGGAGATCTGCTACACATGCACTCTCCAAACAAATGGGAGCAGGGAAACCAAGCACCAAAGTCCAACAGCAACCAGGAAAAGGGGACCCCGCTGCACCAGATGATTTGGAAAGTAGAAAATGTCTTTATTGTTCAATCCAGCATTACAGCAAATAGATAAAAGCTCACACTTATTGGAGCGGATGGCTCCTTAATCAGTGCTATGACGGCTCCTTATCATAGCTATGATTAAGGAGCCATTTGCTCCAATATGCGTGAGCTTTTATCTATTTGCTGTAATGCTGGATTGAACAATAAAGACATTTTCTACTTTCCAAATCATCTGGTGCAGCTGGATCCCCTTTTCCTGGTTGCTATATTTTGTATATACTGGTACATATCATCAGGTGTTTTAATGCATTTACCTTGTATAACTGTCTCTTTAAGACAAGCCATGCCCCCAGTGGGTAGGCTTGGTTAACTATATAACCTGTATAGTACCATTTGTTTGTCAGCTATGACTGAGGAGCCATCTTTTGCTCAGACACGCGTCAGCTGTTTCACTGTTTATCCACAGATGCCTTAATACTGTAAAGATCAGATTTTTATACTGGATTTAGGTGCAGTGGGATTCTTTCATCTTTTTCACATGTACAGTATATATGGCCCTTTCCTGGGGTCCTGCTCCTAAGGTGGTTGTAGCGATTTCTTTTTTGCTTCAGACTTATCTTTAAACATGGTTACTCTGGGGGGCGTGGCCAAGATGGCTTCTTGAGCAGACGTGTGTGCCTGGAGCTCCGCTGCCCAACTAATACTATCTGTTGCCATCGGTGAATTTAAAACCTCCTAAGGAGCCCTAACCGACTCCCGCAAGACAGGCAACCAACCCTGGATCTCTGGTGCAGCCCGCCATCCTCGCGCCCGGAGGACGAGGGGTTTGGAGACACCAACCAGACAGACTTTGCGGGCCCTTCCCGCCCACAGAGATCACCCCGCCGTTTCTCCCCGTACGAGGAGATGGGGAACAAAAAAGAAAAGAAAGACAAGGCTGATGCAGGCTCATCAATGGAGAAACCTCCGAACACCCCGGCTGCTTCCAAGCACAATCAGAAGCTGCCAGCAGCAGATGAGGCAGGAACAATGGCGGACCACGAGGCGGGGGAGTCATCCCTCCCTAACTCGGCCGAGCTCCTGGAGGCCATAAAGACATGTCAATCCACACTGACCTCTAAGATTGACTACATGGAAGCTCGATTTGGTCTGTTACACCAAGACCTTACTGACCTCAGAGATAAGACTAAGGTACTCGAACAAAGACTCTCAGCGACGGAGGATTCCGTAACATCTCATGCTGTAGCCATCCCTACTATCAATCAAAGGCTCTCCCGCCTGGAAACTAGAGCGGTGGATGCGGAGAACCGCAACCGGCGGAACAACTTACGGTTGCTGGGCCTCCCGGAGGACTCTGAGGGAGAGGATGTGCCGAAATTCGTGGAGGAGCTACTTAAAAAGCTCCTGCCGAGAGATACCTTCTCTTCCTTTTTTGTCATCGAGCGGGCACACCGCATACCCGCAAAAAGGGGCCCACCGGGAGCATATCCGCGTCCACTGATCTTCCGACTGTTAAACTTCCGGGACCGGGATGCCGTCCTCGCAGCAGCCAGACGTCTGGGAGACCTTTTCCTGGATAATAACCGCTTAATGCTGTTCCCGGATTACACGGCAGAAACCCAAAAAAAGAGGCAATCCTTTCAGGAGGTCAAGAAAAAGCTCAGAGAAAAGAAGATAATCTACGCTATGCTATTTCCGGCCAAACTCCGGGTACAGGACGGGGAGACTGCTATTTTCTTCGATATACCAGCTGCAGCCCTGAAATGGCTGGGGGAGCTCCCTGCAAACCCCTGAGATCGGCTAAGTATTATTTTGTTGATTCCCTGCTAATTGTCTGAGATGGTTCTCTGTTTGCTTGGTCCCTATATTGCGACCGTAATGCTGGAAGGAAGTAGTGAAATACTGCCCTAGACTATTTTTATATTTCAGATGCCTTTTGATAATGATACTAAGCCACTTACTGCCCCCGCAATGCCTCGCTACTAGATACAACCTGTAGGCCTGCTTATATATAACTTTGCTCATTACCAACAGCCTTAGTGATCGGACGGATGAGGATTATGGCTTGTATGTACCCTACTTTATTCGGCCTTATGATTATGACAACTGGGGGAGATTTGCTACGTTTGGCTACTAGCACGCAATAAAACTGCGGACTTGAACTTTAAAATGGCGCGCACAACTCCCGCCTTTTCACTTCGCGCATTACAGGCTGGAAGAGACGCTCGGAAGGCTTCCTAAGACAGTCAAGATGGCGGCTTCTCCGCAACTCTTTACTTGCCATGCTCTCTATAAGCTAACGGCTCGGGGACCTCACTAAAGAACGCTCACGGTCTAGTGGTTATTGCATCATACCTCCCCTCTCACGGCTAGAGGGTAAACAAACTCCGCTATGTTCTCCAGCTAGGCAGCAAACTAGGTTATTGCTCTAGATAATTATAGCAGGTTTTAATGTTATGGCTGACATACTCAGTGGTAGCCTCTTATACTCAATTCGCTACTGTTTATTTCTGCACAAGTTTACAGTTCCTGAGGTTATATGTTTATTAGTAAAAGGGAAATCATTGGGAGGGTAATGTTTATATCCCAAAAGTGTCCTTATTAATGTACTCTGTACCTATGCGATATACCTAAGAAGACTCCATCTAAGTACCTCCCTTGTCCTCCTTCCCCCTCCCCCCCCCCCCCCTATATTAATTTCTTTTTCTCTTCTCTCTCGTACTAAGAGCCCTTTTGGCTCCTCAAATAGCTAATATACTGAAAATCGGGATGGGTGCTTATGTGCTCTGTATGTATATTAAAATGATGAATGTGCATGGGTTCTGCTACCCCGGGACATCCTATATGCGAGCCCAGAGATTTTTGACCATACGGTTTTCTGTGTGTGGCTCTGCGGGGCGGATACCGTCAGCGGCTCTACAATAAATGTAAGACAGATCTGCAATCCCTGCCGTACATACTGTTCTTTAGCTTAACTAATATATAGACTTCCCCAAGTCGCCACTTGGGAGCAGTATAGAGTAACTTTTTGGAATGAGTTGGATGTGCCTACGGATCCGGTACTTTCCTTTCTATCCAAAACAGAAAATTCACTTACGTGATCTGTATGGCAAAAGTATTACACACCTATATGAAAATCCCTCTCCTCTCTCTTGCTAGATTGTCAGCTGTGCGGTGCTACACCTTCCAACTCTTATTGAATGCTCTTAGCTTTTGGCCGCTGCTGGGCTCTGCCTTGGGGAGGCGCGCATGGATTATTGTTGAGATGCCATTGGGCTTGAGGGGTATGTGCTGAACGATGAGCACTGCTTTTGTCCGTTAAGGATATTGATAAAAATATATGCTATGCATACATCCCCTTTATTATGCACTGTGTGCAAGGAATGGTATTATAATGCTCTATCCAGAAAGGTAACTCTGATAATTTTGCGGGAGGGGAGAGAGCACGGAAGGCAATGAATGATTATATACTGACAAATATATTTTCCGTGGAGCTCGTCTCCTACCTGGAGAATTGCACTAACATGCTCTGTATTTAACTGAGAATATCTCGCACAAGTGGAAGGAATGCTAAAGTTATCTCTCATACCCATAAAACGTGATTGATAGCTGCACAGCGGTATCGGTCCTCTTATGTCTATCGCCTGCTGAGATACAGTCAAATACACTATATGCTAATAAATTACTAGGTGGTGGAGTAGTGGAATGGGTACCGCTGTCAGGCTTAATATTATGTGTATCACATGGAAATGAATATTGTTGATCATCCAACACTACTATCTTCTTTATATGCTATGCATATGCCCATCTTATTATACACTGTGTGTACTGCATATAAATACCTGCTACTGGAACAATTCTTTTAGGGGGATTGATATGGACCCCGGCTTTCACCTTCCCCTATAGCAAGTCTAGTTAAGTGATTACCTAGTCAATGCACCCTTCCCGGATGGATAAGTGAGAAGAGAATGGTATAGTTGGCCCCTATACTCCACATCCCTCCCCCCCCCCCTCCTCTCTTTCCTATTTCACAGCAAATAATCCTGCGGATGCTACAACATAGATATGAGCAATTATAATATGGAGTCTGAATAGGTACCCCACGTTAAGTGGATCGGACACTTTAGTTTGAAGTCCTGGCAACTTTATTGATTTTTAGTTAACACAAGATGAACCCTCAGTCTTAGACTGAGTGAAGTTGGGCGGCGGCCCACGCTGCTCACTGCCCACTGCCCCCTGAGAAACACTAACTTTTTATTTTTTCCACTCAAGAGACGTAAGTCACACTTAGGCCCTATTTTGGCCTAAAACAATTTAGTTTTTTTTTTTTTTTTAGATTTAAGTTGGTTGGGGTATACCGTTAAGGGATCCAAAACGTCCTGAGGTTATGTTCCAGATGCAGGATGTAGGGTGGGGATGGTTGGGAATTGGTTTACTGTTCCTTATCTGTTTATGCCATTGTTCTACTTGTCTGTCTGTTTCTTCTTCTTTCTCCTCTCTCCTTCTTCATGACCGCCTGTGCCTGGAGGACCCCCCGGCCCTATGCTCCGGTGAGTATGTACTGGTTCCTCCTGTGACGAGACTTACTATCTTTAAATACAACCCATATGGCTACACTTAACTTACTCTCGTGGAATGTCCGCGGGCTTGGATCTAAGATAAAACGGTCTCTGGTCTTAAACTTTCTCAAACAACACTCCCCACATATATGCCTGTTGCAAGAAACTCACTTGCTGGGAAGTAAGATACTGGCGATTAAAAAACCTTGGGTGGCTCATGCTTATCACTCCACTTACTCAACCTACTCCAGGGGTGTATCTATACTGATCCATAAGAATATCCCATTTAAACTACACCATCTTAAAATTGATCCCAATGGTAGGTATATTATCCTCCACGCGACCATATCCAATATACAGATGATACTTGTCAATGTGTATTTACCTCCCCTGGCAGACCCCAACATTCTGGATAATATTATGACTCAGATAGCACAACTGCCTGCTTCTAAAATAATAATATGTGGGGACTTCAACCTTGTCCCTGATCCTACTTTGGACAGACTTAAACCCTCTGCTAAAGATACACTAGACTTTGCTAGATGGATTAATACTTGCAATTTTACAGATGTGTGGAGATGGAAGCACCCAGGGGTAGGAGCTTTCTCCTGCCACTCTACTACTCACGCCACTCTCTCTAGAATAGATCTTGGGCTGGTGTCGATGGACGCTCTCCCCTTGATAAAATCTTCTAGTTTTTTGGCTCGAGGAATATCTGACCACGCGCCATTAGAACTTATTCTGACCACGGGACTGTCTCAAGGAGATCGTCTGTGGCGCTTATCTAACCACTGGATAGCCGACCCAACTATACATGACATAATTAAACGTAAAATACGTGCTTATTGGGAAGACAATCAGGGCTCAGCCTGCCCACAAACTGAATGGGACGCCAGCAAGGCTGTCTTGAGGGGACAGTATATGGAAGCTGTTGGGGTGGCTAGAGGGCAGGCTAAGGCTTTGGTCCAATGGAAAGAGCAGATAGTGATGCAGCTGGAAGCAGAATTTATCCGAACCACCAATGATTCTGTCTATAAGAAGTGGCAAATAGCGCTCCAGGAACTTGAACTATATAGGTTAAATACTGTGAAGAAATCCCTGCTAGATCAAAAACAAAGGATATTCGAGCAAGGCGACAAGAACGGTAGTATGCTGGCCTGGCTATCTAGGGACCCAATGACTTCTTCAGTTATCCCATCAATACGACTACACGACTCCACAATCACATCCGACCCTCTTCTGATCAATAACACCTTTTTCAACTTTTACAAGGATCTGTATTCCAGTAGATTGACATTACCGGATACAGATATAGACCACTACCTAGCAGAGATCACACTACCTACATTGTCGGACGCTGACCTAAAACTACTAGAAGAACCCTTCACAATAGACGAAATCTCCGATGCAATTGGCTCCATGCAACCTAAGAAATCCCCTGGGGTAGATGGTCTCCCAGTGGAACTATACAAAAAATACACTAAAATACTGGCACCTAAACTTCAGGATACCTTTCGGGGCTCTCTTGCTGGCGGGTCCCTTCCTCCCTCCATGTCAGAAGCACTTATAATAGTTATACCTAAATCGGATAAAGACCCACTTTTATGCTCATCGTACCAGCCAATTTCCCTGATAAATGTAGATGCCAAAATATTGGCCAAAATCCTGGCTACTCGTCTAAATAAGATTATAACGCATCTGGTTCACCAGGACCAGTCAGGGTTCATGCCCGGTAAGGGGACGGACATAAATATAAGGAGACTGCTCTCAAATATCCAGACTGAACATTCTAATGTAGGACAGAGAGCTATAGCCTCTCTCGATGCGGAGAAGGCTTTTGACTCCGTGGAATGGCGATATCTGTGGGCAGTGCTCCGTAGATTTGGCTTTGGGGAAAATTTCCTAAAATGGGTGCAACTTTTATATGCAACCCCCACCGCCAAAATTAAAACAGGCAATAATATTTCACAACCTTTTGAACTAAAGCGGGGCACGAGGCAGGGCTGCCCTTTATCCCCAGCCCTCTTCGCTCTAGCAATGGAGCCTGTGGCTGCCTATATCAGACAATCAGACACTGTCCAGGGACTTAAAATCGGTAATCTGGAAGAGAAAATCTCCCTATACGCAGATGATGTCCTTATATATCTCAGCAACTGCACCTCATCTCTAACAGCTGCTCTACAAATTTTTAATATCTTTGGGGAAACGTCTGGAATCAGGATCAACTGGTCCAAATCGACTCTATTCCATCTAGACCCACCTATTTCTCATAGTTTGAGTCCCTCCACCCCACTACAATCAGTCTCTCAATTTAAGTATCTTGGAGTGCAGGTTACCAAAGACATCACTGCTTACCAAACCTTGAATGTTGACCCCATAGTACAATCATTGGAAAGCAAGTGTAGAATATGGGACAAATTGCCACTAACCCTAATAGGCCGAATAAATTTAATAAAAATGATATACTTACCTAAATTTACTTATGTCTTTAGACAATCCCCAATTTGGCTTACACAAATTTTTTTCAAAAAACTAGATTCAATCCTACTTAGATTTATTTGGGCGGGTAAGCAGCCCCGTATAGCTTTGGATATTCTATGTTTGCCAAAAAACAGAGGAGGGCTGGCCATGCCTAATTTTCAGAAGTACTTTTGGGCTTCTGTATTAGTAACGACCCGCTGGTGGTTCTCGCAGGATGAGTCCAACCCTGCAACCACACTAGAGGCCGCAATCCTGGGCTCATACGAAAAACTAACAAACTTACCCTACAGAGGGCCTAAAGGCTCTTCACAAGCCACAAAAGCTATGGTAACGGTGTGGAAGGCATGGGGGGCGGCTAGGGCCCCGCTAGCAAGGGAAAATGTACTCTCACCACATACCCCGCTCTGGGGAAATACCCAGCTTCAACACTTTATGACTATCCCGGATCCAGTAATATGGGCAAGATTTGGAATTAAAACATTGGCCCACATACAACAGGGGCAAATGATTTTAACATTTGATCTCTTAAAATCACAATTCAACTTGCCTAATTCACACTTTTTCCGCTACCTCCAGCTTAAGCACGCTTATATCTCACAATTTGGAATATCCCCCCCAGTGCTTTCTATGGACGACCTAGAAAACCTACTTCTAACTAGAGACTTACCTAAGGCACTCTCAGCAATATACCTAGCACTTCTAACTCTCAATAACAACAAATTAGACAAATGCTTCAGCAAATGGCAGCAGGTAGTGACAGGATTGGAAAGGGACGAATGGGACGAAATTTTAGAATTATACCCGGCCTCGGTCATTTCAGCTAGGGACCAATTAGTTCAGACTAAATTTCTACATCAAGCCTATTACACACCGGTGCGTATGCACAGAATGGACCAATCCTTTTCGGACGTCTGCTGGAGATGCCAGGCGGACCGAGGTTCCTTTGTGCATATGTTCTGGACGTGCACTAAAATTATTCCCTTTTGGAAGGATGTTCTATCAGTAATTAATAAATTATTGAAGGTTACTCTCCCGCTGGATCCAGGTCTCCTGCTACTAGGGAAAATGGAGGAGGACACATTAACTCATCACAAACAGATACTGGTTAAAACCCTCTGTTTCCAGGCCCGCAAAGAAATACTCAAACTATGGAAAAAATCTTCTGTTCCTACATTGGGAATATGGGCAAAATCTATTAACTCTTCTCTGCCCCTATATAAAACTACATACCTGAATAGGAGATGCCCAAAGAAGTACTATAAAATCTGGGGGATATGGGAAACCAGAGTTATGGACCCTACGGACTCTGAATTTATCCCAATACTGATATAATAGTTCTGACATCTCGGATCTACAAGGATTAGATTATATGGGGGTAGGGGGTCGGGGGCGAGTCGGGGTACGGACGGTCACTTTTTCTTTCTTTCTCTTCTTTTTTTTTTTTCCTCATCTCTTTTCTACTTATGTCTTCCTCTATACAGGGTGGTTACTGGATACTGCCAACTTATTATATAACACTAATCTGATACTATAATGGTATTTATGTAACTGTACTATACCTGACATTTAAGTGAGTTTATATCAGGAATTTTCCCGATGGACTGTCTTGTATGATAACCACATCTGTACTTTACTGTTCTCTTACAATGTGTTGTAATGTCTTTTTTTGAAAAATAAAAATTTTACTGTTAAAAAAAAAAAAAACATGGTTACTCTCATACTGGCTACTCTCTTCCTGAAGCTCCCCCTATGCATTTTGTATGAATGTACTCATGGTGGTTTATTTAGAGGTTTTGAGGACCCTGCACATGTAGGCAGATCTTTTAATTTACACACACACACACACACACACACACACACACACACACACACACACACACACACACACACACACACACACACACACACTCTCTCTCTCTCTCACACACACACACACACACACACACACACACACACACACACACACACACACACACACACACACACACACACACACACACACACACACACACACACACACTCTTTCTGTCTCTCTCTCTCTCTCTCTCTAAACACTTTTTGTTTTTTCCCTTTAGCATACTCTTCACTGTAAACATGTTCTGCTATTTGAATTCCAACTGAGACTAGCGGGGGGTGAAAACATTATCTTGCAGAAAAGTTTCATAACGTTAAATAAATTACCCTTTTTGCCAACTTGGCATTCTTTTAATTTGCGCTCTAATTATTTTCTGGCCATAATTTAGTGATGCAAACTTAATTTTCGAAACTTCCAGAGTGAAAGTTCTATCGTTATCAAAAATGCAAAATTGTAACTATTGGTTAAAATCAAATTAGAAAATATATATTGGTATCATAGTACTCCTTAATGTGTATTAAATCAAACCACAAGCATTCAATGCACCATTAAGCTGTGGTGCTTTGTTTCACAAGAATAACAACATTTTTATTCCATTTAGACAGAAACTGTATTTTGCTGTACAATACATTATAAAAAAAATGTTACTGATATGTACTTTGAGCATGCATGGATGGTTACGTGCACTTATCTGCTACTTATCTAGGTCAAAGCAGAGGGCAAACAGCATTTTCTTGCTTCCTTGGAGGATACTCTCCAGGAATCTTAGCCCACCCCCTGTATTGTATACTGCACTTAGTGCTGGTAACCAGAGATTAGACACAAGTCTGCAGGGATGCAGGTATGGCATCCCTGCCTTCTTCCAAACTGTAGGGGGGCTATCCTGCGCCTCATGGAGAACACAGGAACTGGCTGAGGCATGAGGTCTGGGGCAGGTATTCAAGCTGAAGCCCGGGAGAATGAAGCTCCACCATCTCTGGCATCCTCAGCACCAGGAGCCAGAACAGTAAGGCCTGGAACTCATTAGGAACCCACAGCTTTAAAATCACCACAGCGCTGTATGCAGCGATTCCTAGGGCGATTGGGATTGCGATTCCTCAGCACTTGGAAGCACTGTACTTACCTGGTGTCTTGATTTCCTTCTTCTATCCATAGCTCCACCTCCTAAAGGAAGATGTCACAGGCGCTTCTTTGATTGGTCCTAGAGTAGCACCTATGACCTCTTCCTTTAGGGGGTGTGCTACGGACAGAAGAAGGACACCGGGTATGTATAATAAATTATACTTACCCGGGGTCCTTCTTCTGTCCATAGAAAATGTTTCAGATCTGAGTTTAGCTCATGCAACATCGGAGCAAAACCAAAAGTGATGCATTTATATTTTTGCTCAGTGTATATATAGTTATTTCAGCATGCAAATTTAATGCAAACTATGTGTAACTTGGACAGTACGTGCATTTTTTGCATTGAAAAAAGTGTGCAAATCTTACAATTCACAGATTCACAGAAAAAAATATTTTCAGACCACGTTCGCACTTATCATAACTTGTGCGCATTGTGGATTTTTACTATTTTATGTCCGCCTCATCATCTAATGTATTTCAATAGTATCACATTTGTCCTGTGTTTGAGTGCATTTTGCATTTGTTCTTTGTTTTTGTGCAGATTTTTTTTTTTTCGTGTGTGAAGCTTATCAGTCTGTAAAGTGAACAAAAGCATGGTACTCTGTTCAGGTCCTAACAAATTAAAACATAGTGAAATTAGTGAAACCAAAGCTGCTGCAATCCAACATTTTACTATTCTTTAATGCATTTCCCCTTTAAATTTTAAAATCAATTATTTTTTGAAAAGCCACAAGGTCTTTGCATTAATATTATTATTTATTGTATGTATAAAGCACCAACATATTATGCAGCGCTGCACAATAGATAAACTGGTTAACATACAAGGTAGATACTGATCTAATAGAAAAAGTGATGGATGAGTGGCACTCCCTGTATTGAATGAGCATGTAGTGAGTTGAAATAAAGCAAAAACATCTCACCATCCCACTGCGATTTCCTGTTGCCCTCTGCTTAGACGTGTGCACATCGGATCAGATTATGAAAGGAGAAATTGTGCAATTGCCGTCAAGGAGAAAAAGAATGGACTCCGGGCAACATGCCTCCTTTTCTTTATTGCAGGTGAAATTCAGGCAGTATTACTGTAAGATGCAAAACGGCCATCGCAAGCCCAATCTGGTGCTCAGCACCCCCACCTCTATCACACTACCACCGCCTTGACCATCAGATGGACGGATCTATGGTATGAAACCTGTAATACTGCCTTAATTTCACCTGCAATAAAGAAAAGGACGGAAGGTGCCCGGAGTCCATTTTTTTTCTCCTTGATGGCAATAGCATACAAGGTCAAGGTAGGACATACAAGAAACTCACAACAAAATAAGATCATGCAAGTATCTTTAATAACAGGAGTTCAGTATCTTTGCTCGAAATAGAGTCTGTTCTAGTCCACAAGAATGGTCAGACAGTGAGATTGCATAATCAAGCGGGAAAAACTGTGGGGTGGGCCAGAGGCTTAAAATCTAAAGGGTTTGGGTAGAGACAATAGATGCATCTGTTAAAAGGGTTCCAACCATAATTTATTATGATGTACTGATGGGTGTGTGTGTGTGGGGGGGGGGGGGAGCATGAAAAGGTGACTCTTGAGGGCTAGTTTGAAGGTATTGAAGGTGGAGGCAAGTCTGATGGCTGGTGGGAGTGAGCTCCATAGAGTAGGGAAGCCCTAGTGAAGTCCTGCAATCATGCATGGGAGTGAGATATGCGGGGTGCAAAAAGGCATAGGTTGTTAGAGGATCAGAGGCCAGTATGTGCCTGTGGACAAGATCAGAGATGTAGGTCAGGCAGGTCCTGTGCACCAATTTGTAGGCCTAGCACGGAAGTATGACATTGATCCTGAAGCAGATGGGGAACCAGCGGAGAGCTTTACAGAGGGGAGTTGTAGAGGCACTGCAATGAGAGGAGTTGACCAGTCTGGCTGCTGCATTCATTATCAATTGAAGAGGGGCAATATGGTTTGAGGAACTGCAATAGTCCAAGCAGGAGATTGCAAGGGCATGGATAAGGAGTTTGGTGGTGTCAGGAGAAAGGAGTGGATCCTGGAGATGTTGAGAAGGTGGAAGTTGCAGGAATCAAGTAATACTTTGGATGTGGGGTGCAAAGGAGAGAATAGAGTCCAGAATGACACCTAGGCAGCAGGCTTGGGGGGCAGGGCAGATGGTAGTGTTGTCAATTTGTGATATGCATATATGGGAGTGGTGCAGCTGTGCGGGGAGGGAATATCAAAAGCTCAGTCTTGTCCAGATTGAGCTTCAGGAACCTGGTGGCCATCCAGGGGGAAATGGATGCAAGGCAGGTGGAGACCTTGTCCATGGTGGATGAGGAGAGATCCGGGGTGTGGAGGTATATCCGGGTGTCATCGGCAGTTGAAGCTCATGGAAGAGATGATTTTCCCAAACGAGGTGTAGTGTGAGAACAATAAAGATCCCAGGAAGGAGCCTTGGAGAACACCAACTGAAAGGCATGAGGGAGTGGATGAGAGATGAAAGATGTGGATGAGAGATGAAAGGAGCCGATAAAAAGACATTGTGAAGGAGCAGTTGGAGAGGTAGGAGGAGATCCAGGCTAAGGTTAGGTCCTGTATACCCATGGACTGCATGGAGTGGATGAGGAGGGAGTGGTCAAAATTTCAAATGCCGAGGAGAGGTCCAGGACCAGGAGGAGCAGGATGGAGTATTTACCTTCAGCTTTGGCAAGGGCAAGTTCATTGACCCCTTTCGTGAGGGCTGTTTTTGTAAAGTGGGACAGACAAAATCTGGATTGCAGGAGATCAAGAAGGGAGTTGAAACTGAGGGAGTGGGTCAAGCATCGGTGGACCATGTGTTCAAGGTTTTTCACGGCAAAGGGAATGAGGGGAATTGGGTGGTAGTTGGGTGGCAGTGCTGGGTCGAGTTAAGGTTTCTTCAGCAGGGGAAAAACAGTAGCCTTTTTTATCATGTTTCTACTGTTAACCCTGACATGCATAGCAAATCTGGTGCCAATAACATGTAGGTGGGCTTTACAATAAGCCAAAATCCAATTCAATGACATTGCAATGTTTTTTTTTTCTCAAAAAACTATAAGGTCTCTTTGAAAACAAAATGTAATAAGTTTCCTCTGCTAACCTTGATATACATATCAAGCTTGGTGTTGATACCATATATTGGGGCTTTGCAATCAATTGCAAAAATCAGTCCCCATGCAAAGGCAAAAATTAGGCAAATTTAGGCTGTAAATTAGCAAAATTTTCACTAAGTAAAAATGTTTGTGAATTTCATCTGCTCATCCCTATTTGTTTCCCAATGTTAAAAAGCATGGAACCTGGACTGTTACAGGGAGAAGTGCTGCTGCACAACCTCTTTCTTGCTTTTCTTGGCCACTCATGCTGCATTCATGGAAAAGGATCTAATCTTAACATTAACCCCTTAAGTACCTGCAGTCTCTACCACCTTAAGGACCAAAGCCTTTCTGGTACAAAGACGGGGCTCACCGACATCACTCCGCACGGACCCATTGTTCTCGCCGTTTGCACCACTCTCCCATTGCTGCAGCCCACTCACTCGGCTGTCGGTATGAGCTGATTTCATTGGCTCCTGATGCTGTGAACAACTGTGATCATTTGCTCACCTTGATCAGGGTCAGAGCAAATGAAATCGGCTCCTGACCGGCTTATGGAGCTCTGCTATCATACCATCAGCAGAGTAATCCATAATAGCAGCGGGAGAGTGTGGATCAGTAATAGAAATCTACACACTGGCAGGGACGACAGGTCCCAAACCGGGAGTAGATTTCAATTTCCAATGTCCTGAAGCCGTTAAGAGGAATACGATGATGTTTTTTAATAACAGTGTATTGTCACTTTAATCTTTAAACATTTTAACTCTGTAGGTATAACTTATTTCAAAAGAGCATTAAAAAATGAAAAGAGTATAATTAAGTGTGAGGTACCTTGTAATCATGAAAACAGGCTGTTGTCTAGACATGTTGCCTGGGGGCCAGGAAAAGAATGTATGCCTCCTTACTGAACAATGCCAGTATGATTTGCCTTTCAACACTGAATGGCCTTTGTGAGAGAAAATGTGATAACTCCCTTTACAAAAGGTCCTTGTCACAATCTGAGAGACAAGGGTCCATAACATATAGCATGGGGTAAACAGAAGAGCCCCAGGGAAAATCAGGTTTTAGTCGGTGAAACTGTTGAGAAGTGGATGATGCTGAGCATAGTACCTAAGTATAGTACCTAGACTGTACTTAGACTGGAGAACTGTAAAATAATGTACAAACAGTGCCCGCACAATTGTGTAGATTAAACTGAAATAATGTACATAAAAATAGATACCACGGGCTCGATTCACAAAGCGGTGATAACCCAGTTATTACGCCTAAAAGACTTTAGGCGTGATAACCATTGCACCACGCTGGTGAAAAGCCCCTTATCACGCCTAAACTCAGTTTTGGTGTGATAAGTTTAGGCGTGATAAGTTTAGGCGTGATAAGTTTAGGCATGATAAGTTTAGATAAGTTTAGATCGCACGCAAAGTCCTGCGGGCAAAGCAGTGCCATTAAACTCTATGCGACGTTTCGTGCACACCAGACTTTGCTAGTGCAAAACTTTTGATCAGCTGTGCACTGCGGTGCTAACCCAGTTGGTGCTATAGTTATCACGCCTAAGCTTATCACGCCTAAACTTATCACGCCTAAACTGAGTTTAGGCTTGATAAGGGGCTTTTCACCAGTGTGCTAACTGTTAGCATGCATTTGTGAAACAAGCCCTATATGAGGATGTAGGTGCAGACCCCTTTTGTGTAAAATAGTAATAGCTTGGGATCCACTAGCTAAGAATTCATTAAAGAAGTCATTAGAATGGTATTCCATAATCAGAATAATTTGCACAATAAGCAGAGTGTAACACATTTCATGTAATGTATTGCATTTCAGTCAATATACCCTTAGGACACTGAAGATATATGTTTTGTTTTTTGTTTTTTACATTTTACATTCTAAACAAGTATAAAGCACATCTTCTGCATATAGATCAAATCTTCTATGAAGAGTTTTTACAACCTCCATGCCGTATGTTGTCAAGGAGCTAAGAGAATTCCGTATATAGTATTGCAGTGTCCACAGTCCACACTGTCCAAACATGTTGTGCATTCAGTGAGGGGCGTAACTAGAAATCACTGGGTCCCCCTGCAAAAATTTGGATGGGGCCCCCTACCCTCTGCAATGACCTCTGTGATGGTGGTCTCCTGTTGCCACTGATAATAGATGCTGGAGGGGAGCGCAGAGAGGAGAGCCCGAGGTGAGGGGGGGGGGGGGGGGGGACGACTGTCCTGCTTGTGTATGGCCATGCTTTCTAGAGATGGCTCGAAACCTCCGATTTTCGGTTTGCGAACCAGGCTTGCAAACTTCCTCAAAAGTTCAGTTCGCGCAATAGACTTCAATGGGGAGGCGAACTTGGAAAACTAGAAAAAATAATGCTGGCCACAAAAGTGATGGAAAAGCTGTTTCAAGGGGTCTAACACCTGAAGGGGGGCATGGCGGAGTGGAATACATGCCAAAAGTCCTGGGAAAAAAAATCTGGATTTGATGCAAAGCAGCGTTTTAAGGGCAAACATCACATTGAATGTTATATTGCAGGCCTAAAGTGCTTTCACACATCTTGCATGTGTATACATCAGAGACTGTGTATGTAGTTGCTGCTAAATGTCTATCTGGGGTTCTATTCGGACAACTGTTGAACACAAAAGGCAAGGCCGTCCCTGGGTGGGTTTGAACAGCCTTTCGGTTAACAGCCGAATGTGCTAACTGATTGTGTCCCAGAGACTGTGTATGCAGTTGCTGCTAAAGGATTTTATGGGGATATATGTGTGTCTTTTGGAGGGAGAAAGTAGGTCTGGTCCAAGAAGTTTAACACCACTTTTTCTTACAACGAAGCATTCACTGTGGTGCAGTGGAAGTGTGCTGGGCCCATAACCCAGAGGTTGATGGATTGAAACCATCCTCTGCTAGGTGTACTTTGTTTTTTACACCTTGCTTTACCACATGGGCCAATTGGCGGCCATAGTCCCTTAAGAGAAAGTGTCATTAGGGCCTTGCTGTAACATAGAATGTAGTGTAACTATTTCAACTAATGTACCCTTCTTAAACTTGAAGATTGTATACAAATGTAAGCAGATAAGCAGAGTGCAGAGTGGCGCAGCGGAAGTGTGCTGGGCCCATACCTCAGAGGTTGATGGATTGAAACCATCCCCTGCTAGGCATGATTTCATTTTTGCACCTCGCTTTATCACATGGGCAAAACGGTTTCCATAGCTCTGTAAGAGAAAGTGTAATAAGGGTCCTGCCTTAACCCTCCTGGCGGTTTGCAAAAAATTTTTTTTTTTCATGTAGCGAGACAAAGTCTCGCTACATGATAGCCGCTGCTCAGCGGCATCCCCCCAGCCCCTCCGATCGCCGCCGGCGATCGGAGATCCGGAGATCCCGTTCAAAGAACGGGATCTCCTGGAGGGCTTCCCCCGTCGCCATGGCGACGGGCGGGATGACGTCACCGACGTCATCGACGTCGTGACGTCAGAGGGGACTCCGATCTGCCCCATAGCGCTGCCTGGCACTGATTGGCCAGGCAGCGCACGGGGTCTGGGGGGGGGGCGGCCGCGGCGAGAGGAATTGCGGCGGATCGGCGGGTAGCGGCGGCGATCGGGCACTGCACGCAGCTAGCAAAGTGCTAGCTGCGTGCAGCAAAAAAAAAATTATGCAAATCGGCCCAGCGGGGCCTGAGCGGTGCCTTCCGGCGGCATAGCCCGAACTCAGTTCGGGCTTACCGCCAGGAAGGTTAAGATAGATATTACGGTAGCTAAGACTACTCCTGGGCCTTTCTTGTAGTTGAAGGGATGAGTGAAATGGCTGGCTTCAGCCTGTAATGTTAGTTGACCTGGGTTCGATTCCCGGCCAATGGTGCTATAGTGGTGAGCATAGCTGCCTTCCAAGCAGTTGACCGGGGTTTGATTTCTGGCCAATGTATGTGAGCTTGCTTTTGACAGCCTACAAATCCCTGGGAGACAAAATCAGAGAGAAGGAGGGAAAGGGGGTAAAAAAAACAACACAAGAGCAAGATTAGCTCTCAAAAGAGCTGTTGTGGGGTGCTATTTTAGGAATAACAATCAGCCAGGAGCAAGCTAACAAGCTTACAAGAGCCTAACTAATCTTTCCCTATGAGAGTCTACCAGCAGCTTTCCCTTCACTAATTACTACAGGGACACAAACGAATATAATGGCCGGCGCTGCCTGCCTTATATAAGGGGTAGGGTGGCTTCAGGAGATAGTGTAGCCTGATTGGCTACAATGGGCATGCTGACTGTGATGTAGAGGGTCAAAGTTGACCCTAATGGTGCACTATGGGGGCGAACCGAACTTCCGGGAAAGTTCGCGTTTGTATGCAAATGCGAACCACCCAAAGTTTGCCTGGAACCATTCACCAGCAAACTATTTGGGCCATCTCTAATGCTTTCCTCTTATGCTGCAACCCCTCCAGCCCCACAAAACGGACCTGAGTGGGCCCTGGAGGAGCCACCCACGGGGGCAGGGGCTGCATCCCCTATAGTTACGCCAGAGCATTCAGTGTGATAGTACAAATTCTGCAGCCAACCTCTGTGATAGCAATTGGATAGAGTAGCTACGGGTCCACTCAGCTCATTCAACAGGTTCAGTCTTCCAGCAATCATTTGATTAAGAGAAGAACAAAACAAAATACTGTACACAAAAAAATGCACTTATAGGAGCTTAACCCTTTCTGGACCTTCACCCTCTGCCCCCTTAAGGACCAGAGGGTGCTGGTCCAGCAAACCGCCGCTTCCCGACGAATTGCCGCAAGTTACCGTTGCTCCACCGGACACGCCGCTCTGTCCCCGCCGCAAGCTGCTCTCTCTGCCGTCGCTATGACGGCAGAGCGCTGTGCGCCGGCCAGGAGCCGCTTTCATTGGCTCCTGACCCTGTCATTCCAATGGGAACGGCTTACATGAATGACAGAGCCAGGAGCCAATGAAAACGGCCCCTGCCCAGCTCACAGTGCTCTGCCGTCATAGAGGCGGCAGGGCATCACATTGCGGTGGGGGCAGAGCGGACCGAGCGACAGGGACGGGCGGGGGCGCGCGGTCAAAGGGGACATAGAGCTTACGTCCGGTCAGGACCGCAGCTCCCCCTGCCCGCTGTAGATTTATACTCGCTCGGTCCGCAGGTAGTTAAACAATGATGATGATGTTGATGTTATCCATTCAGTTGTGTCCGACTCTTGGCTTAAACAAAAACATATCATAAAACATTTCTGATCTGGTTTTCAGCAATTGGCCTTCTTCAGAGAAAGTTACCCAGAGATTGATTGACTGAAAACACTTTTTTAAGCAGGATATACTTCAATTTCCCTGAAGCCAGGATAACAGTAAGTGAAAACTTCCTGGCGACTGGGCTAAGGCTATTGTTTATGGGCTGGGCTAATGCTGAGAATACACAATGAGATTTTTCAGCAGATTTACTGCCTGATTGTTTTTCTGATCAATTTTCTGTTCGTCTTTCTGATCATTCACTTCTATGAAAAATTGATCAGAAAAATGATCGAAAATCTGATTGAATCTGTCGGAAATAATCTATTGAATCATCCATCCATCCATCCATTCATCCAACTTTGTGCCCATTTTCTTCATTTTCAGATTTTCTCAAACCCTTTTCCCCTAGAGTATAAAATACCTGCTGTATGTAAGGGGATATATACACTTTTTCTTAATTGGAATTCAGAATACTGTATCACTTTAAGGAACAAAGCTGTCAGTATATGATTCATTTCAGAACTAGAAAGAAAAAACATTTCTTCATCTTTTCATGTGTAGTAAGAAATTGTGATGACCTAAAAACTCAAGGAGCATTTATGTATTTGGATAGTTGTTTTGGATTTTATTATCTATCTATCTATCTATCTATCTATCTATCTATCTATCTATCTATCTATCTATCTGTCTGTCTGTCTGTCTGTCTGTCTGTCTGTCTGTCTGTCTGTCTGTCTGTCTGTCTGTCTATCTATCTATCTATCTATCAATCCATCTTTTACCCTCTTAATGCATTTTAAAGCAACACCTGAGAACAGTTTTGCCATGCAGTCAAGCATTTGGAAAAATGTTAATGGGATTCACTGAAGAAGATTGAAAACAGAATATATAAATAAGTAAATACTACAAAAAAAATCAATTTGATTTAAAACTCTGCTGCACGATATGTGAAGCAAATATATTAACAATATTTAGAATCACTTGGAATACCCACTCTAAGAAGAAATAACATTTTGAAGATGGAAGGATGTATTCATTTTATTTTGCATAAAAGTATGATTTGCCAACAGTTGATTTTCTTGTTTACTCTTCTTTATACTTATTCTGTAGAAGTACATGGTCTAGCCAAAAATATTCTATATAACCTTACAGAAAACAGAATGTTCAGCCTTATGAATCACAAGCAAACAGATAAGCAGATAAATGGGCATGCACTGAATAACTATCAATCACTGAAGTTTGCAAGGATGAATCCTTAGTAATAAAGTATTCACACAGAGAATGTGAATTTAGAAAGAATCAAACCTGGAAGGAAATATTTAAATTTTGACTAATGTTCTCTATCTGTTACACATACAAACATATTTAGATTGAGTCCAAAGAGCATGCTTGTGTGTATAGTTTGCAGTGACTAGGATAATACCATAATAGTGGGAATTGGCAATATCATGGTTATGCAAGAAGTAGTTTGCTTGGTTTTACAAAATAACCATATATTAGCACTTAAATTCATATTTTCAGTTTTGGATAGATCAAGTAAGGCTGAATTCATTTTTTGGGCCTGATTCACAAAGCGGTGCTAACAGTTAGCACGCTGGTGAAAAGCCCTTTATCATGCCTAAACTCAGTTTAGGCATGATAAGTTTAGGTGTGATAAGTTTAGGTGTGATAAGTTTAGGCATGATAAGTTTAGGTGTGATAAGTTTAGGCATGATAAGTTTAAGCACCAACTGCGTTAGCACCGCAGTGCACAGCTGATCAAAAGTTTTGCGCTAGCAAAGTCTGGTGCACTTCGCATAGAGTTTAATGGCGCTGCTTTGCGTGCGGGACTTTGCACGCTATCTACACTTATCTAAACTTAGCATGCCTAAACTTATCACACCTAAACTTATCACGCCTAAACTGGCTTTTCACCAGCGTGGTGCAATGGTTATCACGCCTAAAGTCTTTTAGGCGTGATGACTGAGTTATCACCGCTTTGTGAATCAGGCCCTTTGAGTTTGAATCCCTATTGCTATCAGAAGTTTAGCTCATATTATTAGTATTTACGTTTTTCTAAACACTCAGTTTTGGGTGGACTTCATTTTTAATTGCACTTATAAGGTGTCACCAACAAGGCAAAAAAGTGACAAAATCTGGAGGTGATATACCTAAACCTCATCAAGCAGCAGGAATATCTGACTTGCAAAAACTCCTGACTGTGCACTGACTATTAAATAGGCCATATACAGTAAATTACCACCTGTGGGCATCCATGCATGCATGATGCCCCTTCAGAAATGTACTAATGGATTCCCACCTACAGAGCTGGGACAAGGTCCTCCAGCACCCAAGGCTGAGACACCAAAGTGCGCCCCTCTATCCCTCCCACCCCCGTCGACACACACTGATTGCTATTAGACTAAGAGGCACACTAGGGTCCCCTAGCCCCCCCAGCACCTTAATCTCTAGTTATCTGGCTTGCAGTCACTGCCATGTATCCCCTTTTATTATTTCTTTATGCTTCAAACACAATAGGGGAATGTAGAAGTGAGTTGTGCGCCCCCTCCTACACAGCGCCCTGAGGCTGGAGCCTCTCTCGCCTCTGCCTCGGCCCGGCCCACCTATCACTGTGAGGGTTTATGCTCAAGGAAATAGCTGCAGATATCACTAGTAGTTACTGTAGCTGAACTTCTAACCAATCACTGCCCTCTGCTATATCATTGCTGAGCACCTGCAATGAAAATAAGAACCATCCACCCACCCCTGCAACCTCTCACCACCTTGCAGAGTAAACACAGCAGAGAAGTATAATAATTACTTTCTCTAGTGCTACATTGAGTCTCCTCCTCTTCCCAGTAGAGATGGCCTGAACTTCCGATTTTCGGTTCGCGAACTTCCGCAATAGTTCGGTTCGTGCAAACTTTTGCGAACCGCAATAGACTTCAATGGGGAGGCGAACTCTGAAAACTAGCAACACTTATGCTGGCCACAAAAGTGATGGAAAAGATGTTTCAAGGGGTCTAACACCTGGAGGGGGGCATGGATGAGTGGGATAGACGCCAAAAGTCCAGAGGAAAAATCTGGATTTGACGCAAAGCAGCGTTTTAAGGGCAGACATCACATTGCATTCTAAATTGCAGGACTAAAGTGCTTTAAAACATCTTGCATGTGTATACATCAATCAGGGAGTGTAATTACAGTACTGCTTCACACTGACACACCAAACTGTAGGCTGTGGCGGTTTTCAAGCCCATATGGTCTCCGGGCTGTGGTAGCTCAATGATAGAATAACAGTGACTGCCCAGCTGATCAAATTGTCCACAATGAAGCAACAACCTTATAATCTTGGGTGTGTCCCCCCGAGACACTCATATAGCCGTCGGTCATTGCTTCATTGTGATACGCAAGCCCCTTCACCGCGGCAAGGTAATGATCATGAAGGGGAATTGGCACATGTACATGCCTTTTGTTTTGTTGTTGCAGCTGCAGTGCAGCCAGAAAAATTAGGTAGGCATGTACACGCCCCAGAAAAAGTAGTATAGCTGCTAGCAGCGGCTTTAAAAATTCAGGAATCCACCTGGAGTCCTGGACCCTGTTGGTGGTGGTGGAGAAGGCAGTCAAGCGGCCTGCAGGAAGAAATGCTGTGTGGGGAGCAACATAGTCTTGAGGCAGGCAGTCACACGGCGTGCAGGCAGAGATGCTGTGTGTGGGGACTGACTTAGTCTTCTGGCGGGCAGTAGCCCTCCAGGATTTATACACTTTTGTGACTTAATTGACTTCTCTTCTCAGTGACAATGCCTCCAGCTGGGCTGAAGGTCCTTTCTGACAGGACGCTTGAGGCAGGGCAAGACAGAAGTTGGATGGCAAATTGGGACAGATCTGGCAACAGGTCAAGCCTGCGCACAAAGTAGTCCAAGGGTTCATCGCTGCTCACAGTGTCTACATCCACACGTAAGACCAGGTAGTCGGCTACCTGCCGGTCCAGGCGTTGGTGGAGGGTGAATCCGGAAGTGCTAAGGTGAGGCATGGCACTAAAGAATGTCTGCATGTCCGACATCACCATGAGATCGCTGGAGCATCCTGTCCTTGCCTGCGTGGACATGGGAGAAGGATTACTGGCAGTGGTACCTTTATTGCGTTGTGCTGTGACATCACCCTTAAACGCATTGTAAAGCATAGTTGCCAGCTTGTTCTGCAAGTGCTGCATCCTTTCTGCCTTCATGTGATTTGGAAACATCTCCGCCACTTTGTGCCCATACCGAGTGTCTAGTAGCGTGGCCACCCAGTACAGTTCATTCCCCTTGAGTTTTTTTATACGGGAGTCCCTTAACAGGCTGGACAGCATGAAAGACGCCATCTGAACAAAGTTGGATCGAGACGTACTATCCATCTCCTCTTGTTCTTCCTCAGTGATGTCAGGTAAGTCCTCCTCCTCCCCCCAGCCACGAACAATCCCACGGGAACATTGAGCAGCACAAGACCCCTGCGACGCCTGCTGTGGTTGTTCTTCTGCCGCCGCCTCTTCCTCTTTCTCCAAAGAAACATCTTCCTCATCATCTGAGTCTGACTCCTCTTCCCCACACGACTTTTCCTCCTTCTCCTCCTCTTCCCCCCCCTCTGGGCTGCCGCAAGTGTTGAGGAAACATCTGGTTATGATGAGAATTGATGCCACAATGCTTCCTTCTGTAACTGTTCCTATTCACGCACCTCCACAGCTTGATCCACCACTCTATGCACAGCACGCTTCAGGAAGTAAGCGTACGGAATCAAGTCACTGATGGTACCTTCACTGCGACTTACCAGGTTAGTCACCTCCTCAAACGGCCGCATGACCCTGCATGCATTTTGAATCAGTGTCCAGTTGTTGGGCCAGAACATCCCCATCTCCCCAGAGTGTGTCCTTCTACTGTAGTTGTAGAGGTACTGGGTGACGGCTTTCTCCTGTTATAGCAGGCGAGAGAACATAAAGAGGGTCGAATTCCAGCGAGTTGGGCTATCGCAAATCAGGTGTCTCACCGGCAACTTGTTTCTCCGCTGAATATCGGCAAAGTGTGCCGTGTAAGACCACCTGAAATGCCCACACAACTTCCTGGCTTGCTTCAGGACGTCCTCTAAGCCTGGGTACTTTGACACAAATCTTTGAATGACTAGATTCAGCACATGTGCCATGCAGGGTACATGTTTCAGCTTTCCCAAATACAAAGCAGAAATGAGATTGCTTCCGTTGTCACACACCACGTTGCCGATCTCCAGCTGGTGCGGGGTCAGCCACTGATCCATCTGTTTGTTAAGAGCAGCCAGGAGAGCTGCTCCAGTGTGACTCTCCACTTTGAGGCAAGACATGTCTAAGATGGCGTGACACCATCGTACCTGGCATGCAGCATAGGCTCTGGGGAGCTGGGGCTGTGTAGCGGGAGAGGCGATTTCAGCACCAACAGAGTTGAACTGCCACTCAGCCAAGGAGGAGGAGGATGACAACATCGAAGAGGATGTAGCAGGTGGAGAGGAGGTGGCAGGAAGCCTGCCTGCAAGCCGTGGAGGTGTTACAAGTTGGTCCGCTACACACAGCCACATACTCCCTGCTTGTCTGCGGTCACCAGGTTGACTCAATGGGCTGTGTAAGTAATGTACCTGCCCTGACTGTGCTTGGCAGACCAGGCATCCGTGGTCAGGTGGACCCTTGACCCAACGCTGTGTGCCAGAGATGACACCACTTGCCTCTCAAGTTCATAGTACAGTTTGGGTATCGCCTTTTTAGAGAAATAATTGCGGCCTGGTATCTTCCACTGCGGTGTCCCAATGGCCACAAATTTACGGAAGGCCTCAGAGTCCACCAGCTGGTATGGTAACAGCTAGCGAGCTAACAGTTCCACCAAGCCAGCTGTCAGGCGGGCAAGGGAGTGACTGGCAGAAATTGTCTTCTTCCGCTCAAAGATTTCCTTCACAGACACCTGGCTGCTGTGGGCAGAGGAGCAGGAGTTGCTCAAGGTCAGAGTGGAGGACGGTGGCTGTGAAGGTGCAAGGGAGAAAGCGTCTAAAGATGCTGCACCTGAAGGAGGAAGAGAGGAGAAGGAGGGTGGCTTTTCTTTTGTGTGCTGATTTTGCTCAGGTGCTCTTCCCATTGCAGTTTGTGCCTTTTCTGCATGTGCCTTTGTAAGGCAGTTGTCCCTACGTGGGCAGTTGTCCCTACGGCTCAATTTTTGGAGGCAGAGAGAACAGATGGCATTGCTCTAATCTGAGGCAGACACATTAAACAATTTCCAAACTGCTGACCTCCCCTGGGGTGATGGCACTATGGTGGCATCAGCAGCTGACATGGTAGGCATGTTGGCTGGCTGTCCATGGGTGGCGATACATGGCGCCGGACACTGCCACCAGCTGTTTCTGATGACGAGCTTCCCCTGCTGCTTTGAGGAACTCATCTCCTCCTACTCCTCTCTGACTCCCCTCTGAACTGTCCCCTGTTCATCTCCTCTATTGGGAACCCACGAGGCATCTGTACCATCGTCATCATCATAATCATCCTGCCCAGCTTTGCTTGCCTCAGACACCTCATAAACTGCACCAACAGCAGGTACTTCATCCTCCTCCTCCTGACACCTTACGTCCATAGTGTCGCGTAACTCAGACATTTGAGGTGGTGTAACTTGCTTAGCGCCTTCATCTTTTTGTAACAGTAGTTGCTGGGAATCAGTTAATTCCCCACCAAATAACTCCTGCGAATTGTCAAATGGAACAGATGTGATGCTAGTAGTAGCGCTGGTGGCTGCAGAAGATGAGATGTTCTGTGTTAAATAGTCAAACACGTCCTGACAATCTTGGGAGTTGATGGGATGTGCCTTCTTCTGAGCACTGTACTTTGGTCCAGGGCCACACGAAATCACATCAGCACGACCTCGAACAGACCCTCCACTGGGTCTTCCTCTGCCTCTACCTGTTTTGTCCATATCGGGGTGGATGAAGTGAAAGGTATGCACTGACTTGACTAATACAATGTGCAGTCACACAGGTGCAGTTAACAGGTATGCACAGAATGGTATATCACACTGCGTGCACTCACTTAGATAGGGGGGTGCACTGAACACAACAGGTAGGTATATTCAGTGATGGGTATTACAAATGTGCACCTGTGTCACTGTGTCTGTCCGGTACCTGTCTATGGGCTTGATTCACAAAGCGGTGATAACTGAGTTATCACGCCTAAAAGACTTTAGGCGTGATAAGCTGTGCACTGCTGAGTTAGCACCGCTTTTGCTCTTTATCGCGCGCAAAGTCCCGCATGCAAAGTGTTGCGCGCGCAATCGCGCAATTCCGCGCGCAGCGCCCGTAGGGTTTAATGGGCACATCGCGTGAACTGCAGTGTGCGCCGGGCGATTGCGCGCGCAAAATTTTGCGCGCGAAATTTCACGCGAGTTTCATTTTATCACGCCTAAACTGAGTTTAGGAGTGATAAAGGGCTTTTCACAGGTGTGCAAACACTTTGCACCGCTTTGTGAATCAGGCCCTATGTGTCACAGGTGCACATTGTAATACCCATCACTGCATATACCTACCTGTTGTTCAGTGCACCCGCCTACCTATGTGAACGCATGCAGTGTGATTTGTAATAACACCAGTCTGTGAGGATCCGCGTGGCTGCCTGCGCAGGCAGGCAGCCTTTTGACCACTGTTCAGGTCTGCATTCTGTAGGTCTCTGGAAGAGAGACCTTTTGTCAGTATTGCAGCTTGCTGCTGAGGAATTTGCATATGTTTGTCATGCAGATTGCCTAGCCACATCCTTTGTGGGCTTGCTCTATAAAGAGCTATGTTTCCCACAGTAAGTTGCTGGTCATAAGAATTTAGTCCTGTGTAACACTCCTGGAGTATCAGCCTTGCTCATTGTTTGAAGATTAGCTTTGAGTAATTCCTGGGACTGCACTAGGCAGGTTTCCCTAGTGCAGTTAGGATTGCTTATCTGTTTTGTTTGTCTGTTGCGATTGTCCTGTCCCAGCGGTGGTCGACAGGAAATCGTTCTGTGTGTCTGGGTGCTAACCTGAACAGCGGTTGTTACTGGTAGCCCCTTCTGATCTGTCTTGCCTGGATCGCACTCGCCTAGCGCTAGTGCTGTGGATCCTTCTGTCCTGTTTTCCTGGATCGCACCAGCCTCTTACGCTAGTGCTGTGGATCTTTCTGGTCTGCTACTCTGTACTTGGATCGCACTAGCATCTTGCGCTAACGCTGTGGATCCTTCTGTTCTGTCTTCCTGGATCGCACTAGCCACTTTTGCTAGTGCTGTGGATCCTATCTCTCGCTTGTTCATGTTTTCGTGTGTCTGTCTTGTCTGCTATGAACGCTTGCTGGAGGCTCGGTGAGGTAACTGTTAAGCAAGCGCTCGCTTCCTCTGTTTCATGTTTGTCTGTCGGTGGTTAGTTAGGCGTGCTTGTCTCTATTGTGCTTATCAGGTGGAGACCGCGCATAAACGCGTGCACTGTTGCGAATGAGTGCGGTGTTCGCGTTTAGCTAGCGTTTGTTATTTTCCGTATCTCCTCATTGTATGATTTGCTGTGCCTTTGCTAATCTCGTGCTCTGCCTTGCTGTAGCCTTGTGTCACCTCTGGCAATCGCCTCTCTCGCGATTGCGTTTCTACTTCATATCTGCTGTTGTGTATGCACCGTCGCGGGTTGGCGACTAGTTTGGTGCACACACATACAATCTGTCCCTGTGCTCATTCTCTTCCGCAATCACTTCTCTTGCGATTGCGTTCTCACTTGGTTTCTTCTGTTGTGTGTCCACCGTCGCAGGTGGCGGCTAGATTGGTGGACAAACATACATTCCTCATCTGTGCTTATTCGGTCTTGTGTCGCTGTTAGCAATCGCAATCTCCGGCGATTGCCTTCTCGCTTTGTCTTCCTGGTTGTGTGTTCATCGTCGCAGGGTGGCAACTAGTTTGGTGAACACACATACCCTCTGTCACTTTGATCTCTCCCTTTCAGGGCTATCTTGCCCTGCGTTTCTGCCCTTCGTACAATTCCTGTCTGGTGTGTTTGCAGGGCAGAGGAGCCGTTCCTCTGCACTCCACAGCTCCCCCTGTCAACAGGAATTTCCCTCTACAGGTGCATCGCACCAGTGCTGCTCATCAGGATATCCGAACTTTTTAGGCCTATCCGATCAGATCTGGATTCCGGATATCTGGACGGTGATCCGGATAGCTCTATGCGGATAGTTGGTCGCATAACCCGGTTAACCGCGGATACCGGTCGGATATCCGAATCCGGGTACTGTAACCATGGAGATGACGTCCATGACGTCATTCAGCCAATCAGAGTGCTCCCAACCTAAGCCCAAGCACCCAATCACAGAGGGGAACCTTGGCCAGTCCCTCCTGTATATAAGGAGGGGGCCATGTTAAGAATCTCGTCCTTGCTTTATGACTACCACTGTGATAGGTTGTCCAGTGTGTTTGGCTGAAGCAAGTACATTATCCCAGTGATAACCCAGCGTTTTAACACTAAAACACCTTCTGGTTTTACTGTTTTACTGTGTTGTAGTTAGCTTAGCTAGTCTGTGTAATTTGTTAGTGTCAGTCAGTCTTGTCAGTCAGTCTTTCAGCTGCAGCAGCTGCCTGTGCCTGCTACTAGGTCCTGTGTCTTTGTGTGTGCTGTGTCTGTGTGCACACACTCCAGGCTCCTTGCTGCTGGCTGGGCTGCTATTATACTGTGGTTTTATATTGTGTAGTTGCAGTGCTAGTACTACAGATTATTGCTGCTGTGCTGCTGAGTGAGCAGTGTCAGTGTGTTTAGTTGTTGTACTCTGCTCCTGTCTGTCAATCTGCTGATAATTTCCAAGCCCGCCGCCAATAATAAAAGTGCACCAAGTACCCCGGGCCCACACACATCATCTGTGACGTCGATTCATCAGTGAGTCTTGTACTATGTCTGGCACTGGCAGTGTCAACCAGCCTAGGGGCAAGGCCAAAAGGAGAGTGAGCAACATTGCGGCCTCTGGCAGCAGTTCTGGCGCATCAGTCATTCCGCCGCTACCCACTGGCAGTCACGCTGCAGAGACTCAGCAGTGTGTTACATCAATTTTCAAGCAGGGTCAGCGGCGCAGATTGGAGGAGAAGGACGCCGCGTCTGTGATGCAGCAGATGGCGCATGACGAGGAGCAAGCCAGTGACAGTGGGGCCACCACCACCAGCCCTAGCCCTAGAGAAAATATTCTCAGCAGAATTGGCTTTACAGAAGAGTCTGAGATGCTGACAGTAATTGTTGGGGGGGAGCCCGTCCATGATGTGTCAGCAGAAGAGGAGTTTGAGGCGGGCTCATCATCCCAGCAGTTTGACGAAGGGGAGTTTGATGATGAGGTGAAGGACCCGGACTACCAGCGACCGGAGGGGCATGTCAGCTCTGACTCTGAGGAGGAGGAGTCAGTGGGTCTGGCACGCAGGTTGAGCATTGCAGGGATTGGCAGGAGCAGCAGTGGGCATGGAATACGTGACCCGCAGGCTGCTGCTCCATCTGTCAGTGGCACGACTACCACCAGCCACACCACTCAACCCCAGGCCCCAACCACCACCGGGAGAAAATCCACAGCAGCATCCTGTTCTGAGCCACATAAGGGAAAACTTCAATCCCCAATATGGCAGTTTTTCCATCTACTATCATTGGATAGCAAATTTGTAACGTGCAAATTATGCCATGTGAAGCTGAGCAGAGGGTCTCACCCCTCCACTTATGGCACCTCCAGCTTCATAAACCATCTGGGCAATAAGCACAAACCTGAGCATCAGGAATTCAAGAGGCTGAAGGAAGCTGGAGCTGGCCCTTGCAGAGGTCAGAGCACTATAACCAGCTTTGCCACTCCTGCTGACACTGAGGCCTGTTCAGGCAGCCAGTCCTCCTCAGTGGTCTCCTCTGCTCTCTTCTCGGCTTCACGTGCAAGCCTAAAATGCCCCCACCACCAGACCCTGCTGAGTGACTCTTTTGTGGTCAGGGCTCAGCCTCCCGGCAGCCGTCGCATACGCCAGCTGAACGGCTTGCTGACACAGGCCATGTCCTCCCTGCTCCACCCGTACTCGTTTGTGCAGGAGGGGAGCCGGATGCGTGCGCTCCTGCAGTGCGCAGCGCCGGATTGGCCAATCTCCAGCTGGCACTACTTCGCACGCAAGGCCATCCCAGCACTGCACCGCTTTGTGAAGACCAACGTGGAGCGTGGGCTGGATCATGTGCTTTGTGCGCGCGTCCATGTGACAATGGACTCATGGAGCAGCCAGTTCGGGACAGGCCGCTATTTGTCCTTCACCGCGCACTGGGTCAGTTTGGTGGAAGGGGGTGAAGAGGAGACAGCAGCATCATCACCCCGGTGGGTGGTGCCACCCCGCAGCAGGGTCAGGGGAAGTGCAGCAGCTTCCAGCTCTGATCTGGTTCCATCCGCCGCCAAACAACCCCGCCTCAGCAGCAGCGTGAAGGCCCACCACTGCCAAGCGCTGCTGCAGATGGTCACGGTGGGCAAGAACAAGCTGACGGCAGACCACATCTTGGCCAAGCTCCGAGAGCAAGAGAGGAGTTGGCTGACCCCCAGAGGCCTCAGAGTTGGAGAGGTGGTGGCCGACAATGGGGCAAACTTGGTTGCCGCCATCCAGCGGGGAAACCTCACCCACATCCCCTGTCTGGCCCACGTCCTGAACCTAGTGGTGCAGAAATTCCTGCACACCTACCAGGGGATGGACACTCTTTTAGGAGCGGCAAGGAAAACGGTGGGTCATTTTCGCCGCTCGAGTAGTGCCACAGCGACCCTTACAGCCGTGCAGCTGGAGCTGAACCTCCCACAGCACCGGCTCATTATAGATGTTCCAACACGCTGGAATTCCACCCTGGCGATGTTGGAACGTCTGGTTGAACAGAGGCGGGCTGTCAACCTGTACCTGGCCAGAGCCACCATGGATGCCAACTTGTTGGGGACCGGCACCACCCACCTCCCAGACATCATCCGCCCTGCTGAGTGGGGAAAAATGCAGCTGGTGTGCTTTGTGCTGGCACCCTTCCTGGAGGCCACCAACATGGTCAGCCGGGACCATGCATCACTGTGTGAGTGGGTGACCATTGTGTGCATGCTGGACAAGGCCCTCGATGCGCTGCTGGAAGTGGGAGAGGAAGCCTTGATCCAGCAGGAGCAGCAGCAGCAAACCTCGCAGTCCACCTTTGTGCAGCAGGAGGAGGATTCGGAGGAGTTGGAGGAGGACTTGGAGGAGTTGGAGGTCCCTGACCTTGAAGAGGAGGGGGCACAGCGGAGTGCAGCTGCAGTAGTGCGGGGGTGGAGAGAGCAAGATGAGGCTCCGGAATCAGAGGAGGACGACAGCACTGTCAGCGGTGCAGAAGATGATAGGTCAGCAGAGATGGCAGCCCTCTTCCACATGGCAGTGCACATGCTGCAGTACCTGCGCAAAGACCCAAGGGTGAAGCAGATGAGTGCTCGGGAGGACATCTGGATCACCCTGATGCTGGATCCACGGCTGAAGGGGAAGCTGGCTCAGTTCCTGCCTGTAGGAGGAGACCCTGTGCGCCGAATCAGGGACTTGCAGCGGATTCTGGTTCGGCGCTTGGAGGAAGCCTTCCCCCGGACTCCCACCCCCCCTGCTGTCTCAGTCCAGCCAGCACAGCAGCAGGTACCTGCATCCAGCATCAGCAGGCGCCCAACAAACCTGCTGTCTCTGACAAAGGCGCTCTATGCCACACCAGTACCGCTGCCTACAGAGGAGGTGCCTGCAGCAGCATCCGGCTCTCAAAGCCAGAACCAGCATCTGACCCGGATGGTGGCCAACTATATGGGGTCCTATAGCGGGCTTGACACCGACACCCCTGTGGACCCCTTGGAGTACTGGGTGAAGCACCTGGATATCTGGGGCGAGCTGGCGCAATACGCCCTGGAAGTGCTGTCCTGCCCGCCTTTCAGCGTTATGTCGGAAAGGTGCTTCAGTGCCGCCGGTGGCGTGGTCACTGAGAAGCGCTCTTGTCTGTCAGGCCAGTCTGTGGACAGACTGACTTTTTTAAAGATGAACGAGGCTTGGGCGGTTGGTGAGTTCCTGGCCCCTGTTGTTGGCAAGAGGGGGAAATGAAGTGGCTGAGTGGTAATCACTATGCCTGCTTCACCACCCTTTACCACCACAACCTCCTGACTCCATCTTCATGAAGCCAGGTTCTTATTTTTTGAACTGTGCCATGGTACCTGCCATGGACAACTATGTAAACACAATAGCTGTGTAATTTTTTTGGAGGTGTCTGTGCTGTCCGAGTTGTGGGGAGGCCCCAACTGCGTCAGTACGACCGCTTCCTGGAACCTCTCCTAATTTTTTACTGTGCCGTGGTACCTACAACAGTGCCATGATCAACTATGTAAACACAATAGCTGTCTAATTTTTTTGGAGGTGTCTGTGCTGTCCGAGTTGTGGGGAGGCCCCAACTGCGTCAGTACGACCGCTTCCTGGAACCTCTCCTAATTTTTTACTGTGCCATGGTACCTACAACAGTGCCATGATCAACTATCTAAACACAATAGCTGTGTAATTTTTTTTGAGGTGTCTGTGCTGTCCGAGTTGTGGGGAGGCCCCAACTGCGTCAGTACGACCGCTTCCTGGAACCTCTCCTAATTTTTTACTGTGCCGTGGTACCTACAACAGTGCCATGATCAACTATGTAAACACAATAGCTGTGTAATTTTTTTGGAGGTGTCTGTGCTGTCCGAGTTGTGGGGAGGCCCCAACTGCGTCAGTACGACCGCTTCCTGGAACCTCTCCTAATTTTTTACTGTGTCGTGGTACCTACAACAGTGCCATGATCAACTATCTAAACACAATAGCTGTGTAATTTTTTTTTTTTGAGGTGTCTGCTGTCCAAGTTGTGGGGAGGCCCCAACTGCGGCAGTACGACTGCTTCCTGATACCACTCTGATGTTGATTGACAGCCATTTTTTTTTTTGGGGGGGGGGATTTTAAGTCCCCACATCATCAGTGTTTCCCTTTTCAAAATTATGATGCTACATGCCTCATATACCCTAAAAAACCTTTTTAAAGCAATTTAAAGGCCACTTCCGGGATTAAACCAGGATATCCGAATCCGGTCGGATACTAGGGTCGGATATCCGAATCGGATTCGGATCGGAAAATTTTGAATTCGGATATCCGACCCGGATCGGATAGCGGGGTATCCGGATCCGAATCGGATCCGGATTTTGAAAAGGGGTATCCGAGCAGCACTGCATCGCACCTTTTGCTGGGTTCCCGCAAATTATACGCTTGTGGAGGATTTCCGCAGTGTCAGCGCACGTCTTGTGCGCTGATCACGGAGAGAATTCCACAATCGTTACACAGTCACTGTACCTGTTCACAGTACGTGTGTGTGACACACACACGTACTGTGAACAGGTACAGTGACTGGTGTTATTACATATCACACTGCATGCGCTCACATAGGTAGGCCGGTGCACTGAACAACAGGTAGGTATATGCAGTGATGGGTATTACAATGTGTACCTGTGACACATAGACAGGTACCGGACAGACACAGTGACACTGCATGCGCTCACGTAGGTAGGTGGGTGGGTGCACTGAAGTTAACAACAGGAAGGTATATGCAGTGATGGATGGGTATTATAATGTGCACCTGTCACACACAGACAGGTACCGGACAGGCACAGTGACACTGTGTGCGCTCATGTAGGTAGGTGGGTGCACTGTAAACAACAGGTAGGTATATGCAGTGATGGGTATTATAATGTGCACCTGTCACACAGAGACAGGTACCGGACAGGCACAGTGACACTGCATGCGCTCACGTAGGTAGGTGGGTGCACTGAAGTGAACAACAATGTGCACCTGTCACACACAGACAGGTAGCGGACAGGCACAGTGACACTGCGTGCGCTCACATAGTTAGGTGGGTGTACTGAAGTGAACAACAGGTAGGTATATGCAGTGATGGGTATTATAATGTGCACCTGGCACAGTAGTAATTATACCACCAAGGGGCCAAAGGCCAGCGCGACTGACTGACAGGGCTGTATATAATGCAAGTGGACCACACAAAAAAAAATAGATCACAAGAACAAGATTAGCTTTCAAAAGAGCTGTTGAGGGGTGTTTTTATCAATAATAATTAGCAAGGAGCAAGCTAACAAGCCTACAAGAGCCTAACTAAGCTTTCCCTATAGGTCTCTGCACAGCAGCTCTCCCTTCTCTAATTACTGCAGGCACACGAGTGAGTCCAATGCCTGACGCTGCCTGCATTGTATAAGGGGGGAGTGGCTCCAGGAGGAAGTGTAGCCTGATTGGCTACATTGTGCCTGCTGACTGTGATGTAGAGGGTCAAAGTTGACCCTAATGATGCACTATGGGGGAGAATCAAATTTCTGCAAACGTTTGTGATTCTCCGCGAACGCAAACCACGGAAGTTCGCTGGGAACCGTTCAGGTCATCTCTAGTGGGGAATAGTCCCTTGGCCCTCAACATTGAGGCAATTATGCTTAGGAAAGTACTATGTTAAAATCCATTTTGGGTTGGTTAGGATTTAAGCATGAATCTCACACTTCATTTGCTCCATCCTGATCAACAACTTCCATGGTTGATTAAGGGGTTTATGAGATTCTGGGAGAAGGGTTTTGTTGTTTTATTTCCACTTCTTATTTTTTTTTCCTTTAAAATAGTTCATGCACATGTGACTGCATTTTGAATATAAATTGTTCATTATGTACAACACTGCATGGTCACATCCATTTGTATTAACCCTTTAGCAGCTCATTTATTTAGAGGTTTGCTAGTGCTCCAGGCCAGTGTATTTTAGTACATTTTTCTTATTTCTCATTTGTTAAGTATCATTGCTACTAATCAGTGCTGGTTTAATGTGTATTTAATTCCACTTGTCACCAGGGACAGTTTGAGACAATAAAAGAGGACTTCTGCATTCAGTTTCTATATCCTCTGCTAGCAGAGAGACATTACAGCACTCCAAGAATTTACAGCACAATGAGTTCTACCACGCAGTGCACTAATCTCAAACAAGATAATGCCTTTGAAGCTGTTAATGGGTGAAATAAGCAAGGTAATACCCGGTAATGAACAGGCAAATGCAAATGATTTACACTAGCCCCTGCTTATTTTAATGAAGTCAACTGTTGATCATTATGTTCACAGAACTGCCAGAATTTGATTTTCTCTGCTCTTTACGGTTCAATTGTAGGTTGAGTGAGATGTTCACTTTTCACCAGGGCCGGATTTACCATAAGGCACAGTAGGCACGTGCCTACAGGCGCCTTGCTGGCGAGAGGCGGCACCCCACGCACCCCAAGAATGTACCCCTTGCCTGTGGCAACTAAAGATGCGCTTTACTTCTGTCCCTGTGCAGGAGTGCTGCTCCGCTCCTGTCTGGTCTGGTCCGCTCCTCTCCCTCTCTCCCTCAGATGCAGAGGCAGCGAAACTTACTTCCTCCCCGTCCCGCTGGCGGCGGCTGTTCTTTGCACTTTACCGGCAGTGTCCTTCTGTTCTGTGTCTTTAAGGGCCCTCGCTTGATGAGGTCATCAGGAGAGGACCCTTTCAATACAGGAGGATGCTGCCGGTAAAATGCAGTTCAAAGCCGCTGAATTGGGGAGGAAGTAAGTGCCGCTGCCCCTGCATCTTACATGATCTGAGGGAGGGAGAGGAGCAGAACACTTCACTACACTTCTGCATAGAACGGGCCCTGCAATCTAATAGAGTGACAACACGGCAGTAATCTGAGCTGAGAGGGGGTCATTCTTGGGACACCTGGCTGCAACGAAATGGGGGAGGAGAAGGGCAGGGGACATGTGTATTGCAGGGTGAGTGGAAGCCACTGCCTGAAAGGCTGGAACTGAAGAGGGAGTGTGATGCTGTCACTCACAGCTGTGGAGCACGGACATGACAAGGCTGTGGTGAAGAAGTTTTTTTTTTTCCCCCCTTTTAACTTGCTGCCTGAATGTCTGGCGGGGGAGAGGGGGAGTGAGAGGTGTGTGTGTGTATTCTGTGTGTCTTTGTGTGGGGTGTGTGTGTGTGTGTGTGTGTGTGTGTGTGTGTGTGTGTGTGTGTGTGTGTGTGTGTGTAGTGGTGTGTGTAGTGGTGTGTGTAGTGGTGTGTGTGTGTGTGTGTGTGTGTGTGTGTGTGTGTGTGTGTGTGTGTGTGTGTGTGTGTGTGTGTGTGTGTGTGTGTGTGTAGTGGTGTGTGTGTGTGTCTGTGTGTGTGTGTGTGTGTGTGTGTGTGTGTACAGAGTGTGTGTGTGTGTGTGGGGTGTGTGTGTGTGTGTGTGTGTGTAGTGTGTGTGTGTGTGTGTCTGTGTGTGTGTGTGTGTGTGTACAGAGTGTGTGTGTGTGTGTGTGTGTGTGTGTGTGTGTGTGTGTAGTGGTGTGTCTGTGTGTGTCTGTGTGTGTGTGTGTGTGTGTGTGTACAGAGTGTGTGTGTGTGTGTGGTGTGTGTGTGTGTGTGTGTGTGTGTAGTGTGTGTGTGTGTGTGTGTGTGTGTGTGTGTGTGTGTGTGTGTGTGTACAGAGTGTGTGTGTGTGTGTGTGTGTGTGTGTGTGTGTGTGTGTGTGTGTGTGTGTGTGTGTGTGTGTGTGTGTGTGTGTGTGTGTGTGTACAGAGTGTGTGTGTGTGTCTGTGTGTGTGTGGGGTGTGTGTGTCTGTGTGTGTATATGTATGTGTACTGTACGTGTGTATGTATGTGTATTGTGAGTGTGTGTAAAGAGTGTGTGTATGTACGATATGGCACGATCAATGGGATCAGCGGGGGATTGGCATGAGTGGGGGTGAGTAGATCTGCTAGGGGGATTACTCGCAGGTTGGGGGCCAGGTGCTCCCGTACACATGTCTAATTATCGGCTGAGGTGGTTGTTATTGGCCACCTCAGCCAACTTAAGTCAGGTGTGTATGGGCCTTTAGGGCAGGTTTACAGTGTAGGTGCTGGTCCCCCATGCACTTCTTCCTCAATCTGTGTGTGCCGCCTCCGGCTTTAATAAAGTCTGTGTTGCTTGTATTTGTTGCTGTATGTGTAAAAGAAGGCAATACAGGCTTCAGGAAAGCTGGAGAGGGCACACAGCAGGGATAGAGAAAGAGGCACATGAGGACAAACCAGGCAGCATTTGCCTGTATACTTGCATTCCTTACAGGCAGCTGGGCCAGTCTTTCGTGCACCACCCTGTACTTCATAAAGGCAGGGCAGTGGGTTGAAGTCTAGGCCACAGTCAGGCATTATAAGGGGAAGAGTTAATCTAGGCTGCAGGCAGCCAAGGATGTAACGATAGCCTCCCAGTACTCCTGTGACTGCAGAAGGGCCTGGGGACTTAAGGGAGCACATCTCTCTCCCACCATCTGAATAGCGGAGCAGGAATTCCAACTTCGGCTCTGGGTCCCCCTGTCTCTTCTTCACTCCTGCCTTTTAGCATGCAGCAGTGTTCCTCCATCAGGGTGCATGTCATGCAACATTGGGAGCCTCTGTAGGAACACTGCTGCATGCTGAATGGCTGCAGTGCAGAGGAGACCAGAGAACCTGGATTTCCAATGGTATTTGTGCTCCGCTGCTCTGCTATTCAGATGGGGGGAAGAGACCACACTCCCATGAAAAGTGTGTGTAATTTGGGGGTGTGGCCTGAACAGAGGGGCGGAGTTTAGGGCGCCATAAGTTCCGTGCCTATAGGCTCCTGACCTGTAAATCCGGCCCTGCTTTTCACATCTCAATTTGTAATCCTTTGACTTAGAAAAACAGAACACTAACGTGAAAAATGTAATTGGATAAGGGTCATATGTGTGAGCGTTGCATGAGTGGAGTCTGTGGGTTTCATCTATATTTCTTACATGCATATATGCACAATTGTTTTAAATTAACAGCAAAATTAAGAATAAAACAAATGCTTTACATTACCTATCTACTTTTTGAATCTAAGAAAGCTAGCGACTGAACATTTTTGAATCATGCCTCAGTCCAGAGAAAGAGAACCACTGATTTATACTATGCTGATAGAGTGGTGCAGAATAACAAAAAAACAAACAAAAATTAACATTGACAGCTTAATGTAAAACAACTGTGGCAGCCATAACTGTGCATGCCATGTGGATAGCCAGAAAACAAGAACTGCTTTTTTGACATAAAGACAGGTTTGGAAAACACTTTCCTAAATTTTCACAGTTTTCAGACCATTCCTTCTTATTGTTACTTCAGTGTCCTGGGTCATACATTTTGACTCTCTTCCTTTTATCTGTAACTTACTAACTTGCTTTAAAGGAAACCTGAAGTGAAAATAAATTTATGAGATAATCAATTCTACATGTAGTATGGATGATAAATAAAACATTAGTCACCTAGAATTGAGTCAGTTTAATGGATTAATTTTTTAAATTACATCATACTGTCACAGTTGCTGTTTAGAATCCACACTTTTGTTGAGATGAAGGATAAGTAATGGCCCTTTTAACCTGTCTCATTAATAGCCTTATATCTCTGTTTCTAAGCTGTTTTAGCCTTTATTTACCTTTCAGGATACCAGACTTAAATCACTGACAAGCTCTTTTGCATAGATAACAACTCTTGCTATACTGGAAAACAGAAAGGAACTTAAAGGAATACTATCGATACCCAAGTGTTCTAAAATGACAGTGTGTAAATAATGTCTAAGTAGCTGTGTAAACATTTTCCTACTTTTCATGTTAAATATCAGAGCCAAAAGCTGTAATTTATTGAGAGTAGGATTTAGCTATATTGAGACAAATCAATTGCAGAAGGGGTGTCTGCTTCAATGCACAGCCAGAGTTGCATATCAGACTACAGAAAGTAAATATCAAACATATCAAACTCTGAAAGCAAAAACAGTATGAAAAAGCTGTGACAATTAGTTACATTTCCTCTGCTCTCTTCAGACAGGTCAGTCAAAAACACAGGACACAGGAGCTGCAGCTGTTCTCTCTGTCACACACAGAGCTACACATAGAGTTAACTGATCAAGTGTCAGGGGAATTTCCCCTCTCCTCATGGCTCAGTCAGCCGTCAATTTTGACGTCAGTAAAGTTTGAATGTATTTTGATAACAGTAAACAAAGAAGTTGCTACTAAAATGTATACACCAGTACTTAGCAGCACTTCCCAAACAATTCCTGTGTCAATTGAAAAAAATATGTGAATCCATAGTATTCCTTTAAGAAAATGTATATCTAGGGCTAGTATTATATGTACCTATGTTTATCTCATCATGTCACATATTACTTCAAGTGCACATTAAGAGCTAAAACATCTGAAAAAAAAGTGAGACCAGCAGAAATATGAATAGTACACTAGCTTTAAAAAAAATCTATCTTTAAAGTAAAACATTGTCATATAGACAGTGTCTATAAATATTGTTGGTGAACATTGCTACTACAGACATTCTCCACTATTACTCTTCGTTTCAAGAATGCTTTAATAACAAGTTTCAGAAAAGTTTCATAGGCAATTACTAAGGTTTTAAATGAGTCTTGTGAGGAGATTTTCCTTTCAAAAATTTGGAAACAGATTGTTTTTGTACGGTCTACTCTAATGGAGACTTGAGTACCTGGGACATATTGTTCTTTGAGAAAGCTTAGATGATTAGTTCCACTCTAAACTCCACCTCTGCTTGTCTCTCATCAGAAAAAAGGACTTTCACCAGGCTGTCACATGAACCACTCTAAGGTGGTTGCATACTTCTTGAAAATATTTTTTTTAAGTTCTCATCATCAACAACAACAGCAAGAAATTTATAATGGACCCAACGTGTATACACTTGTTTTAGACCAGTACATAGTGATGTGTACAGGGGAAAAAGTTATGTGGTCATAAACTAAAGACTAAACATGTGGTTTTTCAGTTTTGATTTAAAAACCTGTTCAGGGTTGGAGCTGTCTTGATTAAATTTGGCAAGACATTCCATGGGGTAGGGGCAACATGACAGATATCTTGGGCTCCAATGGTTTTTATTTGAACTCTAGGGGTGGTCACGTTATTGGGTCCTTTTGATCTGAGGTTGTGTGAGGTGTGACACAGTTGCAACAAATCCTTAAGTTATCTAGGGCCTAGGTCATTTAGGGATTTGAATGTTAGCATGCTAATTTTAAAAAAGGATTCTCCATTTTGTGGAGATTTTATTTACTTCTCTTCCACACATAATATTGAATGTGTTCTGATTGTAAAATACGCCACGCTTTGTGTACTTGTAAATATAAACCCACCTTTCAAAGCCAAAATAATTTGGAACACAATAGATTTGACTTATTCAGAACAATTCGGGCTATATTATAGAGACCAGATAAAGTAATATTTGCATCAAAGACAGACAGCCTTAAGACACTGATATTGAGATACAAATGCTTTTATTTTATTGATATTCAGATAAAAATATACATTTTGTTGAGTCAAAGAAATAGTAACCTAATAATATTTGGAGTACTTCCACGTTTATTAAAGGCTTGTCTAGGCATTATGAAAGGCCATATGATTTTACTTACTCAGCAAATACATGGTGTGTGTTTGAGTGCTTGACCAGCAGTGCAGTTCTATTCTATTACTTTTTTTCATTTAGCCATCTAGATTCAATCTGGGGTCCTATATATTTCTATGCACTTTCTTTCTATGTGTTCTGAGGGAATCAGATATTTTGCTGACTGTTAAGCATTACTTTTTAGTCTGTACTTTTTATAGTCGGTAGCTGTGTCTTTTCTGTGTCTTTCCATTCCACTCCCCTGAAAGAAGTTTGCTAAATGTCAGAAGATAACATAAAATATACATAATAATATCAATGTTGTATTTATAAACAATAACACAGCAGATTTTGCTTCCAATCTTCCTCTTCAAAACATTTCTGAGGCCCTTTGCTTCTTATTGTTAGCATGTGCAGTTAGTACATGTTTGCAAACACAGTTATGGGAGTTGTCATCTATACAGTTTCCTAACGCACACCCCTGCACCATGCAAACAATCCCCCATTGTTTGTCACTGCGTCTGAAAGCATTACTTATATTCCCTGGATCTGTTGTCAATACACCAGATCAAATCAGCACACTCTGCAACAGGGGCGTTTCTAGGGTCCTTGGAGATTGGGGGCACCAGGTGGGGAGGTATAAAATGGGCGTGGCCATGAGGTGAGTGGGAGTGGCCATGGGTGGGGCCAAATGTACATGAACTTAGCAGCGGTGTAAGCTACAGATAACGGGCCTGCCCATCGAAATATTGGATGGAGCCCCCTGTCCTTTATTTAGATACTTTACAATCAGTATAGGCATAGATCAAAGATGTATACGCACATACAATTTTGATTGGTCAATCACTGACCACCAATTTTACCACCCCCGTGCAGTAAGTGGGCCAACAGACAATGAATTTTATGAACAGAGCTAATATTGGCTAATCAAAATTGTATGTGTGTACCAGGCTTTACAGCTAATACTGTACATACTGAAAGTAGCAGGGATCAGCATACAATACAGCTGGTTTACAATCAGTAAAGGCACAGAGTAACACCTTACACTGTACACACTGGAGGTAGATCAGCACACAGTGCAGGCACTAGAGAACAGCGTATACTGTACATACTGTAGGCAGCAGAATTCAGCACACTGCAGCTAGCGTGCCAAAAATATGAGGATCACGTTGTGCGTCGCACTTATCGCGCCGCACCGAAAAATGGGTGGGCCATGGACCAGAATGTAGGTGTGGTAACGGGTGGAGACAAATTTACATGAATGGGACATTAGATTAGGACAGTGGTGGCGAACCTTTTGGAGGCCGAGTGCCCAAACTGCAACCCAAAAGTCACTTATCTATCGCAAAGTGGCAACAGCAATTTAAACTAAATACTGTACAAACGTTTTAACTCATACATGAACATTATGGAAAATCCAAGTTGAAAATAAACTGTGAAGATAAACAATTTCATCCATCCTACTCCTGAAAAATTTATTCAATTTTTTAGAACCTCCCAGTTTTATTTTCTGTTTTAAAAAGCTAAAAAAGTAGGTTTAATGCTATTGTCTCATATGATAAGGATTCAGCTTTTCCCATAGTCTCGCAGTTAGCAATCATGTGACCCCCAACAAGAAAAATTCAGCAATCATGATGCCCCCGACAAGACAAATTCAGCAATCGTGAGGTCCCCGACATGACAAATTCAGCAATCGTGAGGCCCCCGACATGACAAATTTAGCAATCGTGAGGCCCCCGACCAGGGCCGGCCCTAGACTTTTCGCCGCCTTAGGCAAATTTAGGAGAAAATTGCTGCCGCGCCCCCCCATCCGTGGGTGCGGGGGGGGGGGGCGGCTGCCGAGCAGGAGGGGTAGCAGGCAGGTCGGGGGTATTGGGCCTAGCGGTGGGGAGGGGGTCGGACCCCTCCCCTCCCTCGCCTGGGTCTCCTGATCTGCGCTCCCCTCCAGCTGTAATTAGGAAGCAGCCACTTGCAGATCGTAAGAGGCACGGGCGGGGAGGACTCACCTTATCCGCGTTCCATCGTGCGCTCCACTGACGTCACTTCCTGCATCGCCGTCCACATACAATACAGTGGGCGGCGATGCAGGAAATGACGTCAGTGGAGCGCTTGCTGGAACGTGGAAAAGGTGAGTCCTCCCCGCCCGTTGCCTCTTACGATCTGCAAGCGGCTGCTTCCTAGCTACAGCTGGAGGGGAGCGCAGATCGGGGGACCCAGGCAAGGGAGTGGGGGTCCGACCCCCCTCCCCACCACTAGGCCCAATACCCCCGACCTGCCCGCTACCCCTCCGGCTTGGCGCCCCCCCCCCCCCCGGGCGGGTGCTGCCCCTAGAAGTTTGCCGCCCGAGGCAAATGTTTCACTCCGCCTCATGAGCGGGCCGGCCCTGCCCCCGACATGACAAATTCAGCAATCGTGACGCCCCCAACATGACAAATTCAGCAATCATGACGCCCCCAACATGACAAATGCAGCAATCGTGACGCTCCCGACATGACATATTAAGCAATCGTGACGGCCCCCGACATGACAAATTCAGCAATCATGAGGCCCCCAACAAATCATGAGGCCCCCAACAAGACAAATTCAGCAATTATGAGGCCTCCAACAAATCATGAGGCCCCCAACAAGACAAATTCAGCAATCTTGAGGCCCCCAACAAATCATAAGGCCCCCAACAAGACAAATTCAGCAGTCATGAGGCACATAAATGGACAGCATTTCACATAAATAGGCAAAATGCCCACTTAATATGGTAGCCCCCCAAGTTAGGTAGTGAGTGACAGGCACCTCCAGTTAGGTAGTGAGTGACAGGGACCCCAGTTAGTGAGTGACAGGGACCCCCGATAGTGAGTGACAGGGACCCCCGATAGTGACAGGGACCCTTGATAGATAGTGACAGGGACCCCAGTTAGTGAGTGACAGGGACCCCAGTTAGATAGTGACAGGGACCCCAGTTAGATAGTGACAGGGACCCCCGATAGTGAGTGAAAGGGACCCCCGATAGTGAGTGACAGGGACCCCCGATAGTGAGTGACAGGGACCCCAGTTAGTGAGTGACAGGGACCCCTGTTAGCTAGTGAGTGACAGGGACCCCCGATAGTGAGTGACAGGGACCCCCGATAGATAGTGACAGGGACCCCCGTTAGATAGTGACAGGGACCCCAGTTAGTGAGTGACAGGGACCCCAGTTAGTGAGTGACAGGGACCCCAGTTAGTAAATGACAGGGACCCTGTTAGCTAGCAAGTGCCAGGGACCCCAGTTAGTGAGTGACAGGGACCCCGTTAGCTAGCGAGTGACAGACAGGGACCTCCGATAGTGAGTGACAGGGACCCCAGATAGATAGTGACAGGGACCCCAGTTAGTGAGTGACAGGGACCCCAGTTAGTGAGTGACAGGGACCCCCGATAGTGAGTGACAGGGACCCCCGATAGATAGTGAGTGACAGGGACCCCCGTTAGCTAGTGAGTGACAGGGACCCCCGATAGATAGTGAGTGACAGGGACCACCGTTAGATAGTGACAGAGACCCCAGTTAGTGAGTGACAGGGACCCCAGTTAGTGAGTGACAGGGACCCCAGTTAGTGAGTGACAGGGACCCCCGTTAGCTAGTGAGTGACAGGGACCCCTGATAGTGAGTGACATGGACCCCCGATAGATAGTGAGTAACAGGGACCCCCGATAGATAGCGAGTAACAGGGACCCCAGTTAGTGAGTGACAGGGACCCCTGATAGTGAGTGACAGGGACCCCTGACAGTGAGTGACAGGGACCCCCAATAGATAGTGACAGGGACCCCTGATAGATAGTGACAGGGACCCCAGTTAGTGAGTGACAGGGACCCCCGTTAGCTAGTGAGTGACAGGGACCCCCGATAGTGAGTGACAGGGACCCCCATTAGCTAGTGAGTGATAGGGACCCCCGATAGTGAGTGACAGGGACCCCCATTAGCTAGTGAGTGACAGGGACCCCCGATAACTAGTGAGTGACAGGGACCCCCGATAGCTAGTGATTGACAGGGACCCCTGATAGATTGTGACAGGGACCACAGTTAGTGAGTGACAGAGACCCCAGTTAGTGAGTGACGGGGACCCCCTTTAGCTAGTGAGTGACAGGGACCCCCGATAGTGAGTGACAGGGACCTCCGATAACTAGTGAGTGACAGGGACCCCCGATAGCTAGTGAGTGACAGGGACCCCCATTAGGTAGTGACTAGTGAGTGACCTCGCAGCCAGCAGACCTCGATCAGCGCCGCGGGCGACCTGACCAGATAGAGCGGGCGCCGGACGCACCACGCTGTATATGCGGAAGTGATGTCACTTCCGCATATCAGCGGTGTACGCTAGGACCTAGCGCCCGCTGCGTTTGGTCGCCCGCTGATCGAGGTCTGAAGCTCTGGCCGCGGGGTCAGCCGGGGGGGGGGGGGGGGGGCTAGGCAGCGGCGGCCGGGGAGGCAGCGGCGGCCAGGAGGGGACAGCGGGCACCCCTGGGGAGGAGATCCGCGGCACCCCAGGACAGATTGGGGGCACATGCCCCCCCCCCCCCCCAAAATAGGGCTAGCGACACCCCTGCTCTGCAATCTTTTCTGAAAACTACTGATCCTCTGTGTGGATCCAGATCACTTATCACCATACACATTTCTGAGTCTTTTGTTAATATTGACAGAAGTATTTGGTAGAAAATGCAATGACTGCTGTTTGTTTCTACTTTATATTCATGGTAATATAGGAGCAAGACATACAGAAGTAATGTCAGTCATGCAGTAAGAGTTACTCTGCTGTTGTAAAAATATTACATTTGGATTAATGGACAGCTTTATGGTTTTCAGCAATTTGTACTACAATCGCTTTTCTGTGGCATTGGAGCAGACAGAAAAGTATTTACTCTCCAGGACAGTAAATGTTCTTTGGGTGGCCATGTCATTGGTCATCCTCTCATTAACTCATTTTTCTGTATATTAAATACCAGGAACACTCCACAAGGCATGCCAGTTTGAAGATGCTCTGGTGCAGTTGTCAAGCCATTGTAATTTCGCCATAATCATAGTCGCTCCAACCATTTTTCCTGCTTTTAACACATCGCCTCGCCTTTAGGAGCTGACTGTTTACTTGCTACCCAATATGACCCAGCACTAGACAGATGTTATTGTAATAAAATAATAAAAAACAACTGTCATCGATTTTAATCTTATTGCTGACCAATATGGATGAGTTTCTGGATTCAAGATCTGAGTTTTGTCTTTACACATGCGGGCCATGGCAGGGGAAGTTAACTCATCAAACCACATACAGGGTTCCATGGAAGCATCGTATTATCCCAAATGGAAAAAAATTGATAAAATCTGTCAAATAGAAATTAAATCTCTGCATGACAACCTTTCTTGGATATTGATAGAACTTTCAAGGTCAGTGGCATAGCTAAGGAGCTGAGAACCCCGATGCAAGTTTTACATTGGGGCCCCCTAAGCACTCTATACATAACAATTGATATGGTGCACAAAACCTGCCCATGGAAACTACAGTGGCAGAGGTGCAAGAAGGGGATGGAGGACAGTTTGTTAATGATTATTATCATTCAAAACATCTATAGAAAAGAATATTATGATTCTAACCCGCACATGTCACTTTCCAGAATAGATCACTGTTGGGCTGTGCTGTCCTCTTTGCCCTTAATCAAATCGGCTGCTATACACCCCATCCCATGGTCGGATCATGATATGAACGTCTTGATAGTCTCCTCTCTTACGCAGCGCCCCCCCCCCCGAATTCAGATGGGTATTGAATAACTACCTCCTCACGGATGACAGCGCAGTCCAACAAATAAAACAAGAAATCCTCAATTATTTTGCTACTAATGAAAATGTTGAGGGCTTATCAGATCTTACAATTTGGGAAGCGCATAAAGTGGTAATCAGGGGAATACTAATACAGATAGCTTCAAAAAGGAAAAGGGATAGGCTACAAGCAAATCACTAAACTAGAAAAAGAATACACAACACAATATGAACTCTTTAGGAATAATCCCAACCCAGACACTAAAAATGAGCTACGGAAAATGGAAATTGCACTCAATCTCTGTATGACCGAACTAGCTGAGAAACAAATTTCTCACACTAAATTAAAATTCTACCTCAAAAACAATAAACCCGACACTCTCCTAGCAAATCGCCTTAGACAAACCAACTCAGCATTTAAACCCATTACTTTGCAGACAGAACAAGACCAGCCAACCTCAAACCCTCTCAAAATAGTGGAAATATTCCAGCAAAACTTAGCACGGCTTTACAACTCTCCAGATGAGACCCCAGAAAATGAATTAATCGACTATCTATCGGGGGTGCCTCTTCCAGCACTCCCTGAGGGCCTTAAGGACCTGATGGATAAAGAAATCTCTGCAAGCGAGGTACAGCAGGCTACCCTTAAGCCAAACAAGCAACCCGGACCGGATGGCTTTAGAGCCTCATATTACAAGAAATTCAGTGACATTCTAACCCCCAGACTAGTTTCAGCGTTTAATAGTATAACTAAGGGAGCCCAGTTCCACTCAGAATCAGTCATGGCCACTATCTCGATGATTCCAAAGCCTAACTCTGACCACTTAAAATGGTCTAACTATCGCCCAATCTCGCTACTAAATATTGACATCAAATTATTGGCAAAAATCCTGGCTACGCGCCTCAACTCAGCAATCACCTCAGTTATAAGTCACGACCAGGTCAGATTTATGCCACATAGACAGGCAAGCGATGGCGTTAGGCGCCTTCTGCATCTAATACACCAGGCCCGCATTTCCCAGCTCCCATCTATGCTCCTTTCACTAGATATAACCAAAGCATTTGATTCTGTATCCTGGCTTTACCTCATAGCTGCACTTCAGGCTTGGGGTTTTGGCACTGGCATGATAAGATGGGTTAGGGCCCTCTATTCCCTTCCTTCGGCAACTGTAGCATACAACGGTTTTAAGTCCCCCCCCCCTTCCCCATTTCTCGGGGCACTCGTCAAGGCTGCCCCCTTTCCCCCTTACTATTTGCTCTGACAATTGAACCACTTGCGATTCAAATCAGAAACTGTTCAGAGATACATGGCATACCACTAGGGAAAATAACACATAAGGTGGGCTTGTTTGCAGATGACTTGATAGTCTGCATCTCTCGTCCTACTAAATCATTACTGGCTCTAACTAAAATTCTGAGGCATTTTGGCAAGATTTCAGGGCTTTGTGTAAACCCAGCCAAATCAAAGGCTTTAAACATCTCTCTTTCATCTCAACTGACGCAGGCACTACAAGACGCCTTTGAATTTGAATGGGACTGTCATAAACTCCCATATCTTGGAATCTACCTCACTAACTCTTATGACTCACTATATCAGCAAAATTTCCCCCAGCTTGCTAAAGAATTAACAGACTTACTGGAGTGCTGGAAGAGGTACTCTATCTCTTGGATGGGCAGGATAGCGGCCATAAAAATGACCTTCCTTCCTAAACTATTATATGCACTCAGACTGTTGCCGATCCCTCTCTCTTCATCATTTCTTGAATCCCTTCAGCGGAAAATTAACAGCTTTATTTGGGGGGCCCAAAAATCAAGGTTTAAAAAATGCTATCTCTACCGACTAAGAGCGGATGGAGGGATGGGAGTACCCAACATTTCCCACTACTATAAGGCAGCTCAGCTAGCCATTTTGTCAAACTGGCACCTTCAGGATGATAAACCCACTTGGGTGGAAATGGAAAGCCAGATTGTCGAGCCTATCAATATTAAAAATCTTCTTTGGCTTACACCATCATATCGCACTAAAATCGACAATCCTATTATAAGGCACTCTCTTCAGGTATGGGATAGCTGCAAGTACTCAGGTCGCTTAATGTCCGCCCACAGGCCACTATTGTCTATCCTGGGTAATCCCTCTTTCCCCGTGGCTTTAAAATCTTCCAGCTCATATCATTGGTGGTCCTCTGCGAAACTTCATAGAATCCAAGATTTTATTACTAATACGGGCATTATATCTTTTGACCGTTTGAGGGAAAAATGTGCTCTTCCAACTTCTGAACAGTTCCGATATATGCAAATTTCACATTTTGTAAAACAACACCTTGTGAATATAGAGTCCCCGACGACCAAAACACCCTTTGAAGATATATGTGACACTAACCCACTCTCCTCTGGGATTATCTCACTCATATATAGAGAACTTACCCTCACCGATTCACAAAGTAAACCCGATTACATACTCAAATGGAAAAAAGAATTAGGACTGCAGGTAGAGTACACAGATATGTGCGATATTTGGGAAAATATTCCCAAATCATCAATAAACGCTGACCTAGTTGAGGTAAACTATAAACTGCTATTCAGGTGGTACCTAGTCCCGCAGAGGATGGTTAAGTATAATAAACAGTGCTCGGGTACATGCTTCAGAGGGTGCGGAATGACTGGCTCCTTTGCCCACATATGGTGGAATTGCAGTAAAGTACGTAGACTGTGGATTAGGGTATGCAACTGGGCTTTATTCCTAATAAATGGCCCGGTTCCACGTAAACCTCTCCATGTTTTACTGGGATGCCCCTATCCGCACCTATCTTCCGCTCAAAATGCCCTCATTAATCATATTTTTACTGTAACCAAAATTAAGATAGCGGCAGCCTGGAATTCCCAATCTTTATCATTTGAGGCTATCAAACACAGGCTTGGCCATATATTATTTTTTGAGAAACTAAGGGCACGAATGAATGATAGTATGAAAAAGTTTCACAAAATTTGGGACCCTCTTATAACTTACTTACTGAGCCCTGAACAAGTAACTATGGCGCGCAATCACTGAAACCCACAAGGGCCTCTACCACGGTTACGGTTGAGATACATACTCGATGGAACAGCATGGACACCCCTCGTCTCTGGAATTTCTAGTCTTTTTCTTCTCTTTCCTTTCCTCTCTATATTCCTACCTATCTATGCTATTTACTTCTCCTCTACTTGGGACTCTACCCTTCTTCCTCTAATACCTGATTTTCGTGATAAAGTAACTATATTAGTTTACAGATACAGGAGATCTTAAGGGCATAGACTCCTTGATAGTGATTAAGTTATACTACACATTATCCCCTTTCTCTTTCCACCCTTTGGTTCTACCCTTTATAGTAGGTACCTAATTAAGCGTAAATACCGCTTTCTATGTACAGTGGGCCAGCCCGACCTCACTGGAGGCTCACGTTTCAAATCTAAGGGTACCAAACCACCCACTGTAGGATGATCTTCATCCGGCCCGGGCAGGGTTAAGGACGGATGATAGACGTCCTTCATAACAGCTCTCCTCTGTGTACTTTTTGTTATGTCCTATCACTACCCAATGTTCAGTCCCTGTGATTTTTCTTATTATCCCCCCCCCCCCCCAAAGGGTTTATGAAGGTGAAATTATGATATATAATCCTCTCTGTTTCTAAGTATACATTTGATTCAAATTGTGCTCTGTATTTTCTAGTCCTACTTTTACTGTAACCAAGGTTCATATACTTCTATGTTGTATTACTGTTTGTTACTCTTCACAAAAACTTCCAATGAAAAAGATTGAAATAAAAAAGAAAAGAATATTATGAGCACAGGACCAATAGGAAGGCTAATACTGCAGTTGAGGGAGTGCCCCAGCGGGCCCCTCTGGCTCAAGGACCCCGATGCAGTTGCAGCCTCTGCACCCCCTTTTGCTATTCCCCTGACCAAGGTTGAAAAACAACATTTGGCTTTAAATGTGTACGTTATAAATTGTAACTAAAGACATTTGTAGAAAACCTTTATTTCCAAACAGACTTGGGAAACCATTATATTTAAGGTTATCATGTTAAGACTAGCTATAGAGAAAGTCAAGTATACAAAAATGGTCTCAAGGTGGCATATGTATCTTATAATGCTATCCAGTCTTTCTGCACAGTTGCTCGTTTTTATTTATTTTTTTTTTCTTTGCTATTCTTGTATTTCTGTTCTGTTTCTTTATTTATGTTTGTGCGACTTTTTAGTCAAGCTTCTGTATTTCTTATCCTGAATAGAGTTGGGCCGAACGGTTCGCCTGCGAACGGTTCCATGCGAACTTCCGTGGTTCGCGTTCGCGTCCCGCAGGCGAACCTTTGCGGAAGTTCGGTTCGCCCCATAATGCACATGGAGGGTCAACTTTGACCCTCTACATCACAGTCAGCAGGCCCAGTGTAGCCAATTAGGCTACACTAGCCCCTGGAGCCCCACCCCCCCTTATATAAGGCAGGCAGCAGCGGCCATTATGGTCACTCGTGTGCTGCCTGCGTTAGTGAGAGTAGGGCGAGCTACTGCAGACTGTCTCTCAGGGAAAGATTAGTTAGGCTTAACTTGTTCCTGTGTGGCTGCATACCTGTTCTGTGAACCCACCACTGCATACCTGTGCTGTGAACCCACCACTGCATACCTGTGCTGTGAACCCACCACTGCATACCTGTGCTGTGAACCCACCACTGCATACCTGTTCAGTGAACCTGCCACTGCATACCTGTTCTGTTCAGTGGACCCGCCACTGTATACCTGTTCATTGAACCCACCACTGCATACCTGTGCTGTGAACCCACCACTGCATACCTGTTCTGTGAACCCACCACTGCATACCTGTTCAGTGAACCCGCCACTGCATACCTGTTCTGTTCAGTGGACCCGCCACTGTATACCTGTTCATTGAACCCACCACTGCATACCTGTGCTGTGAACCCACCACTGCATACCTGTTCTGTGAACCCACCACTGCATACCTGTTCAGTGAACCCGCCACTGCATACCTGTTCTGTTCAGTGGACCCGCCACTGTATACCTGTTCAGTGAACCCGCCACTGCATACCTGTTCTGTTCAGTGGACCCGCCACTGTATACCTGTTCAGTGAACCCGCCACTGCATACCTGTTGTGTTCAGTGAACCTGCCACTGCATACCTGTTCTGTGAACCCGCCACTGTATACCTGTTCTGTTTAGTGAACCCGCCACTGCATACCTGTTCTGTTCAGTGGACCCGCCACTGTATACCTGTTCAGTGAACCCGCCACTGCATACCTGATGTGTTCAGTGAACCTGCCACTGCATACCTGTTCTGTGAACCCGCCACTGTATACCTGTTCTGTTTAGTGAACCCGCCACTGTATACCTGTTCTGTTTAGTGAACCCGCCACTGCATACCTGTTCTGTTCAGTGGACCCGCCACTGTATACCTGTTCAGTGAACCCGCCACTGCATACCTGTTGTGTTCAGTGAACCTGCCACTGCATACCTGTTCTGTGAACCCGCCACTGTATACCTGTTCTGTTTAGTGAACCCGCCACTGTATACCTGTTCTGTTTAGTGAACCCGCCACTGCATACCTGTTCTGTTCAGTGGACCCGCCACTGTATACCTGTTCAGTGAACCCGCCACTGCATACCTGTTGTGTTCAGTGAACCTGCCACTGCATACCTGTTCTGTGAACCCGCCACTGTATACCTGTTCTGTTTAGTGAACCCGCCACTGTATACCTGTTCTGTTTAGTGAACCCGCCACTGCATACCTGTTCTGTTCAGTGGACCCGCCACTGTATACCTGTTCAGTGAACCCGCCACTGCATACCTGTTGTGTTCAGTGAACCTGCCACTGCATACCTGTTACCAACTCACCGGAAAGGTGGAAAGGATGCAGCACATGCAGAACCAGCTGTCAACTATGCTTTACAATGCCTTTAAGGGTGATGTGACGGCACAACGCCAGCAAGGTACCACTGCCACTAATCCTCCTCCCGTGTCCACGCAGTCAAAGACAGGACGCTCCAGCGATCTCATGGTGATGTCGGACATGCGGACGTTCTTTAGTCCAACGCCTCGCCGTAGCCCTTCCGGATCCACCCTCCACCAACGCCTGGAACGGCAGGTAGCCGACTACCTGGCCTTAAGTGCGGATGTAGACACTGCTGTGAACAGCGATGAGGAACCCTTGAACTACTGGGTGCGCAGGCTTGACCTGTGGCCAGAGCTGTCCCAATTTGCCATCCAACTTCTCTCCTGCCCTGCCGCAAGCGTCCTGTCAGAAAGGACCTTCAGCGCAGCTGGAGGCATTGTCACAGAGAAGAGAAGTCGCCTAAGTCACAAAAGTGTTAAGTACCTCACCTTTATCAAAATGAATGAGGCATGGATCCCGGAGGGCTGCTGCCCGCCCCAAGACTAAGTCAGTCCCCGCACACACAGCATCTCTGCCTGCACGCCGTGTGACTGGCTGCCTGGCCTGCCCCAAGAAGACTAAGTCGCTCCCAGTCCCTCCACACAGCATGTCTGCCTGCAGACCGCTTGACTACCTTCTCCGCCACCACCAACAGGGTCCGGGACTCCAGGCGGATTGCTGAATTTTTTAGGCCGCTGCTAGCAGCGGCCGCTGTAATAATTTTTCTGGTGCGTGTACATGACTGCCTAATTTTTCTGGCTGCACTGTGGGCAGCTGCAACAACAAAAGAAAAGGCATGTACATGTGCCCATTCCCCTTCGTGATCATTACCTTGCCGTGGTGAAGGGGCTTGCGTATCACAATGAAGCAATGACCGCTTGACTACCTTCTCCGCCACCACCAACAGGGTCCGGGACTCCAGGCGGATTGCTGAATTTTTTAGGCCGCTGCTAGCAGCGGCCGCTGTAATAATTTTTCTGGTGCGTGTACATGACTGCCTAATTTTTCTGGCTGCACTGCGGGCAGCTGCAACAACAAAAGAAAAGGCATGTACATGTGCCCATTCCCCTTCGTGATCATTACCTTGCCGTGGTGAAGGGGCTTGCGTATCACAATGAAGCAATGACCGGCGCCTAGATGAGTGTCTCTGGGGGCACACCCACGATAATAAGGTCGTTGCCTCATTGTGGTCAGACCAAATTTGATCAGCTGGACAGTCACTGTTCTGTCATTCAGCTACATCAGCCAGGCGACCATATGGGCTGTAAAGCCACCAAAACCTGCACTCTCGCCATGGTGCGCACCAGTCCAGCACGGCCGTCACTACACAAACAGCTGTTTGCGGTGCGTTACACGGTGAGTTTGGTGTGTCAGTGTGAAGCAGTACCTTAATTACACTACCTGATTGATGTATACACATGCAAGATGTTTGAAAGCACTTTAGGCCTGTCATTTAGCATTCAATGTGATTTCTGCCCTTAAAACGCTGCTTTGCGTCAAATCCAGATTTTTCCCGGGGACTTTTGGCATGTATCCCACTCCGCCATGCCCCCCTCCAGGTGTTAGACCCCTTGAAACATCTTTTCCATCACTTTTGTGGCCAGCATAATTAATTTTTTTTTCAAAGTTCGCATCCCCATTGAAGTCTATTGCGGTTCGCGAACTTTAACGCGAACCGAACCTTCCGCGGAAGTTCGCGAACCCGGTTCGCGAACCTAAAATCGGAGGTTCGGCCCAACTCTAATCCTGAAATTTCTTACATGCAGACTAGCTCCGACAAGATCTGGATCTATTAAAATTTGTAAAAAGTCTTTGGGTGGATATAGTCTTAAAATAATATTATAACTCAACTTTTGTAGCTGTCAAAATAGTAATATGTTTGTTAAGACTGCACACAGAGTATTAAAACTATGATTAGAGTGTACTCAATGGGAAATGTGACATGATGACATAGACTTGTGTTTGTGCAGACACAAGCATACAAATAACTAGGCTGTGTTCCCTTGTTTTCTTTCATCCAGAAAGAGTTAAACATTAAGATATGCAAGTGACAGTTTTAGATTAAAAAAAGAAAAAAAAAGTCATTTTTAGGAGTAAGAGAATAAATATAATATCTCATTAGTTAGTTTTTATCTCAGATTAATTTTAAATAGATACAATAACTCCTTAGTTTAAACCATGAAACCTTTATTAGAGACCTGAGCAAGTAATTTAATTAGAATTGTAATGTAATGAGAATGTAATAATAATAATAGACAACCAAAGGTGTCTATACATCTGCCAATTATAAAGAGAGAACTTACTTTAAGCATAATTTGCTAATGGTAGTAAGTGCATGGTTTGCCTAGTTTTTGCGTCTAGATTGCTATTTACTAATATACTCTGAGGATAGGAAGGACGTAAACAGCCTGTGAAAGTAATTGTAGCCTAACGTCTCAGGAGCTTCTTGCTGTGATAGTTCTCTTCATTAAGGACTAAATATAAAATGAATGTCGAAAACACAAATCCATTGTTAAAATTATACTGACTATCTTTATTCAGTATTTGTGTGCATGTGTGTGTGCATCTAAACTGCTACTAAATATTTAGATAAACATTCTTTGTTTGTCTCATACTTTCAGTTTAATTGTTTAAAAATTGCATTTTGCATCAGTGTCCAGTTGTTGGGCCAGAACATCCCCATCTCCCCAGAGTGTGTCCTTCTACTGTAGTTGTAGAGGTACTGGTTGACGACTTTCTCTTGTTCTAGCAGGCAAGAGAACATAAGGAGGATCGAATTCCATCGAGTCGGGCTATTGCAAATCAGGCGTCTCACCGGCAACTTGTTTCTCTGCTGAATATCGGCAAAGTGTGCCATGGCCGTGTAAGACCGGCTGAAATGCCCACACACCTTCCTGGCCTGCTTCAGGACATCCTCTAAGCCTGGGTACTTTGACACAAATCTTTGAATGAATAGATTCAGCACATGTGCCATGCAGGGTACATGTGTCATCTTTCCCAAATTTAAAGTGGAAATGAGATTGCTGTCGTTGTCACACACCACGTTGCCAATCCCAGCTGGTGCGGGGTTAGCCACTGATCCACCTGTTTGTTAAGAGCAGCCAGGAGAGCTGCTCCAGTGTGACTCTCCACTTTGAGACAGGACATGCCTAAGATGGAAGCAGTAGATTTGGGCGCATGAGACAAGTGGACAAAAAGGGCGCCCCATTCACTTCCATTATAAATATCGTTTAATGGGCGCTGAACGGGGAAAATAAGGCGCCGGAGATTTTTAAGGATTTATAACGGCGCCCGGAGATTTTTAAGGATTTATAACTATGTTTGTGATGATTTAAGTTTACAAAATGAGCCCGTGACGAATAACGTTTATGAAGATAATAAATCACTATTTCTAAAACATTTCTAACACATTATTATCCACCCAAAAAAATAATTTACATTTTTTTTCTTTACATTTTTTATTTATTAATGTCTATAAAATATTATTATCCATAGGGGGTTTTAGGTTTAGGCACCAACAGGGGGGTCTTAGGTTTAGGCACCAACTGGGGGGTCTTAGGTTTAGGCACCAACAGGGGGGTCTTAGGTTTAGGCACCAACAGGGGGGTCTTAGGTTTAGGCACCAACAGGGGGGTCTTAGGCACCAACAGGGGGGTCTTAGGTTTAGGCACCAACAGGGGGGGTCTTAGGTTTAGGCACCAACAGGGGGGTCTTAGGTTTAGGCACCAACAGGGGGGTCTTAGGTTTAGGCACCAACAGGGGGGTCTTAGGTTTAGGCACCAACAGGGGGGTCTTAGGTTTAGGCACCAACAGGGGGTCTAGGGGTTAGGGATAGGTACAGGGAGGGTTTTTAATAAACGAAAATATAAGTTTCACTTTACAAACAGGGAAGATTAACGTTTTAAGAATTGCCGATCTCATACACATTATTTAGTGATTTATAAATTCTTAAAACACTATTTATAAACGAAATTCTACACAATAATTTCTATAAACGATATTTCCATTTATCGTTTATACCACGCGCCCTTTTTTCCCGACGCCCTTTTCGTACGTACGCCCTAAGATGGCGTGACACCATCGTACCTGGCATGCAGCATAGGCCCTGGGGAGCTGGGGCTGTGTAGCTGGAGAGGAGATCACAGCATCAGTAGAGTTGAACTGCCACTCAGCCAAGGAGGACGAGGATGACGACAGCGAAGAGGATGTAGTAGGAGGAGTAGGAGGAGAAGGAGAGAAGGTGACAGCAGGTCCGCTGCACAGCCACGTACTCCCTGCTTGCCAGCGGTCACCAGGTTCACCCAATGGGCTGTGTAAGTAATGTACCTGCCCTGACACTGCGTGTGCTCACGTAGGTAGGTGGGTGTACTGAAGTGAACAACAGGTAGGTATATGCAGTAATAGGTATTACAATGTGCACCTGTCACACACAGACAGGTACCAGACAGGCACAGTGACACTGCGTGCGCTCACGTAGGTAGGTGGGTGCACTGTGAACAACAGGTAGTGTAGTGTTGGGTATTACAAATCTACACCTGGCACAGTAGTAATTATACCACCAAAGGGCCAAAGGCCAGCTGCGATTGACTGACAGGGCTGTATATAATGCAAGTGGGCCACACACACACAAAAAATATATATATCACAAGAACAAGATTAGCTCTCAAAAGAGCTGTTGAGGGGTGCTTTTTTAGCAATAAAAATCAGCAAGGAGCAAGCTAACAAGCCTACAAGAGCCTAACTAAGCTTTCCCTATAGGTCTCTGCACAGCAGCTCTCCCTTCTCTAATTACTGCAGGCACATGAGTGAGTGAAAAGCCTGACACTGCCTGCCTTTTATAAGGGAGGGGGGGGGGGGAGTGGCTCCAGGAGGGAGTGTAGCCTGCTTGGTTACAATGTGTCTGTTGACTGTGATGTAAAGGGTCAATGTTGACCCTAATGATGTAGTATAGGAGGCGAATCGAACTGCCATAAAGTTTGCGTTCATCCACAAACGCGAACCACCAAAGTTCGCCGGGAACCGTTCGCCGGCGAACCGTTCGGGCCATCTCTACTCAGGGGCTGTTGTTACATTCCAGCTTACTATCTGTATATTTTTGAGCTTCATGCATACAATTTTCTGGGGAAGCTCAAGCTCAGGTCAACAAGTAAGATTAATTGTAAGATGACTAACAATTTTGCTGTCATGGTGCCTAATAATATAACCACTGTGCCTCTATAATGTCCAATATATGTGTAAAATATTTTTTTGTAAATTAATTGTTTGGATCAATGGTTACTATTGACTATAGCAATTCTAAGCAGTATTCAGTAAAGTTATGTTGTATCAAATCTAAAGTAGCATCAAAACCTAGGTGACCTGGACTCACACTTACTGTAATGATCTGTGTGTCAACAAAAAAAACATTGAAGTTACTCTGGCTTTGAAATTAAGGTGTTTATTAGCTCTTTAACCCCCCTTGTGGTTGCGGTATTCCCGAGCTGAGCTCGGGCTGTGTGTTGGGAGCTGGAAGCGGTAAGCAAGAGCTCAACTCGGGCTGGCTCAAACCACCATCTGCATTGAATTCCTGGGTTCCACGCCTGATCAGCGCTGGCCAGCAAGGCCTAGGCTTCTCTCTCCGGCGGCGGGGGTCCCTTTTACCTCTGCTGTTGTTCCGGGGACCTGGCGGCCAATCAGGATGCCGGGGTGGCGGTGTGTCGTGATGACGGGCAGCGTGACGTCATGGGGGGCGCACCAATTTTTAAAGTGGACCTGAATCCCCCATCTGGTCCCATCAATCTGCACAGGGCAGAAGGAAAACATAGAGAAATGAAGCCTGCATGTATCCTGAGAGTTTAGCTTGTCTGATCCTCCCGTCTGGATCGATCTGCTGTACAGAACAAAATGTAAACAGAGAGAAATGCTGCTTATGTATTTTGAGAGTTTAGTCTATCTAATTCCCCCTCTGCACCTAATCTCTGGCACAGCACAGAAAGTAAACAGAGAGAAATGCAGCCTGCATGCATGTCAAAAGTTTAGCCTGTCTAATTCCTCCTCATTTGTCTCTAATCACAAGTTGTAATTTGATCTCTCCACTGTGTCACTGACTGTCATGGCAGAGATGGCAGATAAGTTCATTTGAAAGTCTACTCTAAGACTACTCTCTGCGTGCCGCCTGCACCGACCCCTGCCTGGATATTGACTATTCTCTACCTACCAGCTGCACAGACCTCTGCCTGGATTTTGACTACTCTCTGCCTGCAGCCTGTACCGGCCTGTACAGGCTGCAGGCAGAGGTATGCAGTGGCAGGTTCACTGAACAGGTATGCAGTGGTGGGTTCACTGAACAGAACAGGTATACAGTGGCAGGCTCACTGAACAGAACAGGTATGCAGTGGCAGGTTCACTGAACAGAACAGGTATGCAGTGGCGGGTTCACTGAACAGAACAGGTATGCAGTGGCGGGTTCACTGAACAGAACAGGTATGCAGTGGCGGGTTCACTGAACAGAACAGGTATACAGTGGCGGGTTCACAGAACAGGTATGCAGTGGCAGGTTCACTGAACAGGTATACAGTGGCGGGTTCACTGAACACAACAGGTATGCAGTGGTGGGTTCACAGAACAGGTATGCAGTGGCAGGTTCACTGAACAGGTATGCAGTGGTGGGTTCACTGAACAGGTATGCAGTGGTGGGTTCACAGTACAGGTATGCAGTGGTGGGTTCACAGAACAGGTATGCAGTGGCAGGTTCACTGAACAGGTATGCAGTGGTGGGTTCACTGAACAGGTATGCAGTGGTGGGTTCACAGTACAGGTATGCAGTGGTGGGTTCAGAGAACAGGTATGCAGTGGCAGGTTCACTGAACAGGTATGCAGTGGTGGGTTCACTGAACAGGTATGCAGTGGTGGGTTCACTGAACAGGTATGCAGTGGTGGGTTCACAGTACAGGTATGCAGTGGTGGGTTCACAGAACAGGTATGCAGTGGCAGGTTCACTGAACAGGTATGCAGGTATCCAGTGGGCTCACTGAACAGAACAGGTATGGTGGGCTCACTGAACAGAACAGGTATGCAGCCAGGAACAAGCTAAGCCTAACTTATCTTTCCCTATGAGAGACAGTCTGCAGCAGCTCGCCCTACTCTCACTAACGCAGGCACACGAGTGAGCGTAATGGCCGCCGCTGCCTGCCTTTTATAAGGGGGGGAGTGGCTCCAGGGGCTAGTGTAGCCTAATTGGCGACACTGGGCCTGCTGACTGTGATGTAGAGGGTCAAGTTGACCCTCTTGGTGCATTATGGGGCGAACCGAACTTCCGCAAAAGTTCGCCTGCGGGACCCGAACGCGAACCACTGAAGTTCACATGGAACCGTTCGCAGGCGAACCGTTCGGCCCAACTCTAATACCTACTAGTACCTGTTGTGTTGAGTGAACTCACCTGACTGCATCTAACTACTTTTTGTGTTCAGTGAACCCACCTCACTGCATGTAACTACCTTTGGGTTGCGTGAACTCATCTCACTGCATATAACTACCTTTGTGTTCAGTGAACCCACCTCAATGCATATAACTAC